>NC_056534.1:26469151-26807485 GCF_910596095.1 Thunnus maccoyii
TAAAAAAATAAGGCAATAGACATAAAATAAAGGAGTACTGCTAAAAAAAATGCAGGCTTTAAATAGAATCAAAAATGAGATTTGATTTCATGAAAAATCTAAATGATTATAACTTTAAGTACCTTAGAAAACCATCTTAATAGTTTCAGCCTATATTAAACAATATAAATGAGAAAGTGATCCTTCAGGTAGTTTACATTTGTCACGTAATGGTGATACTGATGAACAGATTTTTCTCAGTTCAGCTATGAGGTAGTGAAACCTTTTGACAACTAGCATTACACAATTTTAAATATGTAATGGAGGAAAAAAGCACCTGCGTCACAATTATGAGGGTAGTAATGATTAATAGCGAGCAGATGGCACCTTATTTCATGTTTTGGTTGCCTCAGTCCTAAACACACAACCAGTGCTTCACCTTGAGAAGAGGAAAGAGGAAGCCTCTATCAAAGCTTTGATGTGGGACCGGAGACTGAGGGAAGTTCAAAGGGCGTGTCAAGGAAGAGAGAAACAGAGGGAATGAGCGGGAGATGGGGGAGTGACATGGGAAGACTCTCGCTGGGCTACTCCAGGGGATAGCAAGGAGACTCTTAATAAGGACACAAGCTAATGAGGTCCAGGGACATCCAATACACACAAACGTCTCCGTAAGAGCTTCCCTCTGTACCGCTGACTCCTATTTCACCATCAAGAGTGAAACGACGCATTCTTCATGATCTTATGAAAAACAGGTTCTGGGCTTGATATAAAGGCCTTTAATAGGAAAAGCAGGGCCATGTGAGGAGTCTGTTGTTGTTTACCAGCATGCAGTTTCCTTCATAGCACAGTGTTATTCAAAACAGGATGCTTTTTGAAATAATTATGCAGGGATGTTTGCAATTTCATCTGGCCATACAAAAACAATCTCTCTTTGCAACCAGATGGAACATATCATTTCAGCGAGCTTAAGAATGGAAAAATCAGTGTCCCACTATTCTTTTTTTTTCTTTTTTTTTTGAGTTATCACTGCAGTAATAGCATGGAAGACCTGCGTACATGATCAGGAACTGAGTTTGAGGTATTTCTCTTTTCTTTTTTTTTTTTTGCACAGTTGAAAGGTTTGGCTCTGGGGTGCTACGGTAGATCATCAGCTCTGGTGGAAAATATTAAAATTGTTTATGAATTTACTAATGATTAAGATGAAGTTGTGTATGAGTTTCAGCTTTTGGCCACAGGGGATGGCAAATTATGTAAAGAACGCATTGTTTCCTCCTTATCATTCCGAGAAAGCCCATGGGGAAAAGGTGTGGGGTGAGAACCGACATTCCTACATGGAGCCCTCATTAAGCCGAGTGGAGAGGGAAAGACTGGTTTAGATTCATGGCCATTCCCAACCTCGGCTCAATTGGTGCATCTGAAAAGACCTTGTGATAGAAACAGCATGCAGCAGGAAATTGAATGCAGCTGCATCCCTGTTGTTTGTTTCAGTATTAGAGCTCTTTTTTCTTTTCTTTTCTCTCTGCTTTTTCACACTTTTTTAAGGAAATGAGGTAGAAGAATTAAGACTCTTTAGTCTTAATCATCAAAAGCCTGGGCTGAAGTAAAGGCTTTCTGCATATACTGTAAACCCAGAGATGTTTTCACAGATCTGATTGGATGGCACCTGCCCTCCCCCCCACTCTGAGGTCTCTGGGGGATTTTTGCAGAATGTCTACGTCAGCCATTACAGGGAAAACCAGGAATTTCACAATCGCAACCCGTGTCTTTGGAAGTGGATGTCAGGCTGGTAGTCAATCAGTGGTGCCTTGGTTTGATCTTCTGAGGAATCTGAGGCAGCTTCTTAGTGAGACTAATGCTGCTGACACATTTCCTCATTACCCCCATTATATCTAAACCAAACCACTGGAAATCAACTTCTTTGTGTAATCTTCCACAAGTGGAATTTTCTTATCTATATCGTCTTCTTTTGTACTTTCTACTGGAAATAAAAATATTTATAGAATGGTACAGAGGGAAAAATGCAACTTGCAAAATGTATTTTCAAATGACCTTGCATTACATACATGTGTCAAAAAGACAATAAAGATGCTAAATACTTTGAATGCTCCAAGAGTAAAATCATATTTAAAAATCAAGTATATTCAGTTTGAAAGTTAAACATCGTTGGTTTTTTTATCTTTCAAAAAAATGTTTCGATAATTGTGGTAGCATACCGTCTGATATAAACTGCTGGTTCAGCCGAAGCAAGCATACAAACACTAACATATTCCAATAATTCAGAAATCTTTGTACAACTGTATTTTCCACCAGCAGTAAACTCCATTAAAATTAGTCTGAAGACCATCAAATATTCATGACTGCATTGTGTCACACTGGGTGTCTTCATATAAATTTTAAAAAATAGATTTATTTAGTTGTGACTGTTATTTTATACTTACCTTGCAAGGCAGCTGGATTCGCAAGATCACAAGATCACGTGAGAATCCATCTTGTGAGGCTTCAAGTTATGCACTTGTGTCTGAACCACGAGTGGTTCGGACCAATCAGCATCCTATGAGGATTCTTGTGAGATCTTGTGATCTTGCGAATCCAGCTGACTTGCAGGATAAGACAATGATAGACAGATAGTTCATCCAATCACCTGTCAAGTATTTTTTGAAAGTGCCTGCCACAGTTTCCAAAAACAACTTCTCAGATGGTTCTGTGTAACAAACCACTTGATGCATCAGGTTAATTTTATACAGGGTTTGTCATTAACGTCTATCATGAACAGAGTTCAATGAACAGATTAAATAGAACTGATTTATGGGTGAAGTATTGATATGTGTGAATGCAGAACAGTGATTTAGGTTAAATATATCTCAGCTTTGAACCTTGATTTCTCATTAGTCCATGAAAGGACAGAAGCTGTCAAGGTGCGAGAGGTCATGATGTTAAAAAATGACCTTTCTGTGTCTGTCTTTACCCTCACAGTTAAGGCCTGCAACTTCTTTTCCACCTGCTGCTGCTTGTCAGCTCCCTCACTGCCCAGCACACACACCTGCTCCATGTGGTTTCACTGCTGCTCCTACCTGCTGAGTGAACAGCTGCCCACACTGCCCGTAAACCCAGTTACCTCCCATCTACGCTGCTACCTCATGTCAGCCCATGTCATCACATCAAGCATGTCTGGGATGGTTTGTCTGAACTTTTATTTTTACCTTTAACATCAAAGTTAACAACCCATTTTAACTGTGTGCAATACAAGGGTAGATTTCAATATTTTAGCACTTTTGTGGGCTGCCATCAACTCTGACTACCTGAGTTCAATTCCAAACTGTTTTCTGCTGTAGAGCATATCATAATGTTAAGCACTAGTTATGTCATTATGACCTGTTGCAGTTGTCTGACTGAAGTTTTAATTGCCTGAACATAACATTAGGTTTCAATAAAACAATTACATATATAATGAGATGTGGACATTTTGGCCACTTGGGGGCGGCATAACAAGTTGTACACACAACAACATGATATATTATCACTTTATAAAGTTGTTATTGTGAGCATGTTAGCAAATTATTTACACATCCAGCAGGTACAGAGCAACATTAGCCTTTACTTGGGGTTGTGTTTCTGACCACCTGAGAAATGTCAGTCCAATTTACTCTCCTTTTAGCTTTGCTTTAGCCTTCAACAACTCCTGGGGAAAATATCTGGCTCTGTAGCGGCTAAATGCTCCATCATGTGCACCAGCTAGTTGCTAACTTTCTCTGTCAGCTGTTTGGTGCTTGTAAGGTAGCACAGAGTGGGTTTTTAGAGCTTTTTTGCTGAAAACAGCTGTTTGTTTTGGCTATAAAAGAGGTTGAAGAGTACAGTGAAAATGAATGAAAACAGCAAAGTTGCAGACTAAAGCAAAACAATGAGCTCTGTAGAGTTGAAGGAACAGCAGAGTCAGGTAAATATTCTTTGTGGATTCGTCACTATGAGTGACCCCGTTCACATTACACATTCTTTTTTTTATTGTTAGTATGAAAATATATATCAGTGCAGCTTTAACCTCAACTTGTTTTCCTAATCTAAACTTAACGGCTGTAATGTTTACATGTGTAGAACAGATGACAATATTACATCTAATTTTTGCTATTGACACATAATTTGATTTGTGGTAAAGAAACTAACTTCAATTGAAACCACAGTACAATTTGTGCTCATTTGACAAGATTTTATGTGTGTTATAAAAGCAAATGGACAGTGACGTCTGATGGAGGCTAGTTATTCTTATTTGGAAAGAATAATGGAACAAAATTAACTTAAGGCAAACCACTGTCTCTGCTGATGCTTACATGCAAATATTTAATAATGCCCATTGAACAAACCTAACTTGCTTGTAATTGGTGTAATTTAAACTAACACACACCAATTGTAAAGATACAATTCTGTGATTTGGAGCAAATACACTGTCAAACAGACTTTAGGTGGAGTGGTATCAGATATGTACAGGTATCATAGCATTAACTCAACAAACTCACAGCCTATATTTAACAGTTTATGGATTTCACGAGGCCAGTGATGAACCCAATCACCTCCATCACAGATTCATCACAGATCAGATGGACTCCATATGACAGGATGTTCCAATAAATTTATAGTTGTTTTTCCCAAATACAAACACATACAGTAAATAAACAAAAGACACATCAAAACTGTCACAGCCGCTCCAGATGACTGTTTTCAACAAATACTGTACGTCTGCGATGACGCGCCAACATCCCTCGAACAGGGAGATCGCTGTCATGATTCAAGTACAATGGGGCTTCTTCTCCATGTCATTTTAGCTTTGACGCCTCAGTTCCTGTTGTCACAGTTAAAGCACACAGTGTAACACTACCGATCACTTTTTTAAAGGAAAGGAGAAGTCTTTCCATACTGACACCTGTCAAATTCAAAGCTGTGTATCCAGAATGTCTGCAATGGAGAAGCTGGGAGTACAGCAGGTTCAACATGGATAATGCCAACACTGTCTTTTCTCTCACTTTAACTCCATTTGCTGTTTCTACGACTGTGAATGTGATTTGGGTTATGATTCTGAAAGTGAAAGATGTATGTATGTGTCAGAAACACTGAATTCTATGCAGTATTTGGTGCAAACTGAGGAAAGTGTTTCCATGTGTCTTGCTTCTGTTATTCAGTTTAAAGGACGGGTTTGCAATTTTTAAAGCCTGTCTTCAAACAACAGTCAGGTGCCCAAAGGAACATTGAAATAGGTTTTTCTTGCCATAATCGTTCCTCCTGTTCATACTGACCATTAGAGGATCCCTTCATAATGTACTTACAGTGTAAGTGTTTGGGGCTAAAATCCACAATCCTCCCTCTGTGCAGCTAATATGAAGCTTCAGCATCCAAATGAGTCAAATCAAGTAGATATCTTTCAATGTTACAATCTTTTAGTGCCAAAGTTCCTCTTTTTGTTACTAAGCTTCCACCGCCGCTCAACAGGGAAACACTGTCTGAGGAAACAAAAAGAGGGAATTTGATGCTAAAAAGACTGTAAATGTGGCAGATATCCACTTGATATGACTAACTCTGACTGCTCAAGCCTCATATAAGCTTCACATCAACTTTTAAATGCATTTTTGCACAAAATGACACAGTGTGGATTTTGGCCTCTATAACTTGCATTGAGACCACATTTGAGGATCTTTTAATAGCCAGTATAAACAGGAGAAATGATTACAGCGAGGAAAACCTCTTTCACTGTTCATATGGGCATCTGACTGTTGTTTTAAGACAGACTTGAAAAATTGTGAATCTATCCTTTAACCTCCTCTGCACTGTGACAATTAGCAGCATCTAAATATCATAAAGAATTCAAATGAAGATGAAAATGAAGAGAAATAATGAGTTTTTACACCTGATCCCCAAACCTCTCAAACTCAAGTAAAATCACACAATATATACAGTGCAGGCACTGAATATGCTATAGTAAAGCATAAATTATGTTTATTAAGGGTTCAGAAAATTTTACTTGTTTTGTCACCAGTGTTCAGGAGTCACTTTATAGCTAAACTGCATGTCCCAGTGCAATGTTTCAACTATTGTAAATTCTATTGTATATTCAAAATCATGGAACATTTTCAGTAGCTACATCATTTCTTTTGGGGGGAAAAACTCATGAATGATTGTTGTGCTCCAGTCACATACTGTACATCTCACAGCCTGTGGAATAGTTGGGGTTATAACTACTGTATAACTAAGGTAGGGGTTGAAAAATCACTCACAAATGTGCTGCAGACACGATTGAAATCAATGATCAGGGCATCAAATATTAAAATCACCTCACCTTCCTTGGAGAAATTAATCTTTTACATTTTTTCAATAATTACTGCTCAATAATAATAGTAACTATTGTTTTCTTTTTGTAATAAATTACATGAAACAAGAGATAATAAGTGCATTTTATTTATCATTTTAATTCACATCATATGTTTCTTTGACAACTTGACTTGAAGCTTCAATTTCTGATTTTTTATGAGTAGCTGGTCATGTAGCTCGCTACCGTCCCTGTGTGGTGATGCTGTAGCTTAAAGATCCCCTCCAGACATGTTTTAAGATGTATATAAAATATTCTACTTTGAATAATAATCTGTGTCTGATATGGTTTTTCCACAAAAAAACTTAACTTGTTAAAAGCCTTAAAATAACATCTACTCCTTCTCCCTCATTAAAAAGTCCAGAATCTATAAATATGTAAATATATTTCCTCTCAGAAGTTGAACCGCTGGACACAAGATGTCTCCTACTTCACTGAAAAGTCAATTCTCAGTGTTTGTGCACTGGAGGCTTGAAGTTCCCATATCCCATTTGTCTAAGTTGAATATTGAACCACGATTGGCTCCAAATTGGTTGTGATGTCACAAATCAATTTTTCAATCATTTCAATGAGCTCAGAGAAACTTTTCACTTTCAGCAGATGAATGTGAAAACAGTCTTCTACATCATTCTGCACAGTGAAGCTCAACCATCCAACTGTAGGAACAAGAAGAAAAACACATTTTTGAGTGGAGGGGGATTTTAACTACTTCCAGTGACGAATACTATACTTTCATATAGCTATATTTTACAGTAGTCTCCCAAAACAATGGCTTACACACAGCAGACAAAGATAAGATTTATATATGTTATCGTTGTTACAGAATGACTAGTCAAAGAACAGTGGGTGTTGATGATACCAAAACAAACTACAACAGAAAAACCAAGATATGAAAGCAGCTTGACCTCAACAAACCCAAATTAAGGATTTGCTTTTGTCAGAAGGGATCAGCAGGATCTCACAGGAAACGTGTTTGAATTTCAGTTGTGGTTGTGGTCACTTTGTGTGTGATTTGTTGATATTCATTCAATATTATTATTAAAGGGGAGAAGTATCATTTATGTTTGGAGGGCTCCCCGCAGCCAATCATTCAGTATTATACAAGACAAAAAAAGTACTGGTTTTGTAAAGTACAAGACAGGAGAGACTGTAAATTCTCATTCCAATGATCTTTGGTTTTTTCAGTTATAGGGAGTTTCATAGCAAAGCAAAGGAAAGAGCACCCTCAACCTTTCAATTACAGCCCATAATCATAACTCAGGGCCACGACAGCTCTGTCCTCCTATATTTGGCCATGGTTTCTATTTATCCTAATGGTACACAAAACAAACAACATCTCATGAGCTTACTGATGTGCCCTAACATGTAAACAGATGGACCAAATCCTATGAAACATTATATATAACTCCTTCTCATCTTTAGTGACATTGTCACAAAGAAAAGTTGCCATGCCACTTCTCAAATGTGGCCCTCCAGGGGCAGACGCCTCTCTCCTTTAAATCCTCCTTAATGTTTTTAATGCACTGCGAAACAGTAGAAAGCAACAATAACAGGAAGTACTGCCAAGAGAGAGGCAGACAGAAAGAAAGACCATCTTTCAAGACCTTTCCTCGTCATCCTTTTTTTCTTTGTAATTTTGGTTTCTCTCATGTTTGACATCAAAGATGTTGAAATTGTTTTCCCCGATGTTGTGTACTCTGTAATTATTAATCTGCCTTGCATGACGACTGCCTTTGGGGCAAAGTCAGACACAAAAGGCCCCTCTCTGGATCTCTGATGTGGAGCAACACACAAGGAAGAAAGGCAGAAAAAAGAAAAAAGGAGAAGAAAAAAATGTGCAAAGCTGCCACCAAACTAAAAGTGTGAACTTTCAGACAATAGTTGTAAACTTTGAAAGACAGAGGAAGAGAGCGCCATAAAAAGCTGAAAAAGCACAAAGTGAGACACACAGAGAAAGAGAGGGTAAGACAAAGCTGTAAAAGTGCAGTGTTGTTATGACAGAGCCAGGTGAAGGAAGAGTGACTAGATGCAGTAATGAGGTACTCATTTCTACCAGACTCACTCAGCTCCTACACTCTTCTTAACACCTTGAAGTGATTAGTCACCATTCACAAAACTTCAGCCTGTGATCATGTGAATGTGACAGTGAGACACCAAATGAGTGTAGCAGCTTTACACTGATATTTTTCATTATGAGTACACAAGATAATGCCAGCCTTCTCTGGCAGAAATCTGTTACTGAACAGTGCAGTAACACAAAGTTTCCAGGATGTCCAACTAAACCACAGTTTGACAAGAAAGACAGTGTGAATTTAAATTAACGGGGTTACAGAACAGCAGTGTTGGCTAAGCTACTTGAAAAACACGTTTAATTACTCATTAGAGATTACTAATTGAAACATTACATTACTTTATAAATTACACAACAGCAAAAGTAATTATTAAGATTAATTGTTTCTTTACTTTTTGTCACACAGCCCGGCTCCGTCAAAAGCGACTTTAAACAACTCCAAAGCCGCAACACCCACAAGTCACATATTTTCTATTTAACACATGTAGAAATAGAAAGCAAGACATTGTGTTTTAACAAGCAGCCAGCCAATGGTTAGGAGGTATTTACTGACCATCAGCAACATAATCTTAGCTCCGGTGACTGACCGCACACAGCGCTTCAGAGAAGACCCGTGCTCAGCTGAAGGCTTACCAACCGAATGTAGGCAAAGCTACCGGTGGGAAGCTAGCTGCTAAGAAGATACAAAATGTAATAAAAACTAACTTTTCCGTCACCACATGTCTGCCCTTTTAGGTTAACTGCCTTTCACCTCCTGCCCCACCAAGCTTTGTGTCTTTTGTTTCTTCTGAACACACAGATAATAAACTGATATCAACCATACATCAAACTCCCTCTACGACAGCAAATTCTTAACCCTCCAAATTACGGAAGTAAGAGTTTTCGTGGGATTTGTAACTGTGATGTAAATACTGTATTTTGAATTGCAATCCCTTACACTACTTACTAAGTAATGCATTGCTGCCTAACCCTGCCAGACAGGTTGTGGTATGTAAAGGTGACCTTGATAGTTCACTTACAGGCTGGTTTATTTCTGGGCTCTCTGTTGGCACAGTACCTCACATCGCCTGTGAGTCACTGTTTTTAAAACTGCATTATGTTGTGCCAAACGTTTTGCGCCTTTCACAGTCAGTCTTCAGCAATCCAAGCAGAGTAGTTTTACCTTGCTTGACTGTGCGTAGCGCTACGGAGGAGGGAGAGCTGACATGGTGGCTACACTGAGGTGCTGATAGTAAAATCCCATTAGCTGCCCTCCCACTGATGCCAAACTGACATCAATAGGAAGAGCCAGAGCAGGTGGGTGGTCTGTCACTCTCTCAGCGCTCACTGGCAGGAACAACCTGCTCGTACACACACACAGCTGTAAGAGCGCTAACACATTACTGCTGTTCTGCTGTGCCTCTCACTGATAGTATGTGTGTGTGCGTTAGTGTGTGTGTGTGTGTGGAGTGGCATTGATGGTGGTGGTGGCGGCAGGGTTTTATGTTTGTACATGCATCTGAAGCCCACGATTTAATATGATGGACAACAACTCAGAGAGGAAATAAATGAGCTTTCTAGTTTAAGCCAAGACAGAGGTGGAAAGAGACAGATAGAAATAAAAGAGCAACCAAGAAAGAGCCACAGAAGTGAACAAACCATTAAAAAAGGAGGAAAAGGGGAATGCCAGCTCCTACGTGGCCACCAATTTAAAATGGTTTCTGGTCAGGGGAAGTGGCAGGAGTGGATGCCCAAATTAGAGAGGTCCCGGTCGGATCTTAGGAAACCCTGTTATCCTCAGCATGCCGGCATTCCAGCGAGAGAGGAGCATGGGAGCAGGAGCCACCCGGACAATGTTTGGTTCAGACGAGATGGGAGGGCCCCGCTTCGTGGCGGATTTTCCGAACCTCCAAAACCACAAGGCACTTGGGAAGACAGGGGCTGGGAGTCTATCGATCACAGTCGGGGCTGTTTGCTGTTTGCTGTCAAACATACTGCCAGGGAGGTCCCCATCAACAGTTGAATGCAATTGTCGTTCACAGAGATGAATGCACTCCTCACCCTCGTAAAGTTTTTTGATCTACATTTACGCAGATTCCAAGTGAAAAGCTGTAGAGCTTGGGGTGTTTTCTTTGGAAGACTGCATACTTTTGGATATGGGCCAACTATTTTAATCTTTTCACTAACTGATGTCAGTAACGGCACAATAAATTCAACAGGCATTGTTGAGCGCTTTTCATCATCAGTATTTTTCCCCCCATATTATAGTGTCACAATAAATAGTTCTGTGTGGTATTAAAGATCTACTACTTTCATTTTAGCTAGTCCAACATTTCAGGCCACTGTGTAGAAATGAAAGAGCATTATTTCTTCTTTGTTAGATGCAGTTTCCCCTGTTAGAAATAAGACTTCGCTGCTTATCACAGTGAGTAAGTGGGAGTGAAATGTACATGGTTTAAAGTAAAGCACATGAACATATGGAATTTGTGGAAAAATGCCTTTATTTGAGCGTTTGTGGAGAGAGATTCATCCAGAGTGAACTCATCCAGATGGTATGACATTCAAACCAAAGCCAGATCAAAGGAAGTAAAGGCAAGAGAGGGAAGGAGACAGGACTAAAAGGCAGACAGCTCTAGCAGAGGAAAAAAAGAAGAAAAAATAATACAAAAATTATATATTCATCACCATCAAAACAGGCTTCTTTCTTCCACCCCGTGAGACTACAGACTACCACTGTCAGCTCTGCGAGGCTTTCGCTTCAAGGCCCACGTGTATATATGCACGCATACATTAGCCAAATGACAATCACAACTATAAACAGGAGACAAGAACAAAACCCACAACAACCGCCTCTCATTGTGTGCCTGACAGCGAAGGTCACGAGAGTCAAGATGAAATATGACGCAAGCATAAAGCGACGAGACAGCTCACCACAGATATTATATATCAGATGAAGAGCTGGGGAGAGAAAACAACTTCCCTTGTAATGAACCAAATCTTCTTCCTCTTGTTTAGAGCTGAAGGGCCTTGATTTACCAGTGGAAGGGGATGAGGGCTGGTAATGGCGAGAAGGGGGTGGGGCGGGTGGTTTGGGAGGAGGGGAGGGCAGTGAAGGGGGCTTATGTTATCTGTTAGGCTTTGCCTGTCCAGTGCATTACGAGTCCTGCATCGCTCATTTCATGGCAAGTGTGCTGGAACAGATTATCGCCGGCTGGAGAGAGAGAGGGAGAGACAGAAAGGGGGGGGGTGGAGAAGGGTGGCAGGGCCTGGTTTTGTAGTCAGAAGATGAGCAGCAGAGTGAGCAGCCTCCAAATCCCTGATTATGCACACCCCTACAATTGCCTCACATTATCCACCGATTTATTTACTTTATTTATTTACTCTGGCATTCAGCAGGTTTCTCCCTCGCCGCCGTCCATACTCTAAAATAATTTCTGTGGCTGTGCTGCTTTACAGAGAATAAAAAAAGTTTGCTCTGACTGAATAAGCAATCTAACTTTTCTACACACACTATCAAAACCACTGAGACTGATTCATTTGCTTGTATTTTCAGGGGTTTCACTGTTAACAGAGATTGCGCTCTTTCACACACACACACACACATATTGTTGCTGTGTCCACATCACCTATCGCTGATTTTCTCCAAAACAGTCCTTAAGCCTGCAGAAAGTAAATTTCATTGAGGCATAACCTCAAAGTGCCAGAGTACATGGTATTGTGTTGTGTGTTGTATGTTGTTCTGAGGCTCAAAGGTTTACAATCACAGGAGCCACATGGCCAGCTCAGGAGGAAGCCATTTTGTGGCTTTGCCCTGCATCTGTTGATCCCTGTGGATACTTCCTGCCTCTTGTGTTCTATGAAAGATGAGATGACTACAGACCACCGGGTGTGGATGGGATGCCTTTGCCCCGGGGGGAGGCAACAACTGGAGTCATCTGGTGGCCTAAACTTGGCCAAAGGGCTTGGAGAGGTAATACAGTTGTTTGGGGGCAACGGTAAGGATGACCTCTCACTCTGTGGCAGTTCTTATTTAGTGTCAACGGCTGTCCCATCTCTCAGATAACATGTCTTACCGCTTCAGTAGTGAGGTCAACACCCAATGCTCAGGTATGAGAGAGGATGTCAACTGTTCAAGAAATGATTCAGTGGTCACTAAACATCGGATCAAGTGTTCTCCATTGCTGTGATGGTGTTAAAGTTTTTATGTCATTCCTGTGTAATTACAGAAAACTTTATTGCCTTGCGATGGAAATTTGACATGGCTCACAGACAACATACAGGAATAAAAACATATATGTAGCCAAAATATACAGCACTGAAATATATGCATATGTACTGCACATATAGACTTAAAGACAGTACAGTAAGTGCAAGTGTTAGAGTACTAATTCCTTCATAGCTTGTTTAGCATGTGAATGGCAGTTGATATGGACATGCCAGGAGGTTTTTAACATGGCGGCCTGATGGGAGGAACTGGGATGAGTTGTGAAGGGGATGTGAAGAGTGTGTGATGAAAGTTTTTGGGGTTTTTTTTTTTTTACATCTGCCTGGGTATAGAGATCTGATAAATAGAGAACCTACTGTACTGTGATCACTTATCTCAATGACAGCTCATTTTACTGTCTTGTGTTTATATTATATGTTTAGTTAAATGGTTTTCTCAACATTTTCCACTGACAAATTAACTTCTCATTAGAGAATTTTCAGGCAGTTAAAGGAACAAAGGAAGACTTTTTTCTTTAAACTGAGAGGTGCTCAGATGACAGGTGAATCTATTTTTTCATGGCTCTAAAACTAAACTGAATAAATGCACTAATGTTCTATGTAAATTCTATGTTATGTGTGTAATTATGTTAGTTATTTAACATGCTGTATGAGGTACAAGAGTTTAGAAAATATGGTACAGACGGCTCTCTTATAAAACTTAAAGGCACTTTTTTCATAATGTATAAATAGATAACCTTTCAACCCTGAACTGTATCAAATTATTCATACAATTGTGTCACAGCCAGCCGAATGAAAACACATCACTCATGATGTCTTTGCCAGTAGCTTTTTGGTGGTGGTGTTGGTGTGGTCCTACAGAGTTAACCCCTTAAAGGAACCATATGGCCTTCTTTATGCAACAATATTTGCTTTTCAGCTCATTTTATGAAAGGTTAATAGAGTTCTTAAGAGATTTGATTTGATTTCAGTAAGTATATAAGATGTAATGTGCGTTGAACATACTTCATCTAGCTAACAACTTGCTCCATTGCAAATTTCTTTCAGTCAGCGGGCGGGTAAGGCTGCTGTAAAAACAGAATAGAAAACTAAAACTAAATCTTGTGCACATAAGTACAACGAAAGGGATGAATTTAAAAGCCTTGTGTGTGCTCTTTGTAATTGTTGCTGCCGGTCCTCCTCATGAAAAGAAGACAATGATGGTTTGAACCTGCCAGCTCCAGCTAAAAGACTAATGACTTGTTTGATGAAACATGTATCTTGTGATGCCAGGACTCCCGTAAAATCCTCTGGATTTGTTAAGCGACAGAAATGGAAATTTCACTGGAAGATAATGAGAAGAATCACTGGGCATTATCTATTTAAAGGATACCATGGTTACGGAAAATACTAGTTTTCATTGTGCGTGTTACACAGTACACCTCAAACCAGTTCCAGTCAATATTTTAACCATTTAATCAGTGTGCATGTTATGTTAAACTGCGGATATCCATAGCAACAATCTGTCTTCATGATACATCACAAATAATTCTATCATTAAATATTTTTTTTCTGTGGTAAGTGGCCATAAGTTCACTAAGATAATACACACGGACATGTCCTGATGTAGAATATAGCAGACTTGGAGATATATGAAAATTCCAAAATGGATTATAAATAGTCCCATAATAAACACCACATTTCCTCAACATTTAGCTCTGGTTAGGTGGTTTGGTCCTGGTTTGGTGTGGGTTGTGTGTTGATTCTCAGTGGGCTCGACAAGAAGAACAACACTTGACACTACAGGGAGTCATTTGATTCAGCATTGCTTTAAAAAAAAATCCTTTAATGGAGCTTTAAAATCTCTTTACATATGTGTTTAAATGCCCAGTACACTATTCTGTAAATGAAGCTCGCGTCCATAGGCTAGCATCGACCATTGTTCTCTCCCTCTGTCTCCTTTTGTATGAGCACCCACCACAGGGGTGAGCCAGTAAGACAGCGCTCCTCTTTCTTCTCCCTTTTCCCCCTGATCTGGCCAGGAGACAAAGCATTCAAAGAAGAAGAAAGGTTCTTATCTGAGGCAGGGAAAAGGTTTTAACCCGAGAAGCCAGAGCAAAGAAACTCCGAGGTTGTTCAGCTTCCCCCTCTCTCTCTCTCTCTCTCTTTCTGTTTCTCTCTGTCTCTTCCTCCTTTAGTGTTCCTGAGGGGAACGCGCAGTGGGCCGCATATTTGTGTTGCTGTGTGCCCACTTTATACCGTGCTCCCCTGCCGAGAGAGGCTACACAGCATGAGTGAAAGGCCACGCTGGAATGCCTATAATGCACTGTGGAAACTGTGACTGCTTTTGATTTAAATGGTTTCAGATGCGCCTTTTGGAGGTGCGCAGTGAGAAACAGCTGGTTGCTGTGGCTATTGATATGCACAAAAAGACTGTTGAGGATGTTAAAGTAGCCCCGTAGGCTGAATTCAGACAGGATCATGCCAAAACATGGCTAGCATCCTTATGTATCATGTTTTGTTATGTAGATAGATGTTTTTAGTAGCTTATCATGATACTGATTTGCATGAGTCCTTTCATAAAAACATGCCTACTATCCAACACCCTGAGCTGATTTATATTATATTGTCAAATTACTATATGAAAATTACAGTTGAGCTTTGAACTGCAACAATGAGCATCAGCCTATCTGCTGCTGAATTCCTTTCAAGGAATTTCTTTGAAAAATCTTCTAAAAGACTGTAGATTGCTTTTGATTAAATGGGTTTTTAGTAGATATCCCAAAGGAGCAAAAACTCACATAATGGCGACTCTGAAATGCGTTCTAGCATGCTTCTATATTCCCAGTGCACTTGAAGGCACAGTTCGAACACAGGGAAAGTTTGTCACAGAGTTTGAACTTTGAAGTTTTTGTCTTGTGGGGGATTTAGGATTCAATCTGTGGTGAGCTCCAGTGAAGTTCAATTTTCTTCCGGGTCCTTTGGCTTTGTCCCTGCTTGGACTGCCCTGATGTGAACACTCTGACTCGGGGTGTGTAAGTGCAGGATTTGGGAGTAGAAAGCACATACAGAACAGCTAACCAGGACGTAGTCCTACCCGATCACCTTTGATGATTCTCCATCACATGCTGCTCAGCTCAGCCAACAGAGCTCAGTCAATTTCAGCTCCCAACTGAGCTGAAATTGACTGAGCATAGAGGAGAGGTTGAGCTTATTATCACCTACTGAGCGTCTTCTGATGTGTTTTTAATGTCTATATGGCATCCTAACACAAAGAAGAAATACAACACTGTGAAGCTATATTTGTCTTCAGATGAAAGACTGTATGTATGAGCGCTCACTTTAAAGTGAGATAAAGAAAACAGATTTGTTGTCCACACTTTGTGAACTCACTAAGCTGTCTGAAGATTTAGTTTCTGTTTTGAAAATTAATACAAATGGATATGGCTCTTCTGATGATATGTTTATTTTTCTGTCATTTGAATCTAGTTGTGGTTCAAAAGGCAGCATGATTAGTTTAGGGGAAACTGCTATACGCTAAATGACCTAAAGCTTAAATGATAAAGGTTGGAGAAAATATTTAATGGTAATACCATGTGATGTTTCCAAAATCATGTATGGACACAAACAAAATAACTGTAGAATTTGTTTGGTTTTTTTTCTTTTTTCAGTCTGCTCAGACTCATTTCAAACTGTTTTTCTTTCTTTCTTTTTTTTTTTGTCTGGCACACAAAAGTAATTTACTTCATGAAGAGGAACTATTGTTATGTTCCACACGGTGTGAGAGAGTGTTAGTGTTAAGTGCACATATACCCGCAGATATACACACATACACAAACCTCCCTTGCCTCTACCTGCAGACAGTGTGGAGAAGAGATAAGGCTGCATCAAATGCACAACGCAGTATTGATTTCCATGCCAACCAATCTCACCCAATCAAAAAAGGTCACGCTGTGTAGAAATCAAAAAGAGACCTCTTTGTTTCAGAATTGCATGCTGGGTAGCCTTCAGGCAGACAGATTCAGTGAGTGAGACAGTTTGAAGCGTAACGTTTTTCATCTGTGGCTAACCACCTCGTGCAGCAGGCAAAATTGGAAAACAATATTGATATCTGACCAGTGTAATGGCTCAGATACCGGTGTGAGAAAAGGCAATTTTTTTTTGTCTCCTTTCTTTTCAAAAAAGTAGTCTGGGCTCACTCTCATGCACAACATTGGCGAAAGTACACCCATTACACACTGGTGTTGGTGTGAATCTAAATTTGACAGCCCCATGCCATGCCTTCCAAACTCTATCTGTAGCCTTTGTCTGTCTCTGCAGCTCAGTGAGACATGATAAACAAGGCAACAATTCAAATCTATGGGGCTGGTGGGCGGATTTCACAGCCTTCCTATGGCTCAGTGTGATGACGGTCAAGAAGGGGGCTTTGGAAGGCGTTTTTGATGTGTTTGTGTTGTTCCGTGCTGGGTCCGGGTCACCCCTACATGCATTAATGAGCTGATGCGGCGTTTGATGTTGGCCTTCAAATCTCCTTTGGTGCTCTGGCCCTGGTGTCCACCCTTCTATCCTCCCTCTTTCTCGCACAGAAATACACTTTTTACTCGCATAGTCAACATCACACAGGCAGGCAGATACTCACTCATTTACATTGCCAGCAGGAAACATGCTGCCTCACTCTCCTGCAGTGCTCTGCTGATGATGAAATGAGGAAGACTGTGCACCTATGTTTGTGTTTCTTATGTGTGTATGAAAGAGGGAGGTGGAGACAGAATATGTGACTAGTTTGTGTGTTTACACACAAACATGCATGTGTATGTTGACAAGATGACACTTATTCAAACAGTGACAACACTGAATGAGATGCCATGAAACCTTCTCCTGACAAAAAGAGAATGATTATTTTCCTCTGCTGGTCTATATTCTCCTCATGATTATTTCTCTTTTTTTCAGTGTGTTTTTCCCACTCATTCGCCAAGCCCCCCCCCAAAACCCCATTTTTGTTCAGGCAGCCAGCGCGGCCTTCCAAATGCACAATTGCTTTCCTCTGTGAGCTCTCCTGTTTCCCGGTATGCTAATTTCCTGTGATGATCAGAGGGACACAGGGATAAAAGTGCTGTGCTTTAAGCACTTTGTAGTTTTTATGTTGTTGCCATAGTAACATGAAACTGGAGGCCAAATCAATGTGGCTTCTCTCATTTGCATGGAGAAATAGAAACCTTAAACAGAAACAGAAGGGAAAGAAAGAGGAAAAAGTAAAAAAAAAAAAAAAAAAAAAAAAAAAAAAGAGGGAAAACAAATGCCATCCCACATTGCAGAGCATCACCCTTCCTTCAGCACTAGCTAGTTTAACAAGAACAACAACTATTTATGCATGGCAAACACTTCCTCTACAACAGGCCAATCGCTTATTAAAGTGCACTTGCAAAAAAGGGAAAAAAAGAAGACTTAACACTTTCTCCTATCTGAAAGCATTTAGCTGGTCTCTACAACACCCCCATGAAGCTCCCATTCTGCACTGTTCACTTGATATGCACCCTGCATGCTGCTGACTCCACTTTGAAGTTGTTCACAGGGCTATGGAGCTATGATTATCCTGCCCCTCACAAACCATCCACTCCTGCTCTGAACTGTGTGCTGCCGACTGCAGGAGCCACGGAGCTACAGCCGGAGCGCTGTCCAAACCACTCCAACCAACTACCGCCCCAATCCCATTCTGATTCTGCTTGTGAATGCTTAATTAGTTGTTAATTAGCTCAGTTCCATACGCCACTCACTCTATCTCGTCATTTATCAGGTTCCCAGACTGGGCAGCTGTTAATGAATGGTGTAATTTATTCAACCCAATCTGTTTGTCGTCAGAGTGCAAAGCTGTGTAAAGACTGAGCGTGTGCACATGCATGAAAAGATTAGGAAACATCTTACTGTGCTATCAGAGCGGTGTAGTGGAGGTGTCTGAAGGTAGCACAGACCTACCCTCTTTCTTTAGGTATTAGCACCAAACCCTTCAGTCTAATTATCATTCATATAGAGAGATTGGAGGTGGCACCAAATACACACCTTCTGTCAGCAGTCTCCTCCCATTCATCTATCACTACACCCAGCTGACTCCAGGGGATGCTAGATTCACAAAACAGTTTCGACTGCGCCTGCATCATCTTCATAATTCATCATGCAACAGTTGAGGTTAGTGACAGAAGGAGGTTGATGCCAGATCAGCATTCGAGGAGCTCCCACCCATGAAGAGAGCAGGAGGGAGGTGATAGATATGAAAAAAGGAAATGAGATCAGGAGGTTCTGGGTGGTATTTGTAGCAGAACTCCATTGGCTCTCATTATCTCCTTGCATGGTCAAGAAGTCATGCTTTCTGTTGGTTCTGGCATCTGATATAAAAGGAGAACTCATTTAAATTCAGAATCCACAGGATAATCGTGTGGATTTTTTTTTTTAAAAGGTCCAGCGCCTTAACATTAGCTGGGATCATATACTGTATATCCTCCCTCAGGTTACAGCCAGGGGTTAAGTCAGTTCAAAGAGGAAAACTAAAGCAGGTTTGGCTGCATCCCAAGGAAATGTGGTGTTTGTAAGGCTGGCATGTAATTACCTCCCAACAGCCCTCTGATTCCACTTAGCACTGGGCTTAATCTTTATAGGGCTCCATAATGCATGGCAGCCATTAGTCATTTCAGATAGGTTGTTTGTCATCTTGCTGCAACATGGAGCATTCAAGAAAACAGAAGTGTGTTTTGAACAAGGAGATGAGAAACGCGGGGACACGAGGCTGGAATTCTCGCCGCAGTAACAGAATTTCAGTAATCCCACGAGGGAATCTCTAGGAATTCTGCAGAAACAGAGTCAGAGATTTGTGGTGAAAAAGAGTCAGGAATGGAATTCAGAGATGAAAGCCAGATCCCATACTTCACACAAGGGGCCAAATTACGGGATGACGTCATCATTGTTTTCCACAGCCAAACAGATTAGCCTTAAATGAGGCCCTGGCTCGGTGACTACGGAATCCACTCATCAGGCCCGAGTCCACGTGGTGGCCTGGTGTGATATCTCTCAGGCAGGAGCCAAGTAAACAAAGAGTAAACACTGACATCATCTATGGGAACCGATCAAGTGTGACATCAGCGGGAAATGTTCAAGAGCAGTGTCTAGTTTTAGGGTGGAAGCTGTTTTTAGTGTTGTTGTTTTAACTTTCTGGGGAAAGAGCAGAGTTGTAAGGAAATTGAATGATATAGAATAATGATTCAAGATTAAATACTTTTAATTTTAGTGTACTGTAGTTGATAGGATTTTTTTGTGAAAACAAAACCGAAAGCACATCACACAACTACACTGAGACAAAAAATCTTAAAATGACCATAGTCATACAATAAATCCTTAATACATAAAAATAATGGAATAATACAATTAAATAAATAAGTGTTCCTATAGGGATGCTATCAGCCCTTAGAAGTTAAATTCTTTCATATTTGATAGTGTAATACATACAATACATTCTACATTTTAAAACATAGAAAATAAACAGAAACACAAAGCGAAAAACACAATAGGATACTTCTATCTTACCATCAGTAATGCACAACATTTTAGAGGATGAAATATGTAAAAAAAAATTATCAAAAAATACCATAAAAACTTAAAAGATAAGTCCAACTTATCACAACTTGGGTTTTATTTTCATTGTTTTGGCCATCATTCTTATCTGTAATAATAACACTGTGATCGCCTACTTAACTGCTGAAAACACGGCAGCTTGGGAACACAGGGGTATCTCTAAAAAGAGTCAAACATTTCAAGCAATGTTTAAAATTGGTGCCCAAAATGTCTGAAATCATCCATCGATTTCCTGCTTCAAGTTTGGCCTGCTGTGTTTACTTTTGATTTTTGGTAACATTTTGAATAAACTGACGTGGTTTAGATAATCTGGCTAAACTGCTTGATAGTTTACAACCTGTCTTGCTGTCTGACCACTCATGCTGTGTGTCCCATCAGACTTTACTGTAATGATGTCGCCATTATCCCAAATCTCTGAAATTACTTTGGTCAGTTACCATAACCAATAAGTTGCAATAAAGCAGAGGGATGATGTAAATCAAGTATACCAGGCAGGTGAAGGGTTGGTGCAGGTGTCCTCATTTAGGGCAGGTGTGCAAGCACACACACACACACTTACACACACACACACTCCTCAGTTACAGCTTAATTGACACTGCACCCCTGGACATTGACCAGGTGTTGCCTTCATGCTGTTCACATACCTGTCTCCTCTCAGCCACCTGACTGTGGAGCATAAAAGCCGTAATTAATTTAGGCTGTAGCTCCCCTTTTCAAACCAGTCCTCTGCTTGCTTTGATCTGTTTGCACTGCATTTGATCTTTAGTGAGGCTGTTAACAGCGCCACTGAATTAGACCATTGGCCCCAGACGAAGTCCGTCCTAATTACCGTCCCCTCTACTTAACAAAAGGCCCGGGGCCTCAAGCCTAACCAGTCTGCCTTCTCCGGCAGATACAGGAACAAACCTTCACATTCATAACCTCAGACAGCAAAGCTTTCAAAGCTGAAGAAATATAAAGAGTATGGCAAACATGAAAAACACATCTGATGTTGTGATCATGCTTCAGTAAATGTCTTTTTCACCTCACATTCATGTTCATTACTGTAAAACAGATACTTAAACGACAGGTTCACAATTTTTCATGTATGTCTTAAAACAATAGTCAGGTATTGAAAGAGGTTTTCCTTGCTGTAATCATTCCTCCTGTTCATACTGGCCATTAGTTTTGAGTAAAAATTTATTTAAAAGCTTATTTAAAGATAATATGAGGCTTCAGCTGTCTGAGTTAGTCAAGTAAAGTGGATATCTTTCACCATTAGTGAGTCTTTTTAGCAGTGGAAGGATCATAACAAAAAAAGGAATTTGGCACTAAAAAGACATTAACTAAAGAGATTGACTTCATTTGACTAATTTGGATGGATAAAGTCTCATATTTAAATAAACTACATTACATATATACATATATACATTTTTGCACAAGAGGACTGTGGATTTTGTTCCCCATCACTTACATTGAAAGTGCATTATGAGGAGATCTCTTAATGGTCAGTATGAACAGGAGGAATGATAACAGTGAAAAAAAAAACATGTGTCAATGTTCATTTAGGCACCTGACTAGTGTTTTAGGACAGACTTGAAAAACTGTGAACCTATCCTTTAAAGGTCCCTTATTATAGAAACTCCTACCCCTCCTGAAAGAAACAAAATATGATTATTTATGTTATTTACATAATTTATGTGCACTTGTTTTATCAGCTCAGTGTGAGATAGTCTCTACTGTGTTTTGCTGTCATATGGTCGTACTAGTTTCTCTCCTCTCCTTTGCTGTCTGTGTTTCACCAAGGGCAAATTAGTCATTGCACAGCCTTCCAAAGGTTGGATAACATTATCCTCAGTGGTGGCCATCACAATTTACCGGTGAGTTTTACCCAGAGCCCTGGTTTTACCTAGCTACAGTCGAGGCTACAATCCATTACCTGTGGTTGGCCTGGGCGTTCATCACTCAGAAAACAGTCAGCCAATCAGAAGAGAGGGGCATTGAGCAGACACAAAACAGCCTGTTCTTAGTAGAACTTTATAGATAAGTTTAAGAGAGGAGATGTAAAACGATACTGAGATGGTTTCTGGTACTTAAAACCACAAAAATATCTTCTTATGGATATCAAGACCTCAAATAAAACACCAGAAAAGTGTAAAATATGGGACCTTTAAACTATATGCTATGCTGTGTATTGACTTAAGGTTGATAAGATCATGATCATGTAAACATGTAGAGTTTTTTTCCCTCCCTGTATCTTTTGAAAATTATTTTATTCAAGGCCTTGATTTTTGTCTGATTGCTCATTATTTGTTCATCATTATGTTCTAACTTTGATGATTCACATTTATGCAGAAGGCAGAAAATAGTAATTCATGTATGAAGTCTGTAGTAGACACACTGCATGTTGGCTCTTTTTCACGGTTTTTAAGAAATTATATCATTCAGAGGCTGTTTCTTCCATTGCTAAGATGATATATAATTTATGTGAATGCATGTGTACGACATCATACTACTACTCCATTGAAATGTAAATTCCCTCTGGGCTGTCCATAATGAAGCCATATGGGAATTTCCATATTGGAAATCTTACCACTTCACCTGGAGGTATAATTGTATTTATTTATAGGTTGATGCAAACAGAAAGAGAATAGAGTGTGTTATTCAGATGCAAAGTTGACAGAAAATTTAAACCTAACTCCATGTCAGTAATTGTGGAATGAGCTCAGATTTATTATCTACTCATATACACATATTTTGACACTAAAACATATCTCTCTCACACTTTTTGAACACTCTCCACATCAGATTTCCGTTTTAAGAAGGATACTAGTTTTTATGTTAAAGAAACAGTTCATAGTGTCAGTTTAAATGGTGCTGTCAGTCCAGCGATAATCAGCAGTCATGATCTCCTAGTTGAAACCTCCACGTGTGAATTATGAATCTTGCTCAGAGATCACAGGCATGCTCTGAAGGGCTTCTACATCTAATCTGATTTTCTTTTTTAAACATGGCCTTTGATGACTTTGCAGAGTACAGTTGGCTCGACAAATTCCCACAAAACATCATGAGGGCACTTTAAAAGGAGAAGCACAGTCACTCGGTCAAGCCCACATTGTCTGTTCAACAGAAATCCCCCATGTTTCCATGTTCCTCTGAAGATACAGAAGAGTTGGTATGAAAGTAAAAATTTGAAAACTGGCCTTTGACTTAAAAATGGAATGGATTGCCCTAGATCTCCAAGAACTATTTAAAAAATGCAGCATGCTTACATTTGTTAATGAGCACTAAACACAAGGTAAAGATGAAACTGAGTATGACAAAAAAGTTAACCATATCTGATGGTAACCCCAACTTCAAAAGTTATATTTTTTTAATATATATATCCAGTGTGGTGTCACAGGGTTCAGTGGGGTATGGTGTCAGAAAAAGCCACATTCTGACAGCCTAAAATATTAATATTGTATATCCAAAACATAATGACTCTGGCCATTTATTACAAATGACACTACAGAGTACTGTGTTGATCCTCCTCAAGATTTCCCAGCATGCAACAGTAAGAACAATCAATTCAGTGTTTCTGAGTGTTATTTAACTGTTTTGTCTCATTTTACTGTTGGAGGACTTTGTTAAATGTATATGTCATGAGCACATAGTGGTGTTTTTCTTCTGATGCCATATCCCACTGAACACCGTGACACCACACCAGAAATTTTTTTTGAAAAAAATACAACTTTTGATGTCTAAATGATCAGATACAGTATCCATGCTCATCTGCAACACAAAATATAATCTTTTATTAATAAAGTATATGTTTTATCCCCATTCTATGTTGAGTAACTTATGAGTTTGGGTACAGGCTAGTCATTAATTTTCATTTTTGTTTTGCTGTACGCTGCCTTTTGGATTAAGTACTGTAGGTGCATCGGCCCTTTAAGAGTGATTGTTTTTTTTTTTCTTCTCTTGCTCAACTCCAGCCATGACTCCACTCCCTGCATGCCAGATTCCCTAAATACCACAAAACACACATGCTGGTCAGTTTTTGTGACTGACTCGTAGATCAGTTTTTGTGATTCGTGAGTCACTGGAAGGGCAGAAAACAGCACCACCTACTGTGCCTGTTCACCTGCCACAGGTCAAAAAATATTCCCAACTCCCTCTCTCATTCTCTTCGGCGCATGAATTTGTGTACAAACCCTAACAGCAGTCCATCCAATAGTTAAGATATATCAGTCTGGACCAAAGTGGTGGACCGACCAACAGTCCGACAGACAGAATGAATGACATCGCCATACCTGGAGTAAAAAATAAATTAGCTGGGATCGTAAAAGATTGATGAGAAGATAAGACTGATGTCTTTATTTGATGTAAAAATAGTTTTGAAGAGGAATCTACCCGAGAGAGACAGCCAGTGTGTTCATGAAATGAAATTTAGACATACAAAGAAAGTATTACCAATAAAACGGCACATTATAATATTCTGTGTTAAACTCGACCTTATGTGGCTTCAACAGAGATTCCTTTAAGGATCACCAACTTATAGAATAGGGTTAGAGCCCAGGGTTTTCCCTGCCTATCTAACTCAAAGGCAGGCCGCCTTCGTATTACTGGCTGCCGCCTGGCTGTTGAAAATTCAGGCATGGGATGTTGACGGAACGAAAAAGGCAGAACTCAACTGAGGGCAGCACAGCACCCGGACAGTCTACAGCACGCACACGCTAGAGTTATCTTGTAGTCCATTTTCAAAAAAAGCAGCAGTTGCCACCATGTTTTGATTTAATGACTAAATAATTACCTTTGCAAGACAAACATGAAGTATATTGTGGATACTTTCTCCAGCATCACTCAGAGACTAGCGGAGCAGAGCAACAACCAGCAGTAACAAAATCGATTCTGAATCGATTCGGCACCCAAGTATCTATGGACATTTCTGTTTGTCAAATTGTGATTTTTTCACACATGTGCACGACACCCTAAGTTATGCATACATGCACATTCTCCAGCTTCTGCTAGCTTTCTCTCAAAAAAGTCCAGGGAAAACGCTGTTAAACATGTATTTCAGTGGTAGCTCAGCACTTTAGCTTTGGTTTCACATCAACACCTGTTGAAGCACTAAAACTGATTTAATTTGGATAGATTGTTGTTTTCATCTCCTTTACTTGAAAAGCTTCACTCAGTTGTTGTTTTCGTTTTGGGGAGAATTACGTGAAGTTAGAGTGGTACAGTGGGTTTTTATTGGCAGTGTCGGTAATTTTCCTCTTGTGGTATCATGTAGAGGAAACAGTGCTCTACAGGTAGGAACGGAGTTACTATTGCACATATTGTTCTTGTCAGTTCTGCTTGTGTTTCATGTTGCTGGAGTCAAATATGCCTGAAAGCTCTTTGTGTGGGTTGTGAGGAATGTACTGTATAGGCATAAGAATATGATAGATATACATACTGTGAACAATAAGCATGTGCATACCAACACACACACACACACACACACACACACACACACACACACACACACACACACACACACACACACACACACACACACACACACACAAGGGTAGCATTTTGGAATGCAGAAGGTGCAGGTTTATACACCTGATGATGAAAGACTTATTTGATTAAGGCTTTTAAGTTCAGAGCCAAGGGCTGATGTTAATGGATGGTGGTGATGGAAGGTGAGCGCTCCACTCCTTAAAGGGATATTCAGCTTTTTTTTTACAACCTAGGTCTTTTTGTAGTAGCTTTGACCATCATTCATGTAAATTATGATAACATTTTACACACTAACTTCAAACCTGACATTAAAACAGAGTCCAAAAGGGCAAATGTGAGAGTGGCCAGACAATCAGGTTTTTTTCCCCAACATGGTGGAAGTCCTACTCATTCCAGTCATGCATGCCTCAAGCCCACGCACACTTGTTTTTAAGTGTCACCATAAGGCATAATGAACTAAAATCAGCATATTGCTCAACATATAAGAAGAAAAGTCTTCTATTCAGTTGACTTGCAAGGGTTCAAGAATTAAAAGTGTGAGGAATTTAATGCCATATTAGTGGAGTTTTTATTTCGCCACTTGGGGGCATCGGAACATACTCTAAACACAAAATTGATATATTATGGCATCAAAAACTTAATATGGCTAAAATGTTAGCAAACATTTGCTTGTTCGCACATTGAGCCAGCAGGAAGCAACATTAGCATTCATTCTGAATCGTGTTTCTGAAAGTGAAGATGAATATTCACTCTCCTTTTAGCTCTGTTTTAGTCCTCACCAACTCTTGAGAAAAATATCTGGCTCTTTAGCTGCTAAATGCTCCAATGTGTTCACAGCTAGTCGCTAACTTTGTCTGTCTGCTATTTGGTATTGGATAGATAGTGTACAGTGGGTTATCTGTGGAATTTTTTTGTTTGTTTTTTGTTTCTGTTTTTTTGTTTTTTGTTTTTTTTACTGAGAGCAGTTGTGAAATGCCGCTGGAAACTTGTTTTATGAGAGTGGTGAGCGTGAACCAAAACAGTAAAGTTCTTGGCTGTAAAACCAAAACAATGAGCTGAAAGACGCTAAAATGTACCACAATGCTGAGGGCAACTGCAGAGTTGAGTGGTGATTCTCTGTGGGTTTATCACTACGAGTGACACCTTTAACATTAGTCATTTGATAATAACATAATATTTTAAAAAATGATTAGTGCACCTCTAAAAATGTGCTTGTGTTAAAATTGTAGAATGTTCATGATGCTTAAATTGTTAAATACTTGAGGTGACGGTGGAAGACATTAAAATAATACCTTTTTGAATTGACTGAGGCTTATTTTTCCAAAGCTTTCCTTTGAGTTCATACCTGAATCCCCACCTGGTCTATGTGTATGAGGAATATGTTTGTCTCTTGATTCAACTGCCTTGTCTACATGCCCTTGAGGAGCTTTCTACACATTTACTTTCAAGTCATCATCATCCACATGTGACATCATCAGTACTCTTGCATACCTTTGTTGCATTTTCCTCCTCGCTTTAATTCACAGCCACAAAAGATAAGAGGAACCCACAGCATACCAGCCAGCGAGAAGAAGAGTGCTGAAGAAAGAGCAACGCAAAGGCAAAATAAACAGATTTCAAAGCCCTTTTATATCAAGACATCAAACATCCCATGCGATGAAACAACATGCCGCAGCTCGCTTTAATTGACACATTGACAACCTCAAACTTATGATAAGAAGAGTGGAGAGGGGGCAAGAAGGATGGAAGGAAGGAGGGAGGGAGGGAGAGAGGAGCTGAGGAATGAAAGAGAGATCAGCCTAAACTAACAACAATAATGGAATGATAGAAGGGCTTAATTTCACCTGACAGACGGCGCTTTCATCAGATTGTGTGCCTTGAACTGCACCTTGATTAATTATTAAATAAGGCGGCCTGCTCATCAGCTCTGGCCCTCATTTGATGCTCCCGCAAATGTGTTTCTGCTGACAGATAGAGGTCCACTACACACCGAAATAGAGCAGCCGGCAAGTCCCAATACTGTGTTATACAGCATGACTGTAGCTTTGATGGTATTACAGCCGCCTTAGGGAGGTTTTCACTATCCGATTTCGACCTTACAAATAGATATTCTTTATCCCTACTATGTTCACTAGGTTGATTTATTTGTTTGTTTATGCACATATGGAGAGATCTGAAAATTATTTCTTATTTTCTCCAACTGTAGGTATTAAATCATGTTTTAAATGTAACACTGCATAAAAGTATGTGGTCCTTCTCTGCATTCACACAGACAGCAAATACATTTCCTTAATGGTCGACTGTAGCCAGTTACTACTAGCTACTAACTTATAGTTTTGAGTAACGCTATGTTATACTACACTTTAAACTTCAACTCCACTATATGTCAGAGAGAAAATTTTACTTTTTATGTGTAGATGTATATACTGTATGTGTGTGTATATTCAGTATCTATATATGTATGTATTTATATGTGCATATACTGTATGTGCATATGTGTATCCTTCATGATATACTGTATATTTTTGTTTATAAGTTATGGTGACTGCTACTGTATGTAAATTAGGGGGGGGGCGTAACAATTCCATTTTTTGTTTTTATTACACTTCTAATTTTAAGATATCAAAGTGTTAAAAAAAATGTTCTTCAATTAATTATTTTGCAAAGGAGGGTTCTCCAGGTCTTGAACCCCCCAGTCTCCCAGACATAGCTCAGCTCCACCAGACATACTGACCTGCAGCTATTTATACATCCATGACACAGAGATAGACAGCAGAGCAGAACAGAGGAGAGAGACGGAGACAGTGATGTAACCTCACTACGCTATGAGTCCTGACCTTTGCGCTGTTATTTGACATGTTTTTTTTTTTCTTCCCATAAACAAATAATTTTTAAAATATTTGTACAAAACAAATATTCATAAAAACCCACTATCTGTGCTTTTCCGAATACCTGATTCAGATTCGGCTCCACCCCTAATATACAGTGTGCTATCTTACAATGCAGAGCACTTTATGTCTCATAAACCTTGAGGTTAAACATTGTTGGGCACATGTGCTACACCACAGACGTGCAGAGATGGAGTAAGAGGATGATTTATGGTGGTCCATAAATAACATCAAACTGCCTGCACTTTGACATGCTAATAAATGCTCCCTCCAAATCAATCAGACATGGGAAACAATAAGCCAGCCCATCATTCAACAAATCAAAACCTCATGATTTTCTCTGAAATGGTCACAGCCTTCTTTACACGCTGAAATCCGTGCTGTTGTCCTCGATCTGACACAAGATTAGAAGGATGATGGTGGAATCGGCGTCCATCTTTCCTTTTTCCCTCCCTGTTCCTTTGAGTTGGGATACCTCGGTGTGCGGGCTGCGGCCTTTCAGCCTCTCTTGTTTGGTTTGGGCATATCTGGCATAGCTGCGGCCTTGTTAATACTTCCCTCAACTCAGCGCATCTGGAGAACCTCCCGCACACCTCCTTGGTTGTGTCAGACACCTAGTGCATATGACGTACTGTACATATGCACACTCACAAATGGGATATACACACACACACATACAGTGGACCTCTTGAATATGTACAGGTACTCATAGCTTAAACTATACCTCACAGATGCCAAGTTTGTCCTCAAATAAACTGTCTATCTCCCATTACTCCTTCTTCAGCTGATTTCAGTTCTCTGAGGACATCTCCTGCCCATAAACTCACACTTCTACATGGCTGGAAAATTAGCAGATATAAACAAGACTTCTTGAAATGTTAGGTAGTATTCAGTGAAGCCTTTGATCCAGCCTTAACTAGATCGCTTTGACAAGTCCAATTTATGGCTGCTTCTCCCAACAATAGCTCATTGTGTAGAGAGCTGGAGATGATCTAATCACTGCTGCCCTCAGAAGTCTGAGTGAGGAGATGAAGAGGAAACATAGTGGAAACATTGTCATCCATCACTTTTGATGTGAAAACACATGATGGCTTCGTCTTATCTGATTTTTCTTCCAAATTAGTAAGACCAAATGAAATGAAGCAGATCAAACAAGATGAGGGAGTCATTTAATTGCATTACACACCCACACTCCACTTCCTACAGTAAACTGTCCTCTTCGTCTGCAGGAATGGACATTGTGATGAATAGATGAAGAACAATGTTCCTGCAGATGATGGTTTGTTGAATGGTTCACATGGTGTTTTTATCAGCTCTCAGCTCCCTGTTCACACAGCTGCAAGAACAGCCATCCCAACACATATCTCGCACACAAACACACAAAAGAAATGTTTCACACACAGATTTTTCACACTCCAAATAAACCTGGTTACCAAAAGACAATCAATGGCCCCTTATCACCAGCAATCCCGCAAAATTCCCTCCGCTCTGGTGAGAGTTCAGATGTCAGCTGCAAACTCAAAGACAAAGCTGAGCACAGATACTGACTCATGCCATCCTCTATCTATGGCACCAAAAAACAAGGCAGATTCTGAATTGCCACCTCGTGACTTTTGGAGGAGCTAATCTATTCTATTTAATGTAGTTCAGAGGGGCCCCAGCTCCGCACTGAAGACACAAGACAGGATTAGTCCTCATACAGCGGTGGCAAGATGAAAGGAGATAAACCACTTAGCCTGGTTCTTGGATGACTTTATATATTTATTTCCCTCAAGTCTCTTCCCAACGTTTGAAAAGGGATTTAGCAGCGAAGACACTTAAGTCTCTGGAAGTTAATCTTTTTTCCTCCTTCAAATAAGTTGTGGATTTTTTTGCGCAGCGTTGAGTTTTATTAAACTTTCGACAGTAGTTCAGAGAGGGGAGGGTTGGGAGACAGAATTCCCTTTGCTAACTGTGGCCTTTGTAATAAAAAAAATCTTAACATTGCCTTAAAACTCTCATGAGAGCTGCTGTAAAAACAAAAAACACTGCTTTGACATTTGAATGCATGTAATAGGTCACTGACTGTGTATTTCCCTTTGAATCACACCTCTAAATAAACTGAATAACCCTCGTAATTTGAATGCAGATTTTCTGACCCCAAAATGTGTTGCATAGCCTTCATGTCTGGCTGAGAGTCTGACCCGTCTGCTCTTCAGTATCTTCCCACTCCTCTATTGACTCTGTAGACCCTGTGCTCCGAGCAGAGCTCGCTGAGGGGTGCCGACCCCAGGCTTTGGCCCCCGCACATCAAAGGCTCCTTATGGAGGATGTTAATATTTGCTCAGGTGCATCTCGCGGGTCTCCCTCTCTGAGCAGAGACTGCTCCGAGCATATAAATATATCAGAGGCCAAAGGGACGTCTGGTCACGCTGTCCTTGTGTGTGTGAGAACAGGGGAAGGGAGTGGATGACAGTGTGTGCTGTCGCAAAACACACATATTCACACACAAACACACATACACATAGACTCCTCCCCTCCTCCAGACTCCTCCGGTCTATAGCCTGTATTTGAACCCCCTCCTCTCCCTCTTTCCTTTCTTCTTGCTGGCCTTCTGACCTGGGGCTGCCCTTCGGTCAGGGGGACATGGACAGGACAGCTGGGGACAACAGGAGCCCTGTCCCCACCAAATCCCCTCCTGCCTCCTGCCTCTTCCATCCCATGACCCCTGCATTGCCTTTGAACTTCTGCCGCCCGATACCGAGGCAAGAGATCCCTCCTGAGACGCCAACTGTTTACCCAACAATGTTACAAATAAGAACACAGTGGCTAGATTAGATATAGCTTTCCCCAACCCTTTGTTTATGGCGCAAGACCTCCATCTCACATCTGCACCGATTCCATCTCGGTGTCACTGATTACGGCGGCTTACAGAAAGCCTGGGCCCCATCTCCCGACATTGCTTACACTCCTGTTCTTTGGATGTCAGGTTGACTTGGCTCGCCGCAACCGGCTTGTTTATGCTGGGCTCTGCAAATAAGATCTAACCCTCAGCAGCCTCCGTCGTCAGCCAACGCAGATAGACAGACGTGGAATCTAGAAACTCCAGCGTCACATCAAAGAAGCTGGAAGCCAGTCAGCCCCACATCTGTGGAACAATCTGACTGCAAGACTGATGTGTTTCGCAACCGGCTCACTGACAATACACAGACTGTTGAAGACCTGCAGAACTGCTGCTGCTGGAACACACGTAAACAGGCCCCAGTCTAACATATAGTACATGTCTGTAGTTTAGGATTCCAGGTAACCATGGAGTGTTGGTGCAGGATGACAGCATTATCCTTTTGAGCAATCTAGTGTATTGATTCTTGACTTGATTACAAAAAAATACTTGCTTGTTTAGTATAGGAAAAAAAAAATCTGATAATATACAGAAATAACTAAACAGACTACCTACTATTTTATAAAACAGAGTGACCAGATGGAAAGCTACACTGGTTATTTCAACATAAAAAACAGGCAGGTTGAAACAGATTGTGTAGTTTTGTTCGAGCAAGGTCAATACACACGGTACCAACAACAGAAAATCACCTTTGAGCAGTTTGTATCACAGTTATGCACATCATACTTTTGCTCAATGCCAGTGGCAGAAAATCCATTAATGCTGTGACTGTCGGTTCATCATCGATGTGGAAATGTTAAAAAAGTCTTTCACAATGACTTTGTCTATCTATCTAAACTCAGCGCCGGTCCAAGGACGTGTGCAGAAGGAAATGTCATTCTTTGATGGCATTCTCCTATATTGCCTGTGAATGACGATAACATTACCGGGCAAAATCAAACAGGAGTGCTAAATTATATAATATTGATCATCTGTTCTTATCAGTCAGGCCCAGGGTTTATCCTTCCTGCTCATATTGTCCTCCATGCTTGTTGTGATCATTACTTTCTCAATGTTAAAGTGGTGGAAAAAGTTACTGTACCTGTAGAGGTTCAACCAAATTCTACACTTACACTATTTCCAACTTAACTTTTGTGGCATCTAGCCATGCACATAAGGCTGAGTTATCAAAGGGCAAAGCTGGCAACTGCCCCGGAGCCCGGACCCTAAAGGGGGCCAAAAGGCTCCAGATTCACCAAGTGGTAATTTGATTAATTGTGAATTTGTTGGGTAATATTGAATGCAGTACTAAAAGCACAATGTGAACTGTGGGATGTTAACCCTGAAAGAGGTTTGAGAGCGGCTGTCACAGCTGTTGATCATGATGTCACACCCCCTTTTTATATTGTCAAGCAACTAATTAAAAACAAACTTATCAGGAAAATGAGTACTTGGACAAATATCAGTGTGATAAGAACGACCTAAAATGACAGAAACTATCTTTGGGAAAAATGTATTTGATGTGTACTTTGATTTTTTTTTTTGGTTCATGTCCCTTTCACTAACATGGAGAGGGTGGGACTTATGACCTATATTGCAGCCAGCCACCAGGAGGCGATCAAGATGTTTTGGCTTCACTTTTGGGGAGCTGTCATGACGTCCATATTTATATACAGTCAATGGTACTGGACAAAAAAGAGCCAGCAAATGCAGATGTGGTATGTAATTTGTGTAAGGCTGTGATCCAAAAGATCCGAACATTTTGAAAATATATGCCAACACAACGTCATAATGAAACGACTGCATAGGTCAATTGTACTTGCACTCTAGAACAACCTATAGTAGCATTTTCAGAATGACCCACAGTAGCGTAATATGAAAAATTATAAAAAATGATTATGTTTTATGGTGTGACAACACTGTGGTTAAGGTTAGGTAAAAATTTGTTAGTGTTATGAAAGATCATGGTTTGGGTTAAAATTATCACTTGAAACGTGGTTAGTACTTCCTTAAAGTTTCGCAACCTTCATCGTCATGGCAACAGTAAACAACTCACAGTTGGAAACATGACATTTGCTGCTGGAAACAAGAAGCGAACAACGGTCTCCTGCAGCTAAGTTCAATTTTTGCCATCTATCTATTCAGCAATCCCCCCAACCCACCTCCACCTAATAAGGAAGTCACCTTATATTGACGTCATTTGAACTGGGTCACTTCCCCCCGGGTCATAATTACTACGGCCGCTAGATGGCGTAAACATAACTATAGTTACGTTTTTGCTGGCTGAATTTTAAACCTATACTGTTGATTTTCTTGTGAGGATAGGCTGTATATGCATATACACAAGTATAGCTACAGCAATGTATAACTTTGACTTTTAATTATTAAGTCGTGATCATAGCATTACCATCAGTGACCACAGGTGTTGCCAGTTCTTAAGGACTATAACTTTAAAGGTGCAGTGTGTAAGATTTAGTGGCATCCATTTAAGACTTGACTTAAATGGAATATAATATTCATAAGTATGTTTAATTAGTGTATAATCACCTGAAAAAAAGAATTGTTGTGTCTTCGTTACCTTTAAATGAGCCCTTTACATCTTCATAGGGAGCGTGTCCTCTTCCACGGAGCTTGCCATGTTTCTACAGTAGCCTTGGCTCAGGTGACCTTACAGAGCACACAGGCTATAAACAACAAATTACAAACAACTTAACTGGCTGCCATCACTTTATTGGCTGAGGACCTTCAGTTATGGGGCTACACTTTTATAAGCATCTGGAGCACAACATGTGCAATTAAGAAACAAATATACTTCTTATATCTTGTTTCATAAGCAACATACTACATTTATCTGTAATCCTATCTACACATGAGGATCCGCAGGCATTATACTTATGTGTCTTATTTGTCTCTTTGTGTAACATATAATTGTGTGTAAGTAAATAAAACCAAGAAGTATAAACTTTACATTTATTACTTATTATTATGAACTTTATTATCCTGCTTTGCCTCAACAAAATGCCATAGGCTGTATTATCAAATTAGAAACATCAGTATCAGTGTATAAGGCATTATGATCACTTTAATTATCGTTAAGGGAAGAAACTAGGCTGCAAAGATGCCTAAGTGTATTGTATAAGCATGTCCCGTAGGCTTCTGACAGGAATGCATAGGCTACTATTTACACAACCTTGGAGATTTTTTGTATCTGTATGAGTCTTGGTTTTGGGATTATATGTCAGCATAACATAGCCCATTCAATCAGAATCAGAATCTATTTTATTAGCCAATGCAAACATATGAAGAATGTGTCTTGGACTTTGCTCCCAAAAAATGCAACACAGAAGAATAAAAACAGACAAAAATAGGTAACAATAATAATGAAATAAACAAAGTGATATTAAATTTAATTAATCAATTAATTTTAAATCTATTTACAGAATGGAATAGTAATAGTTTTGAAATGGGATATAGAACATTAAATTAACTACTGACTGTACAAAGGAAATATGTACTGTGCTATAAATATATATAAATATAGATAAATGTGCAATAAATAATTAAATCATGTAACAGTGGAGGTTTAATGCAATGCACAATCTAAAGTCCACTTTTATGAAATATATAAAAGTGACAAGTGCAGGGATTAAATGATGGATGTGAAATGTAAAGTCCAGTTTGATAACCCCGTCTTCATCCTGTTTATGTGGCCATGATACAAGATTTGATGCAAGGGCATCATGGTTAAATGGGAAGGTGCTCATTTAATTTGATATTTCTAAGAATATGTGGCTGAGGAAAGAGATCATCATCTTGAGAATCTTTCTCAATTAATATTGAGCCATGTCATGTCCGTTTTCCCGCCCTTGGTTCAATCCCGTTTTCCACCCAGTCCTCGAACCTCTTTCATCCCACCCCTCGACGCTCCTTTATCCCACCACCATGCACGGTTTGCGATCATGCTGATATCTCATACACCCGACTCATCCGACTGACCGTCCCAATTGCCAGTTGCCCGTTTTCTTATTCTTGGTCCACCTGCGGTTTCCAACTAGTCTGCACCCCTCCACTTGACCCTTCTTCACGCCACTCGTCAACCCTCATTCTTCCCTCTGTATCCAACCTTCATCCAGCCCTTTATGAACCTCCCAGTTCTCATCCTACCTCCTCATCCTCCGTCGCCCCCAATCGCACTACCAAATACCACGAAATCCCCCCCCCCCGCTCTCTATGAACCATACCACGTCATCTGCCCTCCATTTTCAGCTTCCATGCCTCCCACAGTCTTTCGTTCCCTTCACTCAACGTCCTGACCCTCTCCTGCTTCACCACCTTCGCCCGTTCCATTCACAAGTTTAAATCTTCCACCATACACGTCTACGCCAGCCGAACTAACATCTCCATAAAACTGTCCTCAGGGGCACCATACCTAGCCTTGTTTCACGCACACTTCGGCATGTTATCTGTAAGTCCGAACCACATCTTATGCCAAATGTTCGCCCCTCACTTCAGACTTCCTGGCCCACTACCAAACTCTCCGCACAGGCAACCTGTCTCCCCACATCGACAAAGTCAGTCCACATTCCTACTTGTACTCTGGCCAATTCTTCCGCACTAGAGCCGCTTAAACCGCTTCCATATAAGAAATCCCAGACCACCTGTTAAAATTGAATAAATAAAATTCTCGACCGCTAGTCTTCCCAAGATTCCATACCTACCTCAGCGACATTTAAAGAGCCCATTCTCACATAGTCCAGTGAAGTTAACTTTTGGGGATGACGAAGCAGAAAGCTCATCGAGACATGTCCCCCACCCTGAGTCTCGACCCCCGGGTTCCTAAACGCTCCAGCCTCTTTGTGATTCGATTGGGTCCCCAGTCATCCCCATGCCATCAACCCCCTTCATCCCTCTCCTCAACCCCATCATCCCACCATACACGACCCAGACCAACCTTCAGCTCCCATTCATCCCCTGGCAATCGACCCCCTTTATCCCTCTCCTCAATCCCCATCCAGCCCACCATACACTATCCTTATCCAATCCTGAACCCTCTCAACAATCCAAATGAAACTACTACCGTTCAAATGGCGTGGTCTTTGTTAGTGAATCCTTTCTGCCTACTGTCTCCTGCTTTTGGGTCCACCTGCTCTGCTCTCTTTGTAACAGTTTCCCCATATATTATTGGATGAAATGGTGTAACAGTGTACTTGTGTTGTAATTAGTACAAACTACACCCCTCAATTCTAAATCAAATATTGTCTTGAACATACTGAGTATAGGGATGTGGGGATTTTCTACGACACTTCCTGACATCCAGTTAACGAAGATGCCAGTCAAGAGTCAGAAGTCTAAAAATATCTCCTTCAGCACTATTTCCCTTCCCTTAATCAGCTGGCTTGTTATGGGGATGCCCTTCCACTGAGTGAACAAAATACTAACACAACTTTTCTGCTCTATCTCAGTTCAAATTTTTGAGCACCTTAACAAAATATGAGCAATTACGATAAATAAAAGAATAGATAACAAGGAAAAGTAACAAGTGCTGCAGTTTTTGCCATCTCCCTACAAAAGATACCAACCTACCACAGCTGTTCTTCATTCAGCACTAAAGCACGTTGACTGACAGTAATTAATAAAGAGTGGATAGGAGGGGAAGACATTTTTGAAATCATTACAGGAAGGTGAAGACAGACCTTGTCAGTGTTATCAGTCTGATGTGTCACCATGTGGGGACAAACATATTGAGTTGACTGGAATTAACACAGACTCCCAGAAGGATATTACTAAAGTGAGGTGACCATCTGTTCAGCAATGTGGAAGTAATTAACTGCACATCAATTAAGCTGATAAACACACGGTGGGTAAATCCATATCTATTAATATTAGATAGAGGTATTACTAATAGATAACAGCCTGACTGTGTAATATAAGCACATAAATGTATGTTTGGAAATTATCTAACCTGTGCAGCCTCTCATATTTGGATAAATATGCAGATGAGGAAACTCTTTTTGCTATTTAAGTTTCATCATGAAGATGCCAGTATAACATTAATTATATGTGTCTGTGTGTGCATGTGTAGGCTACCTTAAATGAAGAATCAACCCACCACAAACAGTTTTTATACTGTTATAAGTATCTGAAAGGTTTTTGTCTTGTTGTCATTTATATCTTTTGGTACAATTATTACTGTTGAACACCTATGTCTACTGGTGAGATCCTTCATTACCCAGAATGACTTTCAGCCCCGATTAGAAACCAGTCATAAGCTAACATAGAGAATGTAAAGCTGACATCAACACCGTGTTGAATTTTGAGTATGCGCCATGTTGTGAGGATCATGAGGATCCCACTGGCTTTCTGTTAGTGAGTTGGAGCTATGAGTTGGTTACTTTTAACAACATTCCTGCATCAATGAAAGTGTGTTCTGCAGCTTACACATGTAGCCATTTGTAGCATTGTGTACGGATGCTTAAAGTAGGTGAAGTCCATTGAGAAGTTTAAAGCAAGGCTGTAAGCTAAAGTCATTACAGTGACAGTTCAGAGATAGTAGAGCTGATGCAAGTTGAGCTAACGCCATGATATATATAACATGCTCACTACTGTTTTAAATATGTTTTGCACAGGTAACCCCTGTGAGTAAATGTGTTGCACCAATTTGGACCCAGAGCTTCATTCTGAACCTGTGACACACTCATGCTAACTGGCTAAGATTTAGCATTAGCTAATCCTGGTTGCTTTATTTAGCAATCAGCAATCAGTTTGATATAAGGAACTGTTAGTAACTTATACACGTCTGCCTTTTTGTCTCACAGTAACGTTATAACGTTTTTTTATGTCCAGCAGTTTACTCTAAATTCACATCCATTAATGTTATACGATCCACCAGATTAGCTTAAAAAATATAAAGCTCTTAAATGTTTGACTGTGATTTGAGGCTTACTGTTGATAAGCAGTGATATAACTGAACAATACTGAAGACCCACGCCATTTTAGAATATATTTACTCCTGAACAGTTACTACCCTGTCTACATGAAATATGTAATGTTTATACTTTGAAAAATATTGTGTTATACTTCTGTCCATCAACAGGCTCACACCCTGCAGCGAGGGCAGAGCTGCATCACAGTGAGTGATGAAGACCACAGCAGCAACATGGGGCACATGAAGAGAGTGAAGCTTGATGTAGGACTGAAGCAGAAGCTGCAGGACATCCACCAACCGTTCCTTAGATGAATATCACCCTCTCAGTCAGCCCTGCCAGGAGATGATGGCGCCCTGTGTTGGTGTGTTGATGGGAGCATCAACTTGTTCAGTAGTTTCAGACAGAAGCATCCAGGGGCTGAGCTGTGGCTACTGGATATTAGTGTAATCCTTAACATGATCCTTTGTAAAATAAAGTTTTATTCTATACAATTCTGATGTGGTGTTCTTTTCTTCATATTATACTACTACTATACTACTTGTACTTAAGTGTTGAATGTGACATGTAGAACTTGTGCATACAGTTTTGTGTAAACATGGTTCCAGAGAACCTGAACATACATTATTTGCAACAGTTTACTGAAAATGATCTAATGCTGTTTGTATTACCAACTGTCCACATCTACCAAAAATGTAATAATAATCCATGATGACAAGTCTGCTGACCTTGTATTACATTGGCTTTAATGTTGTTACTGTACATTACATTCAAACAATTACAAGTATAATATGGGATTAACTTTTCACATTAATACTGAGAAAAAGAGAGAAATCACAGTCAGTTCTGCTCAGGTAACAAGTACATTAATAAAATATACATTTTTATGATTTCTGTGAATGTTCAAACTTTTGTTCATCTCTACATTTCTTTCAAAGACTGTGACAGAATGGACATGAACAGTAGAGGGTTCGCTGTCCAGGCTGGAGGTGTCTTCATCCTCTGCATTGTACAGAGGCTGTGACACAGGCTGCTTCTGTAAATACAATCACAATTGTATAAAGATCAGTTTGAGCTCAGTGTGAGTATGTGACCACAGAAATATAAAAGATAATTATTGTTCACGCTAACAGACACCTTATCGCTGTCTGCCCTTTGACTGTCTACTAAGTTTTGTATTTTGTTTGGTTTAATAATTGAGCCAAAAATAGGAGTGCCAGCTGACCTTAGCTGACCTGAGTATGACTGTGCTCTTGCAGTTTGCCGGCTTGTGAATCAGCAGATCTTGCACCCAGCCACTGCAAAACTGTTCATGAGCTTCTAGGGATTTGTAACTTTTAAACTATTTAACTATTTGACCAACTTTTTAGCCAAACAAAACAAAAGGAAAGCAGGCAACAACCGTAGCACCTTAGTTACCTGCACTGTAGCAGGCACAGGCAGGTAACAGAGCGTGTTCCTCCAAAGATGGCACCCCCCATCCCAACATGCAACACAGCATGACGTACCTTCATATTCTCTATTCAGCACTGGGATGTCAGCAAAAAAAAAAATGAATAGGCCTACTGATGGCCAAGTACATTATGAGCAAGAGAATTTTCCTAGTCAAGAAAAAGTGAATAGTGCCTGCATTACATTCTGATTTGCTAAGAAATTATGTGTTGATCCTACATGGATTTTTCCCTCTTTTACAGTTGAACTTTGGGACAAAAGCCTAATGTTTATCGCACTTAAACTTGCTGTGGAGTGAGGAGAACAAGAGGAAAGAAGAAAAATAAATGGTGATAGTAATGTGATGACTCTATAATTATCAAAGATTATCTATCTACTTGATGGCACCTCTCAAGTGACCAGCTATCATAAAACATAGATGCAAATCAAATTTTTTAACAAGGTAGAGGTCACAGAGCAGCTCTTGAAAGGACAAGTGAAACAAGCTCAGCAGGATAAAACTGACTGTCAGGAAGCCTCACTGACATATTGCACGTCACAAACTCTCCTTGTCAAATATTCATCACATTTTCTTCACATCCCATTTCCCTCCCTGTTTCATTCCAGCATCAATAGTAATAAATACATTAGTGGATAAAAGAAAATCAAACCAGCTCCCGAACGGAGCATGTGGAGCCTCACAATCTCCATGCTGTTTGTACTTGGGAAGAATCAATTAAAAATGTACAGCTGCCATAGATTTATTATTTATACGCATATCTTTTTCAATTCATCGATGGGCCGACACATGTATTTGTCAGGCGGGTAAATACTGTACATCAGCAGAGGAGGAGGAGAGGAGCTGGCTTTGTGCAGGCAGCATTCTCAAATCTGTTACAGTTTCCAAATGTTGGGATTTTTTTTTTTTTTCACCATTTTCTCTACTTCTGCTATCTTAGATTTATAACCTTTTAGAGACTAATGAGTGTCCTTTTGCCCAATGTATCTTTAAAAACACTTTCCCTTTCTATCTGTGTCTGTCTCCTGTTCTATCAAGTCGGTATCTCATCCCTCACTTTCTTTCACTCAGTTGTTCTCTCTCTTTGTTCTTTGTCTGTCTGTCTATCTCTGAAACCCAAACTAAGAGCGATTGTTCAGGTGCTTGGGTAAAAACATGGATATTGACTTGTGCATTTTTGAATTTTGACAGATTCTTATCTGATACTTTATCATTTCATCCTTACCCATCTGCCTGCCAGTCAGGTTGCTGGTGCTATAGATCCCTTATGGCTCAGCCAAAGAAACCATTGAAGCTTTGCTATGCAACCTCTCCCCCTGCGCTTTGCTTATAGGATCCACAAGCAGACCTACAAAGATGCGATTGAAGTGAAAGAGTCAAGTCAATCTGAGCTCACTCACTGGCACGCACGCACACACAAACACATGTGGGTGTTTCGTCTTGTAACATCTGAGATTCTTCAAATGCGCTTTTAAAAAAAGTTTCTCGCCAACCACATCAGTAAAGGCGAAACTTGTGAAAAGGGCTGCCAAGTAAGACACAAACACACACTAACACACCTACCTCCAGGTTTCTCCTCCATGAGAAGAGTGTCCTTTCTTCCTCCTCTTCCTCCTCCTCCACTTCTTTCTCCTTATTGCATTTTTATTAAAAACATCAATCTGTGTAATGCTTGCCTGACATCTGTTCTGGGGAAAGTTGCAGAGCCTTAATGGGGGATCAATAGAGGGAAAATTACTCATGCTCAGGTGGAGGGGTGAAGAGTATAGCTTAGCAGATGTTCCATACAAAGATAGGTGAGGTGTGTATGTGTGTGCATCAATATAAGCATGTGTTTGAACGTGTGTGTGCTGTGGTATGTGTGAGATAACAGATATAGAGGATCGCTGAGGGAACCCTCTTCCTGAGAGTTTCATCCTTCAGGCAGAAAAGCTTTGGAGGAAGCATTTCATACCTTTAAAATTACAAGCTTTGAAATATGAACGACTGATAGACAGCAGCATTCAAGCTGAACTAACACCTTCGTTTAGCCTTAATGTGTTGCCGTTGTGAGGCTGGATCGCTCTATCATGTCTTTGACTAAACTTGATGGTAGAGTGTGTGCACACATCTTTGCCCATCTGCTGTATAAATGTTCCTTTTATCTCTGAGATATGTTGCCTCTAAGATAAGATGATATCTAAGATGACTTTGTCCAAATCCAAAACCAAAAGCATGGGGGTGAAAAAAAGTGAGATCTTGAATGTTGTGGATATGCTCATCTCCGTCCTCTGAGGTGACAGCTGCTGTCGTTCCAGCTCTCCACCCCTAGAGGGCGAATTCAGTCAGAGAGCCTCTCTTCTCTGAGGATGTACACTGGGTCACAGACTGTGTTACTGCAGGCAGGGACCATAACAGTATCCGGTGGTAAGTGTGGCAAAACTGAAAGTAAAGACAAAGTTTTAATCTGTGCACATGAAAGAAGTGATGGTTCTGAATATTTCAGTATGGTAAAATTACTGTGAGTCAGAAAGACAAAGAAAGTGAAAACAGACAATGACCTGCTAAAGCATCTTTCTGACACAATTCCTACTGGCTCTTTGCCACAATTTCTCACTTCTTCTCTCTTCCAGTTTTTCCACATCTGGTGGTGGAACATAAAGGGGTTTTTGAAGGCTGGAGATATTGTAGGTTACTGGATGTTCCTCCACTTGCAGGTTGCTTCAATCACACACACACATATATACACACACAGTAAAACAAGCTTTATCTGGTATGTTAAAAGCACATCCCAGACACAGGAGGAGCAGCTTGGATGTTTCCAAAGGCACTGTTTTAGAGAGACAGCAGGAAAGGTGTGAGGAGGAAAAAATATGTGGCCTTTGACCTCAAAGGAAGTGATTTATACAGGACTATAAAGCAAACCCCCAGAAGCAGTGCTGGGCTGTGAGGAGGTTTTGGCGTGGCGACCACAGCCAAAATTGCAAGTTAGGACTTTTTTCCCATACACAATTATTTAAAAAAACATTTTTTGAGCATTACAAACACTTCAAAACACTTATATCATCAAACTTTGAGCCATTAGGTCCAGTAAAAAGAGTTCTGAAGAGTCATATCAGGTATCAAATAATATTTTCATGTCATTCATGTGTGGGGAGTAGATGCTGTATGGACCCAAAAATACAGAGGATAAAAACATTTCTTTTGTTAAAGTGACAATTTCTAGAATGAACAATCAGACTTCTAGGTACATTTTGCAAAATAAAACCTATAGTGTATATTATGCTGTTGCTAATATGACAACGTACACATAAATCTACCAAAGTCCTCTTAACTCTATTGATTAATACAAAGCACCATCACTAAAATTTTCGAAAACAAAAAAATGAGTCTGTAAACTATTGGTAGAGGGCACCTTTACAACATACCATGAAATGGAAACATGCAAAAAGGAGCAGTGTCTCTAATTGTGTCTTATGTGTGTCCCTGTTGTCATCAAGAGGCAACTGCCACAGCTGAATTCTGCATCCAGTGAAGATATGTTGTATTTGAGGCTGCAGTTCCTCTAATGACCACTGGATGCTACCGCTAACAAAACTTAATCTGTATTCAAGTGAGTGAAAAAATGTCCCTGTTGATACATAAAAATACAAGTTTTCTTCAAGACATTTCATAGATACAAGAGGTAATTTCATTACTACTAGTCCCTCCTCAGATATTCCAAGGCTCCACCCGTTTGCCCAAATTGGCGAATTCCAGTCTAAGCTTTTGCCTCTTCAGCAACACAGACTGTCTACATCTATGTATATGTAAGTGCCAGATAACCAAACTGTATCACATTATAACAACATCAGTAGTTCAGTAAGACTCAGGTCTCTGCTTTATTTTACAAGACAAACAAGACTCCTGTTGGGACGCAGACTCCAGAAGGTATCGAGATTTATTGGTGGCAGTGTTTACTTACATCATTACTGCACAGGGCGAGGCATGTTGTTCTCTTCATCTGCTTCAAAAAACACTGCATTCTGAGATGGTTATGACGCACCACCTGATCAGAGTTGATGGGGAGTTTACTTGGATCCACTCCAGTATTAGAAATACTGACAAGACCAAAGACCCACAGCAAAACAACAGAACCCTACCCGACTCTATTGTCTGAATATAATCTGAACCCAGATCCTCAGAACCAAATTGACCCATGAAGAACACTGTATTAGATGTTATTGACTAAAATAATTGATAGCCTATATTAGTCATCCACATTTAACATGCAAACCTTGAGAAAAAGAGGCCAAGTGATGCTAAAAGGTCCTGGAATTTAACTTGTACATATATAATGTACATTTTTTTGACATGTTTGTCTGGGCAGTTACATAGTTATATGTGCATGAATGTATAAATGTACCCTCACATTTTACTCACCACAAAACAAACACAAAAACCCAAGAGCAATTATAGAGGTATTTAGGAAAATTTGCACTCTTTAGCTTGTTTTCTTCTAACAACATCAACCTAACATAGTAAAGCTAAGAGAGCTTGCCTTTTGCTCTCATTTTCCTGTCTCTATCTCTCTTTGTGTCCTGCCCTTGAAAAAGAAAAGGACAGGCTCAGACAGCCTGGGAACGGCTAACTACTAGAGGATCCGAGCAGCGCTACATCAAAGGCCACCCCATTTGCACAGCAGCTTACACACACCCACACATACACAAACACCAGCTTACATATTTGGGGTTGCTTTCTCTGAAGTTCATTACAAGTGGCAGCACTATTACCCTCTTTGACAGCATGTGTGTGAGTCAACTACAAGGGGGGAGAGTTCAGCTCATAAACAGTTCAACTTGGCCAAAAAGTTGGGAAGCTTTGGAACAGTTCCTGCATTATCATTTGGGGTTTTTTTTTCTCTTATTTTCAGATTGTGAGAGCAACTTGTCTGCCTGCGTGTGAAAATGTTTTATCCACAGATGCTACCAAAAATATGTCGTGTACAGTAAATAGCTTTCACGAGTCATTTTCCGTGACTGGTGGTTTAAGTTAGTGGAACAAAACGGCAAGAATCATAAGTAGATGGATTAGTGGACATCTCCTCCCACATCCTCTGATCTTTTACTGCAGCTTCATGAGAAGGAAGCCCCCTTCCACAGTCATCTAGTACACTTAATCTGAAGTGGCAATATTAGAACCCTGAGCTGGTGCCAAGACAAATGCAGCTAGCGCGCACAACTGGCTGTTCTCAATGGTTCCCGGTGTACCATGTCGGTGAAAGGAGAGGAGGGTTCTCACAGGGGCAAATGGATGTAGGAGAGTGGAAATGAGTGAGGGAGGAACAGGCAGATTAACGTGAGAACAGAGGAGGAGTGTATCGTGTGTGGGAGGGACAGATGATGGATACAAGATGTGTGAAGATCCTTAGGCAGGATGAAAGAGTTTGGGGAGTCATATTGAGTTATTGGACTAAGACTTTGAGCAATATGATAATAATAGCGAGAGTGAGAGTGCAGAGGTCACTGTGACGTCATTAAAAAGGGGATTAATGTGAAGTTTCACCTTAAAAGTTAAGGTGGAAATGGATTCTAATCTTCCTGTGGCCCTGTGTTACTCAAGTAGGCTGAAAAGGCTTAATTTCAAGGCCAGGTCTGGTCAAAACATGAAACTTAAGTCCAGATGAATGAGACCTTAATCAGGATCGAGGCCACGGTGGTTAAGGTGGACAGAGAAACTGACTTTGTTGCCTGGTTGTAAAGTTGAGCTTGCATTCCAGCATCCACTGGTGGTTGGATGCAAGTCGTCTCACCACATGTTGGAACCATTACATGATGTCATGGTGGTACAATTTCCCACCAGTGCCTGCATGTGTGAGAGGAAGTGATGTCACAGGCTTAGGCTGAGCACCGCAGATGGCACTACGATAGACCAAGGAAGATACTATCTAAACCATGTGTGTATATGTGTGTTTGTGTGTGTGTCTGTGTGGGAGGGGGGGTTAATGAGACATGTCAGCAGATGCAGATCAGTTGGTTTATTTCCAAAACAACACCTTGCTGGTGTAAGAGTTTTCCATACTTTCTTGTTTCAATTTTAGAACTGGGATTAGCTGCTTATAGCCAGTTTTAAATCAAAAACAGCTCTGCGCCATTAAAGCTGCTCTTATCAATATTGTTATATTAACAATCAGTCAAATTGCTAAGTGTAATGTGAAAAATGTCACTGGTAGTGACGAGAATCACCCTTCTCTGCAGTTCCTCTCAGCTCTCAGCATTTTAGCGTCTTTCAGCGCACTGTTTTGGTTTTACAGCCCACAACTATTTCGATTAATTCTCACAGTTCTCATCTTTATCATTTCCAGCCGCAGCAGGCAGCTGTGTTTATGTAGAGTGCAGCTCGTTGTGCTACCCCCATTTGGCCAAAAATATCAGGGAATGCAGTTTTAACAATTTGCTTTGGTATATCCAATCTTTCTAATTAACACAGTTCATTTTACGATGCCAATTAGATTTATAGCTGTGAAAACATAATACAAAGAGAATATGCATGCTACAGTATATTTAATATTCTTATGAGTGAGCACTAAGCAAATTATTGAATTAATTAATAGATATATTACCATATATGAATGCCTACTGTACTTTTAAATATTAATATTATCACACCCTAATTCATCCTGCAGGTATAAATGTCACACTTCTATGACAAACCAAACTATTTATATTGTGTATAATAGCATTAAATTGTTGGCTAAAATAGCGCTTCACATGGGAAGATAACAATTAGCACTGCCTACAACCCTTTACATTTACATACTGATGAAGTAAATTGGAACTAAATACTGCCACAACAACTCATAAAACAATATACGCAACCTCAAAAATCCCAGGTGTTTATTTATTTGCATTTCAAACACATTTCTCTTTGTGTGTAAACTGCTTAAGCGCTTAATCACTAGTTTCAGGGGAAGGGAAAGAGAGGAAATGGAGTGGGACAGTTAAAGTGGATTATTTTGCAAGCGGGAAAAAATTGTGGGTAGAAGAGGGAAAAAGGAGAGGGAGGCTGAGCAGCAATCGATGGTTTTTTCCCCCAGAGCTCCACGGGGATTTGCGCTGAGTGATCTGAAGTGGCGCCCCGCTGTGCAAACCTGAGTGCTTTGACTCCACATAAAACCATTCAATCACAGAGCACCATGTTCTACTAAAAAGCCCCTTATGAGATCATTACCAAGGATGAACAAACAGGCACTAATGAAAAGAGCCAGAGCACTTTCCTTGTGTGAGGGGATATGGAAAACAAGGGGAAAGTTGGAATACGAGCTCCAGTCACAGTTTCATGAGTTTGTATGGTGTGTTTTCTTGCTGTCGCCAAGCTAAGATGGTACAGAGGCTTCTGAACTGATGTCCTGCAGTGAAATATCTCAGCTGGAAAAACGCTTTGGAGTCAGATTTTTCTTACTTTGGGTTTTCGCTTGAAGGGGCACCCATCTGATTCTACACATAAAGATTACTCCTCATGATAAAATTGTTAAAATTGTTGTATGCTTTGTCTGAGCTTTGCCAAGTGGCAAAACAACCCCCTGATGATGTCACATTGATGTCATCAAGTTTATCTCAGTTTGGTCTGGGACTATACAAGTTCATGAGAGATAAAAAAGACATGGACATTTACCAGGCAGGAAGGGTCTTCAGAAAGACTATTGAGATTGACCCAGACTGAAAGTCAGGATATCTCTGACTCTGATGCACCAGTTTTAACCATTCTTTCTTTAATCTGCCTCTCACAAGTCCCCCAACTTTAAGAAATGACATCACTAAATCAATGGAGTGCTGCTGTAATCTGCCGGATGTTCACAAGATTTGGTACAATATGGAGTTGATGCAAGTGATTCTGTTGTACAAATCATGTCAGAAAAGCCATTACCTATTGAAAACATTTTTTCTGGTGTTGTTGATGTTTTAATTAACTATTATTAGTTAAAGAAGAAACAGTAAGGATAATTTGCTATGCCAATTCAAGTTCTTTAAAGGCCCAATTTGTAATTATGGTATGGCACTTCTGCAAATACACAAGTCTGCGTTTACAGGTAAGTTATAAAATAACAACAAATCACTCAAAATGAAATGTATGTAATAAAATAAAAGCTTTATATTTCCACATAATTATTTCAAGAATGTGTGTACACTGCGCATTCAGAGAATTCAAATAAACGCTATTACCTTGTGTTTCTTAAACAGTCATAATTGTAAATGATCATTAAATATGTAACTCTGATCAACACACAAGATAACGAGACAGTAGTAGTGGTCAGCACAGCTTTATCTGAAGTGAGGGTAAATCTAACATACAGCATGCTCACAATTTAAATGACGGAAACGTCATGCCATGTGTTCCCTTCAGCATTCAAACAGGAATAAGCCATTTGCTGTTGGGAACCTGCCACTATTGTCAAATTCATCACTACTTGACACAGGCTGAACCCTGCCAACATCAAACAAAGCAGGGGGCCCATTACAAATGAGCCTCAACAACTACCGACATAAACAAAATTCTTCTTTCTCTTTGTGGCTTTCAGGACCTGGGAACATGAAACCCAACACGGCCATATTGACAGTTCCTCCTGTTAGCACACACAGAAAAACAACATTGGATCAATGTTGAATGTTGGATGCAATCCATCAAGCAGAAACAGTAACAAGCGGCAGCCCCTATGCAAAGTGATACCGTTGTGCTTTAAAGCCCTCATAATGCACCTGCTTGTTTCCACAACAACAGGATAACTCACATTTGTGAGCCAATGGCTCTTTTTACACATTGACCAAATGGCTTCCAGCTCTGACTTGGCTGTGGTTGCACTGAAGTCGAACGGGAGTTAACTATATATCACAACTCCAAACATGTCCAAACTGTAGCTGCTCGGGAGGCATCCTAACTTCTACTACTTTTATGAGTTTTGTGCTTGTTGAAATAGTTTCTGATATCCAGGATAACATGAATAATTCTTCCATTAGGTCTGTCCAAGAATAACCTGAGAACAAACAGGATCACAGAAATTGTTATAAGTCAGCTGCCAGTTGTCATGGACAGGTGACAAAGAATTTCTCAGTGCTTGAACAACATTGCGTGTCAAGAACACCAAAAGCAATACACATGTCATTGGTGGATTAAGTAGCCATGCCATGCACAAAGTCTTGCAACTGTAGACATAAGCGGGGTGGAACCACATGAAACGGCCAGCAGCAGCAGCAGCAGAAGTTGTATCACACGTTTGCCAGTAAAGACTTCTTGGTCAGTGTACAGTGTGCCCTGTTTTACAGCCACATGCACAGATTAAAAGCCTACGAACATTAAAGAGGTTGACCACCTGTCTCAGTCCTCTCTCTCAGGCCTGAATGAGACCACAGGGAGATCCTCTTCCTCCAGCACACCACCTGCTACCACTACCTCCCCTTTAATGTTGGGCAACTCTTTAAAGATCCAATGCACAATGGCACTTTGTAAGAGCGCCCAGTTTAGCATGGAGGCTTCTTGCAAAACCATGCCACGCTGTTCTGTGACTTGACTTAAACTACAATAAAGAGTTTACAATTTCCAAGTTTTTGTGTTTTCCCCCCTTAAATTAACCTCAGTGGGATCGTATCTTGTTGAGATGGTCCCTGCAAATATCAAGAAAGAAAAGAAATATCTGATGCACTCACTGTAACTTACAACAAGTGATGGTTTTGTAATTTCAAATTATTCTTTTCACACCACACCTTGAGACAGTATATCAAAGTTAAAATTATAGACCATAACCTGTCACCCTTCCAGTAGCAGCTAAATACACATTAAATTTCCATTAAAATGAACTCTAATACATCTGTGGCCTTTTAATGATTAATTACAGTACTTGCTTAACTATTTAATTTTTGAATATGAGTCTTGTGTATCAAATCATTTGGAATAATAACATGTCATGACCTAACAATAAACGTATGAGAGTGGTATGAAAAACAGCACTTGCAAAAGCATATACTGTATCTTATAAGAGAGGAAACTGATACTGTGGGTTGAAGCCTTGATACATGTATGACACGTATAGCGTAGAATGAGATGAAAATAAAGTGCTGGTTGTGCAACTGCAGCCTTTAGAAGTCAGCTCTGTGGTGAAAGAAGACGAAACAAAAACTGTGAGAAGCCCCAGCTTGTTTCATACAAAGATCAGCCTCTCTCTCTGACTCTGTCTTCCTCTTTTTGCTCAAGGCAACCCTTTTCATCTTTTGTACCCACCCAAACAGCCATCCGTGACACTTAAAGGAGTCCATTTAACTCCAGTGGAATAATAAAGACTGTGAGTAGGAGCTGATCTTTCCAGTAGAAGTAAATTACAGTAATGATGAGCAGCTTAGATTATATAAGATGCCTGATGGATCAGCATATGCCCTTTGATGGAAGTTTATCAAACTGAACACAGTACAGCGCTAACAGGAAATAGAGGGGAAAAGAAAGCAGTTTTATGCCAAGTTGTACTCAGTGTTAAATTTAATGGTACAAGTCAGAAAGGCTGAGTTACATCAAAGGCCACTTTAAACGGGGATTTTTTTTTTCTGCTCAAATAAAAGACAAACTGCCATCATCATTAAACTTGGCCACAGATTGTTTTTTTCTCTGTTTTGGATAAAGAAAAAAGGTTTATTTATCCTCCATTCCTCCCACTGCCATGTAGGTCAGTGTCAGTGAATCAGATGTAACATATATTAGGGGGAGAAAATGCAGAGTTGCAGCCAGACCCAGACTGGCCATCTGGCAATTCTGGCACACGCCTGAAGAGCCTATCCACTTCAGAGCCATTACTTACAAAAATGATTTAATGATAGATATTTGTAAAAAAGAGAAAAAAACTGTAGAATGAATGTGTTTCACAGAGCACCTCCACAGCATTTCATTGTAAAATCAAAACACTTGGGTGTACTGCTGTCTTAGACCAAATTATTAGAGTCTAAGACATTCATAGTTGCAACAATATGAAAATGATAAAAAACATAAAAAATGATAAAAGGATTTGAAATTGTTGTGATGTTGCACTATTTTCTTTCATTTCAATTAGGTTAATCAGAATTTGATTTGGTACTATTAAAGCCTCTCAAATTGTGATACTAAAATTTGGTGATTTGTATTTAACACCATTGTATATGACATCTTAAACCCAATTATCAAATTGATCCCAATGCAGTTTCAATAATTTTGTAGCAATAGATTTTAGTACTTTGAAACCAGACAGAATATCTCCACTAGAAAAATTTAAATCTTAAAATGATTCATGATTCATTTTTGACTTGAACAAGTTCAGCTGCTTTGGAAATAAGTGAAATTGTCTCAGAAAAATGGATTTAAGAAAGAATGTGCAGCAGACTTAGCTTTCATTCCAGCAAAGAAAAAGAGGTGTGTAGTTTGTTGAAATGTTGGATTTAAACGTTGGTTTTTCCCCACACTAAGGTTTACGAAGGTGACGTTATGCGACCAAATCACAGTAATATACAGAGTGCTGAGGTTAAAAAATGGGGTGAACTCTTAGCTGGTAAATGCTCCACTGTGTTGACAAGCCAGTCATTAACTTTGTCTGTCGTTTGATGTTAGGCAGCTATAGCATACAGATTCTTCACTGAAAATAGCCACCTGCTGCTGCTGTAAACAATGCTGATGAGATCAGTGAGAGTGAACCAAAACACTAAAATTGCAGGCTGTAAATCTAAAGCAATATGGTGCCAAATAGCTCAAAATAGTTGAGGTGAACTGCATAATTGGCGATAATTTTCTATGAATTTGTCACTACGACGGACCCTTTTCACATTACATGCAGTCATTTGTTCCATTGTTGGTATCAACATATTGATTAGAGCAGCTTTAAGAAAAAAGAGCTCAACATTCAATACAAGGAAAAACGGATGTTAATTTTTTTTTTTTAAACAGTGCAAGTGCAATTCTGCATATGTGTTTCAGTGCACCTATTCACTCACTCAGACCCCTCACAGTCCTGTCTCAGCTGTGTGATTTACACTATTACATTATGATGTTTCCTCTGCTGGAGGTGCACATGTGAACTCGGTTCAGATCATCAAAGGAGGTGCAGCCCATTCCCATGCTTGTTCCTTGGGTCTTGCTATTAAATATAAGAAGATCAGGTTAAGTGATCAAAGACCCATGGTTTCTGGGGCTTAAGTGTTGCTCTATTTCATCAAAGGCCAGCAGTCTTTTTAACCTCCATTACCTCAAGGTAACATAAAACTAGCAGGTAATGGAGCTTTGCCTTTCCTGTAAATACTGTACGTGCCTTTTTTCAATGGGAACCAATATGAAAGAGGATATAATGACACAAAATGGCAGCTCCTTTTCTCACATTCCTCCAACCTCCAACAACAAAGGCACCTGTCTCTTTTATCTGCAAAAAAACAATACAAACAGACTTCAAAAGCATATCCGGCTGACACTTGGTTTTCCTCCGACCAAAGTGTTTATCAGACAGGCATATATCAGGCCACTCTGGGGCATTGTGTTGCCAGTAACCCACTTCCTCCAGCCCCTGGTTAATTGTCACGACATGTGTCCTTCCAAACCACAACTTGGGAGCTATTAGTATCAACTTCCTGTTGATGACTAATGTATTCACATGGCGCTGTGTGGCACCCGCTTCACACAGCAGCAGTTAAACACATTTGTTTCACGTTACTCAGTTGGTTATTAACACAGATATAAATGCAAATGAACTCTCTGAAGCAAATAATCTAAAGCACATTTTGATGTTTTGCTAAAACTGAAAGTAAATTTCCATGGACAACAAATAGGCATTTCTCTATTGACAGCTCATACATGCCAGCATTGTCACAGTCAAGGAGTTTCGATCTTACTGCGGCCACCCATGTTGCATTTGTGATACTGTGCGGCACTTGGAAAGACTTGAGGTAAAAACCAGGTAATCAGGTGCTCAAGGTGCTCATGTGCTTCTCCAGTTTAAGCTGTTTGATTGCAGAGAAACAGTTTTTGTCACAGCCATGTCTCTGCTTTACTGCATCCATCTGCACGCCAGCTAGATCTTGACCAGATGGAAAGAAAAATAAAGCTCTCTTTCTCTGTGTGTGTGTGTGTGTCTCTCTCACTCTTCTGCGTGTGAGAGAGAAAAGTTCTAACAATGTGCATTGAATACAGACAGTCTCCATCCTAAACATAAGGCCAGCATGTGTTGGCATGCTGCACCTATAGACTGCATTGAGTCCAGCTTGAGCCCTGCTAGAATGCACGGCAGCCACATCATCAGTCTGCTGATGCCACTCATGTTAGCTTCAGTAATGTACAACTTCAACTTGTTGGCTGAAAGCAGGATTCATGGCAAACAACGCCCTCCTAATGGTTTGCAGGTACGGCATAAAATAAAGTACATTGCTTAGAGCTTCCTACAAAGCAGAAAGCTAGAATGCTAAGGACTACACTGGAATGTACATAGTCACCCATCCTTTTCTGATATTCTGCCATACTTGAGATTTTTTACCCAAGTGAAGGGAGGATCACAGAGTAGAGTTACATAACTCTGGGAATACCGAGATACACAAAATTAACTTGTCCTCCGTTCTTCTTTAAAGTGAAACTGGAGTCATCATAACCTAGACCTCCTGCTACTGCTGGAATGCCATTGGATATGCTTTTGGGGGTCAAAGTTCAACTGAGTTTAAATTTGGCTGCAAAATCTGGCAGAAAATCAGGGCAGTGTGCACCACTATGGCTCCACTTAAGTGCTCTTTGGCAGCCCCATTCTCCATTGAAAACACTGACCTTGCTCTGGGCAATGTTGCGCTTGCGCATTTAGTGTGAAAGCAGGGTAACACCCCCTTTGTACAATTCATCACTTCTCATCCCTCTCTATGACGGCGGACCTTTCGCCACACCTTCATGTGTGGCCATTGAGAACAGGTATCAAGACATTTGCCCTCAGATGTGGTTAGACAACACTAGTTTGTTTCAAGCATAACTCAGCCTTAACTATCACTGACTGTGAATAGAAATCTCTAGATGGGGGGAAGCAAAATGAGACTTTTTCTATCAAAACACATTGCTTATTAATGATGGCAATGATTAGGAGACAGATTTTGCATCTGAAATATCTGAACTCGATAAGCTCCAGACTCTTCCACTGCATTAATGAGCACCTTGTTTACCTCTGAGCATTTATTGTTGCACTTTAACATAAAACATACCTTTCCCTTTCTTTTAGCTGTATCATCATTGCTGGCCTCCACAACACTTTCTCTGTCTACTTCTCAGTATCTTCTGCCAGTTGGCTGAGGACCCAAGCCATGCTGTGTATATTGGTAAATATTCTATGCAGCTCTTTGGCCATACTTTTTCCTGACGGTATCTGGTAACTTCACAGCACTAATCACAGGTCCTTTGAAGCTCCTCTTATCTCACTTTGTAACCAACAACAAATAACATGCACTTTTATTACTTGGTGGACATTTTGTATTTTTTCCCTAATCCTTTCAAGTTTGTTCTCAGCAGCACTGTATGTGTTATGATCCGTCTCTTGCTCCCTCCCTTTCTCCCTCCCTCCCGATCCCTCATCCCTCTCTCTTTCTATCTAATCCCAGACGAAAGGGAGTTGGACACTTCCAAAAGTTGGATTTGTAAATAGCTTGAACCACATCTAAGGGAGAGACAGAATTAGCAAGAAAACACCAACTCAGGGCAGAGAAAGGAAGAGAGAGAGAAAAATACCGTATTGTCCAATATTCAGACCCAGAAATTAAATCCTCAAATGCAGCTCCCATACAAGAGGTTATGTGAGACAGAAAAGTACATTTTCAACAGTGGTTAGTCCAAAGTAAACCTTGGAGCCATGCACAATTTCCATCCTCACTTAACAGGAAGTTTTGTTTGATCTCTGTTATCCTGGAGAAATTATCAAAGGTAATTTGATCGTTCTAGGATCCATAAAGAGGTTAATCACTGACATGAACAATAATGAGGAAGCGTTCATCCAGTGCAGACAGAACACTGACAACAAAGTGACCCACAGTGACCATCGCAGCACTTTCAGATTCAAGTTTGCTTTTATGTGGGTGACGTGTCCTGCCCGCGTCTCCAGGAGACGCCAGCTAGGCACCATGGTCTGATTAGGGAGCTGCTGGCAAACAATACCAGGGCCCAGTGCCATCTCCAGCTGCTTCCTCTCCACAAAGGCCCTCACTGAAGTGGATTGTACTTATTTATTCCTCTTTTATAAGGCTGACATGAAAGACAGAGCTGTTTATGTGTGTTTTTTATTATGACTTGGGTTCGCAATAGGAACCTTAAGGAAGACTCCCTCAGAGAATCAAAGTGCTGGTGTGTGTTTGATGCTGGACCCGAGTGGTCTTGAATGCTGGGATCAGCTGGTTACTCTGAGTTCATTAATTCTGCTGACATTTCGGCATGATGTAGCATGAGCTCAGCTTCCCCACAGAAGCATGCATGGCTTTCAAGCACTCCCTACTCACCTCAGCAGATTTGGAAAAACACTAAGGCTAAAGGCAAGGTGGCACACTGAGTTCTCTATACCTGAAAGTGACGACACTTCTGCCATTGTTACATGACTACCTCCGCACTCACTCTGAAAACTTGGCCATATCCCATGCGCAACCCTGTGGGGAATGGCAAAGCCTCACGTCTGCAGCCGATTAGGGAGAGAGATTAAGGCCTGCCAGGAGAAACCGGGCCATGGTGGAGGTGTGGGTACTGGGAGAGATGGAATGAATAAAAGACGAGTTCAAACCAAATCAGGCCTGCTGGGCTTATCCACCATCAACTGCAGAGTGGTTGGAGCTTCCCGATAAAGATGCAAGGAACCACGTTGAGACGAAGAAGGAGAAAAAAAATGTTGAACCATTAAGTTTACATAGGTTTCAACCCCGACTACCAACTGTTCGCTAGCCATCCAAAATCTGCTCGCCCTTTTCTTCTTTCACCTTCATCTCATCTCTCACCCTACGTGATGGCCCCTTTGATTCCAGAGTCATGCTGGTGCTTTAAGCTCTTAACCAGCCAAAGGAGATTTTTCTGTCCTTATTGTAATTTAAAGTAAGATATTTCTCTATTTCCTGATTAGAGAAAACTGTTGAATCCATTTATTCATTAGACACACTGCAGACAGTTACATTTGGTTTCGATAACATCTTCATATGGAACTCTTTTCATCTTGGTTAATTTATTATATGAACTCTACTGTATATTATTGCCATCTGTAACTGATCTTAACATATGGCACTTATCACAAGTGGACACTATCAGAATGCAGGATATGGTACCTTTCTAGGTAATGTCTTTTTGTACGCCTCAAGATTACAGTCACACTACTGTAATGTTCAGGTGGAGTGAAAACATGCATGTTCTTGGGCCTCTATGCCACATACTTCAGTCTAACATGATGATCCCAAGTCTTCTTCACTAAACCAATGATATCCATGACCACATTATCAAATGCTCTGTGGCGTGATGTATCAATCAAATTTGTTGGTGGTAAGTGCTGTGTTTAAACATACACTTATACCATGATAGACCAGTTAAACCAATTTGTACTGCACAGCTGGATTGTATGGTTATGCGCCTTTGTCCTCTTTCTTTCTTTCTGTCTGAAAATACCTGAGCTTTTACTGAAAAACACAATATGTGAAGTATGCAGATGTTTTAAAAGGTTTCAGGAGATGTGTATATTTTGGTAATTTTTGTTCATACTGGAATGAAACAGACGTCTTTTAATGTGTGATTATGTGGTTTAAAATATCCTCAAATCTCTAATATCTTCCAGTAATTCCAATTCTCCTCTCCCCCTTCAGTCAGTCTCATTTTGAATCAGGAGTAGTTCCACCATCTAGTGGTCATATCAGAAAAATATCAGCTTTCTTCAAAATGCACCCACCTCATTCACGATGCAACAGTCTCGAACACAGAACATGAAATAGTACTCATGTTGCTTCTATGGTAACACAAATAACTCCAAGCCAATCATTTGAAGTTCATCCATACTGCGCTAATGATGCTAATAAGGCTAATGACAAAGAGGATCCTCTGTTCTCCTTTCATGTCAGCCACGAAACAAGAACAACATCTCCCTTCCTTAGGACAGTATTGAATGGATTTTGGCTTCACAGGGTAGCTCAGTTCGCTTTGAAAATCTAGGGTTTTTTTATGATAAGAGAGGAGGCGACTGGAGCAAGTGAGAGAAACCGAGAAAAGGATTGTTTGGAGTCAGAAACACATTTCAAAGGCTTCCCCAAAAACAGCCTGCGAAATCTGAGATGAAACTAGCTAATAAAGCGCCACACGGCAATAAATAATGCAACAAGAGGAAACAACATGAAAGATCTTTTCATCTCCATATAGAGAGAAAAAGGGAAAGGAAGCAATGAGAATATGTATACGCTCAGTTCTGTAGTCAATACAATAGTTTGTTGGAATTCTCTTTGAAACTTTGGAACATTTGGTCAAGAGGGGAAATGTATTTCTGGTTTTCAGTTTTGACAGTGTACTAAATTAAAGTTTTGGCTAAAAATAAAAAAAATGAAAACAAGCATGTGCCTTTCTTCTACTGGTCTTCATGCACCTTCTCGTGTTGTCTTATTTTCTCTTTATATGTTGTAAGATTAGTGTTGAATTTGTGTTTTTATTTCCCCTTCTTGTCATTACCCCATATGAATACAATCCAATCTTTTCTCTCATTTTAGCACTAGAAAATTCTCCTGCTCCCATTGCAGCAAGTCTCTCCACTCTAGATGAAAAGTGGAGCCAATTCTTATGACTCAGTACATTCAACAGGCCAAAAAATCCCCTCACACCCACCCAAAATAGTTCTGTCCACCAGCTGACGGCCAAGAACAGAGATCAAACCGGCCACAAAGTGGGGGGGTCGAAATAAGAGCAATAAAAGGGTTTCCTTTCCTAATCTCTGTTAAATTAGAGTAGACATGCATGGCATGTGGGGGCTCGAGTAGTGACTGGAAGTGGTTATGATATGATTAATAAAGACGGTGTGGAGGGTGGACAAGTGCTAAACCTGTATGTGAGACTAGTTTGTGTGAGGGTGAGTGTGTGTGTATGTGTGTGTGTGTGTGTGTGTGTGTGTGTGTGTGTGTGTGCCTGTGGATGAGAAAAGGAGACTGAGGGAAAGACAGACAGAAAAGAAAAAGAGAGAGGAGGCAGAAATAAAGTTATGTAACACTGACATCTTGTGGCCAGATGTGTAACCGTACTACAGTACACCACAATCAACATAAGTACATCTACCCTTTTTAATTAACTATATGTAGTTCAAATGACCCATCATTTACTACCACAGATTTTCATCTAGCTATCACTTGATAAAAAGTGGTCCATATGGATAAAATCCTCAATCCCAATATATTTAATATTATATATCATATATCAATATATTATACTGTATATTATGATTTTTCAGGATGGCTTGATCGCCCACCCCTTGCTCATGCTGTTAACAACTTTGTCAGTACAGTGTTTGGATAATTAGCTAACAAAGAAATTGCAGAGAATAAGTGGAATCATTTGTTTTTTGTTTTTTTGTTTTTTTATATTAATGTACAGCTACCTTATATGAGGACTTCCCATTCAACCCTCTGGATTCAGTGCATTGTCTGCATAAAGGTTTTTGTATATTTGTGTCGACATTGCTCTATTTGAGTGCAATGGAACTGAAGCAAAGTGCGTATGCATGTTAGTATCCACATGGTGAACAGTGAGTAAGGAAGGGGGCTAGGAGAGCACACCTAATCAACTATTTTTAATTTTGAATTGCCACCATTGTGTGGTGACTTCTTTATTCAATTTCAATATTTCAAGGATTCAGCACCTGGCTTTTTGATTGTGTGTTGAGCGTGATGTATTACATATTTTTTTATAAACAGTGAGTAATACAATCAGCAGGGACACCTAATGCACTGCAGCATGTCCACCGGAGTGTTTACAGGCTTTCTGCAGTACTTTCTGTACGTGTGCACAGCATTAATCGTTCTATCCAGCTCAGTCCTTTTTCTCAGTTTACTACTTTAGTTTCAGTCAACCATAATCATGGCCAGGTTGACATGTTTAGGGGGGCCAAGGCAGAAATTTGCTACTGGGCCCCTGTCTCTCATAAAGTAAAATTCACACAGAACACTATAGATGGCAGCTTCCATGTGTTTTAGAGACCAAAAAACCAACCAATATTCCCATACCAGATTGCTACATGCCCCAGGTTTTCTATACTTCAGTTAGTTTGTAGTAATTTGATGAAAAACAAACTTTTTTTTAAAGAAAATACCCCGTGAGAACGATACAAATTGAAATAATATAGGTGTTAGAACTAGATTTAAACAAAGGGGCCCTCTAGAAGAAATACAGTACTGCAGGCCCACAAGATTACTGAATAATGAAGGACACAGTTGATATAGTATTTCCATGGTGCAAATTCCCAAATCAATTTACAAGCGATCCAATCAGCATAAATCAATAGACACACACTGTAGCACTACCTGGGGCCTTTAGGGCCACTGGAGGTCTGATGCCATCGGCAGCTTCATGCTTTGCCTACAGTTAATCCAGCCTTCACTAAATTACATTTGTCCCTCACATACACAGCAGTAACTCTGGGTGGCAGTAAAACATTAACGCCAAAAGGGGGCGACATAAGTCAATTCATGATCTATGTATCTATGTATCTATCTATCTATCAATCTATCTATCTATCTATCGATCGATCGATCGATCTACCACATGTCTGTGACACTTGATTCATGAGTTTGTAGGCTGGCCATGGTATTTTAATTCCCAATAAAACAGCATAGCTCTGTTGTAAAGGAGGCTATAGTTTGCTGAAATATTTGTGTTCTTTGGGGATGTTATGTCCTCTGACGGTATGGCTCTTGCGCTTTGTGTTAACGCGCGCGCGCACGAGCACGCGCATACACAAATGCACAAGAGAGTGAGAGATGCAGGTGTGTAAACACCAGAGAGCTCAAAGTGTATATCTCGACTGTTTGTTTAGGCTACTCTTTATGAAGCGACGACTCAACCATCACTATTAAAACTTTGTGTATGTGTGTGCGTGCGTGCGAGTGTGTGTGTGTGTGTGTGTGTGTGTGAGAGAGAGAGAGAGAGAGAGAGAGAGAGAGAGAGAGAGAGAGAGAGAGAGAGAGAGAGAGATTACAGTAGTTTAAGCCGCGAGCCGCGTGCGCCTCACCCATCCGCATCTCGCGCGCTCACCTGCTCTGGGACTTTATCAAACGCACCTTTTGATTTCTCACAGGGGTCTCGTGTAGTGTACCTCCTGCTGTCTACACACCAGCTGATATGGATTACTGACTTCTTCACTGTCTGTCGGAGGTGCGGCTTTTTTTTTTTTGCACCGCTTTTCGAAGTTGTTCAACATCCAGGGCGGTCTGGACGGCCCGCCCTGCGCTCAGGAGGGGATTAGAGAGGAGATACCCGCTACTCGGTAAGGTCTTTAAACCTCATTAGTATTATGCAGCCAACTAGACTGAACAACAACTAGATACAAAGAGCCAGGAATATATTTCTGTCAATACAAATTGTATTTGTTTCCTCTGAGTACCCCGATGTAAGCTAGCAAGCAAATGACGATGCTCGACAAACGCCACACATTTTTTAAAAGAAAAATAAGAAAAAGAAAACTCAAGTTATGCTTAAAAATATGTATGATTACACTGTTATCTTGTTTATTGTCTAACAAACTGAGAATGTAAAAGAAGCTTGGCAGGTTTAGCCTTTCAATATAGCCCACCCGAAATGAGAAAAGTCATAATTTATCATTAAACTCTTATGCAAACCACTAAGTTGTAACTAAATGCATAACCAGCAGTGAATGAGCAAATGAATACCTGCTCTCTCCCAAAAAATACTCCATCTGGGATAAAGCAGGTGAAAGTTACCACTCATTGACGACTCTACCTGTTTAAATCCACCTAAGTCATATGATGAAGGAGAGGTGCACATGAGGGGGAGGAGGCAGGGACTCTTAAGCTTAGAGACAGTCTGACACATGGACTGTGCGGAAAGGACTGGGAGGTATCAGGAAGGTGGTCCTAATGCTCTCAGATATCTCACTTCAGCCAGATAAGATACAAACAGACTGAGGCATTCCCTGGCTCCTTTCAAAGCAAATGCCTCTGTCATTTTCTATATTCAACTACTGCTAAACAATTGATGAATAGACTAATAGTACATAGTCTGTGTAAAATCAAAATGTGCTTTACTAATGCATCACTGCAAGCAAGAACATGCACAACCACACACACAAGCACTCATTATGTGCATACAGACACAAAGACACACACTACTACATGCATTTTACAGTAAGATGTTGCTCCAGATATTTTGCTGCATCATGCTTCAGCGTGCCTCCTGAAACACAGCACACTGTGTAGATGTCATTGTTACATGCTAATAAGTGTCACAGTCTGTGTGTGTGGGTTGTCTGCATCTGTATCATGTGAACTGTGTGTGCCCACATCCATGGGTGTGTACAACGCAAACATGTATCTGTGTTTCATGGTGAGATGTGAATACAAAGCGAGCCCTGACACTCAGCGCAGAAATGAAACAGAAGAAGAAGAAGAATATGAGGCCCGCTGAGTTCTGAAGACCCTCCCAGGCTTTACTAATTTATGATGTTATTTTTAGGTTCGGCTACATTTTTGATGCTTCGTATTTGTCAAGTTTAATACTGGGTGAAAACTCGGGGTGTGTCTGTCAACCTTGGTACGAAGCTGTGTGTACGTTTCTCTACACACAAACATAAGGTGCACACACATGCCTGCACACATTCAGACGTACAAATGATGTATGCAGATACTTGTAAGGACCTTTGGCACTGCATTAATAATAATAATAATAAAGTTAATTTGTATACAGATTGTGCAGATTGCACTTTTCAAAACGAAGATTAGAAAAGTGCTTATTGCCCACTCGTTTTGGTTCACACACAGACAGACAGACACACACACACACACACACACACACACACATGCATAGCACTCTGTTCAGCTCTGGTCTCCTGATGTAACCAAATCTTCCTCAGCATTCTTCTCCATCAGAGCTTTTAAGCTTTACACTCAGAGGTAAAATTGGAAGCAAAGTAAAATTTTGTTATTTCGACAAACCAAAGAAGTTACGTATCAAACTCTCGACCCCAAAATCTCAATATCAGCCTTTACATTGTGCTACTGTATACTTAGGCTACTTTTGAAAATGCAGCTCTCCCTGACTTGTTACAGCACAGCGGTGAATGAGAAAGTAAAGAGGCTAGGAAGAACTGCTCTAATAAGGTCTAAAAGGTTTTAGGTCAACCCTAATCTCCTTTACCATATAGACGGCACTTTCAGCCAGTTTGGCTTCAATCTGAAACTCCTTATTAAAGGGTTTTCCGACAACAGCAGAAATAGTTCTTTAAGCGCTTTTAGTGCACTAGGCCCATCAGAGGCTATCCATCAGTTCCTATTGGATGGGGACAGACGATAAACTGATGCCACTGTGCTGATTCATTGTGCTTTCTTTTGCTTCAGATTTTACCTCTGTAAATCTGATATATGCAGCAGTTAGTGGGAATTCTGGGCCACCGATGAAGAGCTGAAGGAAACAGCCCACCTATTCTAGTGAGGTGCTGGCGTACAGGCAGCCATAAAAGGCAGGAGGAGAAAGCTGCACATGTTTAGTTCTGAAGATTGATGTTTCATCACATTGACTTCTTCAGGATCTTGAAGAAAGAATATCTAAACAGAGTTATAAGAGTGTTGCTTTTCTCCTCCACAACATGATCTGATGCCCCACTCCCAATGGACTAGTCTGACATTTTGGAATATACACCTATTAACTTTCTTAGTTAGATGAGTAGAGAGCTAGATGAGAAGATCAATACCACTCTCATGTCTGTACGATAAATATATAGCCAGGAACAGTTGCCAGGCAACCACTGGAAACTCCAGGAAGTTACTGCTGCTGACCAAGAAACAGTCCAGCACACAGCCCCTCGTAAAATCACAAGTTGTCATTTTACACTTTTTGTAAGGATTAAACAAACTTGATTGAAACATTGATGCTTCCAGCACCGCAATAAACAAACAATATATAATGTGTTAATTAATGAGCTTTTTTTTTACTTTGGACAGAACCTTTCTAACTCTTTTCCCCTATTTTCAGCATTTTTACTAAGCTAAGCTGCTGACTCCAGCTACATATTTATTATACAGACATAAAAGTGGTATCAATCTTTTCATCTAACTCCCGGTAAGAAAACAAGCGTATTTCCCAAAATGTCAATTTATTCCTTTGATCATGTCATTTCGTACTGCATCACCTTGTCTGTCTGAGGGGCCCTTGTTGTTCAGGGCCACATTAAAGTAGCTCCTCTCCTCCTCTAGCTGTGCAGATTGAAATTTATAAATATAGGTGGGATATATGTCTAAACCATATTTGGTTGTTTTCTAGTTACCTGTCTGTACTCTTCATATGCTCAAAGTATCTAGAGTATATTTCTGAAGCCTATGTCCATCAATGTCCATCAAATGTGGCTGTGTTGATTTCTGGCTAGATCATGTTGCTGCCATTCCAGCCCACATGATGTAGCAGCGCTTTATACGCTAGGTAGGTCTGTTTTTTCCAGACGTGTGTCGTTCACTTGTATGGAAATATTTATATATATTGCTTTTAATTAGCATTTAATGATGCATTTCCTTCATTATTTCATTGTTTACTTTACTTGGTGAACAAAAGGAAAAACTAGTTATTCTTATTTGTTCATGTTACCTCTCTGACAAAATCTAAGAATTAGGAATTCTACGGTTTTCCTTTGTTAATACACAAGATTCAGTAAAGACAAGTTATTAAAACAGTACAGCTACAAGCTGTTGTCATGCAAACTTGTTTCCAATACGCCTGTAAGACACGGAAATTGTCTGCAAAACAACTCTAAACATTATTGGAAATGTGGCTTTAGTAGACTGACGCTCCTCTTTTGGCACTTTCAGTCAACATTTTAGCAGTAACAGAGACATGAGGCAGCCATGGCGCAATCTGAACATGATGCAGCTGCATCCAGGGGACATGAAGTTTTTAGCAGCGCCAGAAAACATATCTGTGTTCTTTACAGGCTTGATTTGAGCAAGGGCTGCTCTTGATTAGTTGATTTATTGTTTAGTCTATGGAATGTTAAAAAAGGAAAGCCCACAGTGATGTCTTCAATTTGCTTGCTTTATCTGACTAACACTATAAAATGTTAAGGTATTCAATCAACTGTCATATATGACATCTTCATATTCAAGAAGCTAGAACCATCAATTGTCATTTTTGCATGAAATCAATTGTCAAAATAAGATATTTTAGACAGTCGACTAAGCCAAATCATGAAGGTAGCCAAATGACTCAGGGACTCATGAGGACTATCTTTCTAATTGTCAGCTCTCACTGTGAATTTGGCAGAGGACAGATAAAGTAATAAGCCAATGTAAAAAAGAAAACCCATCCCTCTCACTAGAACCAGTCTAATTGCCCACGTGTCAGTGGATTAATTACCCTACTAAACAGTAAAGCCACTGTCTGCGTGTCTGTGCCTCATTGATAAAAACTTAATGATCCGTAAGACTAATGGCAAACAATTGATCCCTATGATGCCTGTTTCATCTCCCTAACAGGAAGGAACCAGCTTGAGATTTATATCTATTAGTCATAGATCATAAATCTCAAGGATTTGTGAATTCAAAAAATAGAAACAGAGTTTGTAACATCGGATAGACAAAAATACACATGAATGAATATGATAGCACCGGTGTTACCTTCGATCCTATTTTCTTTTTTGCCAAACACCCATTTAACTTATTGACAGAGTGGAGATCGAAGATAAATGTAAATGAATAAATGAATCAAAGCCAACCTTCTGCTCCCTGAGACAACACTCATAAACTGCAATGAAATATGAATCAACTGATGAGAGAAAGGCAACATATCATCTTAACCGTCACTCTGTTTGGCACTGCGTACTAAACCAAGATTCTTGAGAAATATCTGTAAACTTTGCTCTGAAGTCAAATAACTGATAAGTTTAATGTAAATTACATGTAAATCACTTGCTGACATGTGCAACTTGACACACACACACATCATTGCACACAAACACACACACACACCCCGTGTAAGCCACTGTCTGTGTCAATTACATGGTAGGCATTTACCTTAAAAGGTCATTAGATTACAAGGATTGTTTGAATGTGTGTGTGTGGATGCGTGTGTGTCTGTGTCTGACTGTGATGTGATGCTTATTGGATTGTGTCCCCTCTCTGCTGCCCTTACAGGAATGAACATATAATACTTTTGGGTCAGAGCAGCACAAAGGGGAGAAAAAATTGAGAAAGGTATGAATTAGACTGAATGAATAAAAACACTGAATTAGCACATAAGGCAACAGACCCATGTAGTAGGATAAATACTCGGTTTGATCAGGTGGAGAGACAAACTGTCACAAGTGCGGTTAGGTTTAGCTTATGGTTAACGTTAATGTTGAAAGAGTTTTTCAAACCGTCCCTGATCCAATCTAGCATCAACCATGTAGTAGGAGGAGACTGATATGATTTACTGTAGCACTGCTGCAATTACCAGTTCATTAATTGATTGAAAGAAAATTAACAGAAACTATTTTGATAGTAGAATAATTGTTTCATTTTTTAAGCAAAAATGCCAAACTATCTCTGCTTCTAGCTTCTCGAATGTGACGATTTGCTGTTTTCCTGTGTCATACATGACAGTAAATTGAATATTTTCAGGTTTTAGACTGTTAGTTGGACAAAACAGGAAGTTTGAAGGCATCACTGAGGCCAGTTTCTTAACATTTCATTGGCTAAATGATTAATTGAGAAAATAATTAGCACATTAATCAATAATGAAAATAATTTTTAGCAGCAGCCCTATTTTACTCACTCATAGGTACACCAGATAATTCACGTTAAATGTTATATACAAAATGTATGTTCATATATTTGAAATAATCCATGACATTTTCATATAAATATCTGCATTTTTTCATCAAATTAGTGCAATACTGACAATAGTTTTTATATTTGCAGTGAAATGTAAAGGCATTTGTGCTGTCAATGTGTTGAATATTATTGATATTGATTATAATATTGAGATTATTGTTATAAATGGTTTGCTGTCAAATGGGAATTAGTGGGTGAAACCTCCAGAACAGGAAACGTCTTCACACTCTTGTGTCCAATCTTGTCCAGGAGAAGTATATTGTACATCATGAAGCAGATGCTCAAAGCTGAGTTGGTAAACATTACAATAATGTGGGTAGTTTACGGATGATACATTAGCACTGGGCCTTATAGATAAAGTTGTGAAGTTACCTAATGTTTTTATCTGGAGATTTTTAGTGAATCCTTAAAGCCACCTTCACACTCATAGTATCTGCACACAGGTGTGTTCATTTATTCTTGACAAAACCTCTTCTCAGAACTGTATGTGTGTACAAACTGTGCTTGATTGAGAGCTATCTCACACTCTTGTTAGTTTAGTTGCACCTGTTAGTGCAGGACAACTTACACTGTTATCATTCAATCAGTTGCCAGCACTGCTAGTAGGGGTGCAAAAGATCATAAAACTCACAGTTCAGATTGTATCAACGTTTTGAGTCAAATATTGGTCATTTTTTGGATCAGCAAAAAAAAAAGGAGACAAATATAACTCTGCTCTTCATTATTTTGTAAAACTAAAAGCAAGGAACTTTTGCCCATGGTCTTAAATGAAAACAACATTCAAGTCAAATGTTTAAAGAAATCTTAAAATATATAAAATATTCAATACTCAATTGTTAAATTAAGGTGCAATATGAGGCATGATACCCTCTTCTTTTAAACACAGTAGCGAATGAAACAATAGTCAGTGTCCACATCATTAAAACTTCATGAACTTACAAACATGAAAACACATCTTGTCCTGCAGCTTAGCTTGTTGAACGAGCCACCAAACAAACATTCAGCAGGGAAAACCTCCACCTCTAACATCAGTTAGCAGCTAGATAGCTAATTAGCTGCTCAGTTGCAGCACATTAAACAGCATGTAAACATACCTGAATATGTCATATCTCACCGGTTAGATGCTGGTTTGGTTCTTCTTCTTCAAAATCCCTGTTAGCGACACGCTGTCTGTCCATGACTTGTAGCTACAGCAGTTTGTTTACTTTGTCTCCAAAGAGACATTAAATTTTGCACATTAAATCTGTACGGATGATGGATCAACTATGTTCTGTTACACCACTAACTGTTAGCATAGTCTAATCAGACAGGCACATTGAAAACACCTGCGTGTTTGTGCAGGGCCTTTAATCTACTATTAGTAAGATCATTGTTTTTGAATTTCAGAATTCTCACTCAAATTTTAGGTTCCCAGGCATCCGAAAGTGGTTGAGTTGTCTGCTATGATGGGGGAGTTTACAGAAAATAAGGTTCCTTGGCAACAAGGACAGCTCAGCTCATTAAGTGTTTCTGTAATAGAAGAGAACATTCAGAAGAAAACAGTTATTAAACTAACTTTGAGTGTTACATGTGTTAAGGCATATTCACATTATTCCAGAAAAACTGCACTTATGTGCACCTCCTCCATTATTTTGTATGTTGTGTGTAGCTATATTCCAATAAGTTGCTGCATAGACTCCTCCACTCCTCCCAAGAATGAAAGCAACTTGTGCAGAACAAGAGCCATGTTTTTCTGCTAATACATGAAAACAGCTTTACACTGCAAATTATATTTTTACAATCTGATTTTCACTTGAATGTTTGTATTATTGTTTTTTTCATTCATTGGTTTATAGGCAAACTAAACTAAATAAATTCACAAGCTGTAAATAATACACATAATACAACATCTGCCATAATGTGTAGAGTACTTGAAATTCAATGACTGACATCTGTGTTAGCCTCTTGCATTAACCCCACCCGCTCTTAGTGTGTTAAAACACTGAGAATCATTCCCAAATAATATCTGACACCCAGGTGTGACACACGGACATATGTTCTTAAGGTTTCCCTTCCCCTCATAACGTCACCTTCTTGCTCTCTTTTTGTGTTACTCATATTCTCCTTTCTCATCTTTCCTCTCTTTGCAACCTCATGTATTTTCCCTCTCTCTCTCTCTCCTGCCTCTATGTCTCTCTGTCTGTCTTCCCCCTCATTCTCTTCCTCTTTGCGTCGGTATGCCTGTTAGTTGTTGGTAGAGTGAAGCGGCTGCATTATCTAGATACATTATTGATGCATGCAGCACTTTGACTAACACACACACACAGACACGCACACACAGACACACACACACACACAAACTCCAACCACTCTCTCACATAATAAAAACATACATACACTCATAAAATCAAACACATCATTGCACACACACACACACACATACACACACATATACACATATGCACAATCACAAAGAGCATGTGCCTCAATTTGTTTTTGAATGTGAGTGGGTACAAGAGAGGAAAAGAGAACACGTGCATGCTGTTTCTTTATGGGTGAGAGAACACAGCTGATCCTGCCCAAGTCTCTCTCTGTTTTTAAGAAAAGATGGAGGAGTCGCCCTGTTTGAAATGCACCAGACTAAAATTAAGCATTGGCAGCCACATGCTGAGCTAATAGGTCGGCGCTGTGTGCTTGCTTAACATCATGTCGTACTTTGGGAGGAGTTGGCAGTGGAGTGCAAGGAGACAATCAATCTTTAAAAATAACTAAAGGGTGATGTATAGAGACGTATTCAGAAAAAGAGGTAGAGACAACAGCAAAGGGCGAGAGGAGGGAGAATTATGAAAGAGAAAAAGTACTGAGGGGTGAGAATTTGAGTGATGGGGAAGGTGGAGGTGGGAGGAGGGGGACAGAAGAGTTCCCAGCATCTCTTTTCCCAGGGCTTTGTAAGGGCCTCATTAAATATGGATGGTGTTTGGAGCAGAGCAGGGGCAAGTGGGACTCCACAAACAGCACAAGCAGCCCAGGCAGGCCCATTCCTGTTGTGATGGAGCCCTGCTGTCTTTTTCCCCTCGTCTGTCTTTCCGTCTTCCTCCTCCCTCGACTCACTTCACCACCACTTTAACTCCCTCGTTCATTTCCCGGCCCATACCTCTTTTCCGACCTTTCTCTCAGCCGTCGTCTGTGTCTGTCTGTCAAACTCTCTGATGGGACAGTGTGTGTCTGTTCTTGTCTTTTCCCTCTACCCATTTTATCTCTTCTTCCTCGGCTTCCTCCTCTGTGTTCTCCTCTGCTCAGCCCTGCTTCTTTCTCTCCCTCTCTACGCTTACTCTACCCCCCCCCCCCCCCCCCCCCCCCGTGATGATTACCGAGTTGTTTGATTAGCGCGTATGAATGAAGAGCTAAGCTCCTCTCCATTGTTCCAGTCCCCTCTTCATAGCTTTCCCTTCCTTTCAGATGAAAATCATGTGTGGCTCATGGAACAGTCATTAATAGTATAACACTGATGCTGACACTCCTGCATCTGTCTGTCTGTTTATCTATCTACAGCATTAGATCTGATTCTGCCTGTGCCTGTATCTTTCCTCAGTGATGTAAGATGATTCTAAGTGATTCAGACTACAACAATCCCATGTACACCACGGCGTACTCTAACTCTTAATTCTGACGTGTTTTTCATCAGGAGATGAAGACACGTCACCCTGGTCCTCTTCAGCGGAACGATGGACGGAAAGAAAGCAGAGCGGGACTGTAACTGGCACCTTTATGGAGCCCTGATACACAGGGTGGAGTGCAGGTGTGTGTCCATCTGTCTGTGTCTGTTAATATGAAACACATTTTGTTTGTATGTGTGCACAGAAATAAAGATGACAGGATTAGAGGATCGGGAGAGTGTGGGATAAGGAGAGAGTTAGACAGACAGTGAGTAGAGAACACAGGTTGACAGTGTCTGTGTTATGGTTTTATCCAGTCTGTTGCCCTAAACAGACCTGTAAGGTTGAGGTGAAGCTCAGTCTAATCTGGCTCAGCAGGAGTGACGCACAAAGACAGATACACTCTATAATCCCATTTGCTTCCTCTGTGTGTGTGTGTGTGTGCATTCAGAGCATTATACAAAAGTTGTGTATCAAGTTGTAAGTAATGCATGTTTCATTTGCTTTGGCAAATTTGCTTTGGAGGAAACTGCAGATAAGTCATAGGGAGGCTGTCTGGATGGATGTGTAGAGCACAGGACTTTGATAGCAGAGATGTGAGTTTGCAGTCTGTGTCTCATATGTTGTTAGGGTTAGCCTATACATGGCAAGGGGGAGATTGTGATTTTGGTTAAATATTACAAAAAGTGCGACATTAGCTGAGTGACATTATTTTTCCTATGAAATGCATTTGCTGTAATTGGTTATATAAGCCACTTCCCCACTTAACATATGCTTTCTGTATCTGGAACATGTCACAAATCTGCTGTGTGTGCTGTAGACTGTCCTCTACAGCACACAATGCCCTCGCAGTTGAGTTACGCCTTTTTCATTCTGTCAACATCACATTATTAACTAACGTTTAGAAAATTCATTTTTTGACATTTGTGAATCATGAAAACCCAGGGATGCTACACAGTAGTGCTGGTTTGTCATTAGTCTTGCTATTGTTTACTTCTGCTTTCAACACCCATAAACCGGCTAAGCCTGTCCTAGCATACTGCAAATTAAATCGATCGAACAGTTTCATACTGCATACTATTATGAAAAGCAGTATGCAGTACCATGTGTTGTGCATAGTACATACTGCGTTCGTTGGTATTATGTAGTAGGCAGTTCCATATACAGTGTATGTCTAGACAGGCTCCATTCATTCGGCAGTATGCACTCAAATTTTGAGCATTGTTTTTAATCGGTTCTCTTATTTTAATTTGCACCACCTCTCATCTGCAAATCAAATCAAGGCACATTGCTCTAAGCTAGCTGAGTCTGCTATGCCCCTGACCAGCCGACTATGTCAAGGCGGGTGGCTATGTTGTGGGATAAGAACATCTTTCAGTGCTGGATATTCAACAATATTTTCCTTTTGATATCAGAAAAGGGCTCTAATATTACTGTACAGTGTAAAGCTTGTTTACCAGCAGTGAAAAGGCTTTCAACATTGAAATGCTCAATGTCAAATCTGAGGAAACATCTTCAGGTAAGTTAATGTAACTGCAATCAATCAAATAAAACAAAGTACCTCCCACCCTACCATGTTATTTAGATGTAATTTAGCTCTATATTCTGCTCGGTGCCCTTCCAGTAGGCTAGGCTACATATTTATTTTTAATCTCTATTCATTCAATTAATTGCTAGCTAGCTAACAGACGCCTTTTAACTCTTCGGCTTTGTTACCCAGTTTAAAACATTTGTTAGAAAAGTAATTCAAAAGTAATCAAATGTAATAAAAAATAATCTTACATTTTTAACAGGGTAACTAGTAATCTGTAACCTAGTACATTTTCAAAAGTACCTGCATATCAGGTTGATTGTTACAAGACTGGAAGTGTTTATTCCATCCATCCATTTTCCCCCGCTTATCTGGGACCGGGTCCCGATGGCATCAGATTGAGTAAGGAAACCCAGACATCCTTCTCCATGGCAATGCCGTCCATCTCCTCCTGGGGGATCCTAAGGTGTTCCCAGGCCAAGAGAGATATGTAGTCCCTCCAGTGTGTTCTGGGTCTGCCCCGGGGTCTCCAGTTGTACATGCCCGGAACACCTCCAGAGTTAAGCGTCCAGGAGGATCCTAATCAGGTGTCCAAACCACCTCAGCTGGCTCCTTTCAATGCAAAAGAGCAGCAGCTCTGCTCTGAGCTCCCCCAGATGTCCGAACTCCTCACCCTATCTCTAAGGCTGAGCCCAGACACTGTCCGGAGGAAACTCATTTCAGGCGCTTCTATCCATGATCTCATTCTTTCAGTCACTACCCAAAGCTCATGACCATAGGTGAGGGATGGGACGCAAACACAATTGAGAGCTCTGCTTTCTGGCTCAGCTCTTTCTTCATCACAACGGTCCGGTACAACGCCTGCTTTACTGCTGATGCTGCACCCATCCGCCTGTCAACCTCACACTCCATCTTACCCTCATTTGTGAACAAGACCCCGAGATACTTGAACTCCTCCACTTGGGGCAGCATCTCACTCCCAACCCGGAGGGAGTAGTCCACCTTTTTCCGGCAGAGCACCATGGCCTCAGATTTGGAGGTGCTGAGTAATTATTTATTTATGTCAGTTAGCATTGTTTGTAGTTAGATAAAGCTTGCAGACTGGAGTAAAACTAACATTGGCCAAACGTAATATTTACTTGAATACATGGTTAGGGATTTTATTCTAAGGCAAGGATGAGGCTAGGATATACTAAGCTAACTAACTAAACTATACTACTTTACCACACTTTGTATGTTATGTACACCTGAATTCGCCCTTCCCACTATCCATATTGGGCTCTCATGGCCACAACTCAAGAAACAATGAGCTTTTTTCAAAGCAGACATTTTGACTTGTCATAGTAGTAAAAACACAGGTGTTTCTAATACTAATGAACTTGTATTAGAAATACAAGTTAGACTAAGTATGTGTGGAATGCAATAACATATACAGAGAAGAATATGGAGATGCCACTAGTGAACGAATGTACGAGAGAGCATAAGTGTGGGCAGTGGGGGATAATCTATAAATGCTGCCACAGCCCCATTAGTCAGCTTGTGTGTGTGTTTATTTCTCCGCAGTGTTTGTTTCCCTGCCCAGCCCCAGCCTCAGCATTAGGGGAAAAATCCACCCTAAAACACTTCATTGCTGGGAGATGACATTAGGGTTTCCCACAGTGTATTATCTCAGAGGCATGCCACTTCACCTGAGATAAAGACTTCCCTGATTATGTCAGAAGAAATTATTACACTTTTAACCTTTTGGGAGGAAAGCAGAGGCATTAATTCTCACAGCAAGAGACACATGTAGTCTTTAAGGAGTGAGGTGACTGTTTAGATCATCACTGAATAACAAAATTGATTGTTATGGTGGGTTCAGAGCATGTCATAATGTTAGATAAAAAGAAAACTTTTTACTCTATAAATTGAGTAAAACAGAAGCAAACAGCTCAGACAGTCACAATCAGGTGAAGATGTGTGAGGAAAAAACTCTGTCAGTTTAGTTTTTAGTTTGATAATCACGAGCTGTACACATTTCATCCAATACTGTTTGAATCAATCTGAAGTTAGTTTAAAGTTAAATGTTTGTTTGAACTTGTGCTTTTGCTTCAGCTCTGTGTCAATTACATTAATGTCTCAGATCACAGAGTTACCTGGGGGAAAACCCTGGAAATGATGTCATATTGAGATATTTCCAGTGCAGTCAATCACACTTCTTAGAGTTTGTACCTAGCCTGCACTCATTTGGTATTTTGGTAACTCATCTTGCACTAAAATAGGTGCAGCAGGAGAAGTGTAACTGGCATTCCAGTAACACTACAATTAAACAGGAAACAATTGTGGGAAATTGTCACTTATACAAGCTTAGAAAGGCTCAAAGAAACTAGTAGTTTGACAGTATTGACATTATTGTAGAATGTAGCCATATCTTATTACATGCACCACTACAGTGAAACAATAAGAAAAAGAAATCCTGCAAAGCACTAACGCAGAATCCAGTCTTATTTATTTCTCTAAAATGCTCTTATTGTGTGAATCACTGTGATTTTGAATAAAATTGGCTCTTGGCATCATTATTAGGCTGCAGTGTACTGTGCATGTCCCAACTGTGTGGGTGTGGACACAATAACACACCCATGAACATGGTTATCTGGCACTATGCCTATTCTCTACAGGCTGCTGAAGTCATTCACATCAAAAATGTAGAGAATAGATAAAAAGTATAATAAGCTCATACATAATTGGGAGAATATTAAATGAATATATTGGAACTGTCAAGTAAGCGATTCCGTAAGCAATATACTGTATATAAGCAAACTACAGAATTATGCAAGATTATTTGGTAGCCATGGTAACACATATTTGCATCAGCACAAGTGCAGGGATTTTCCCTGATACATCAGAAAGGGAAAATGAGTTTAAGAGGTGTGTTGTGCTTGCGTCCTACTCTGTGTAATTTTGGTAGTTCCTCATAAAAAAGTGAGTGACCACACAGCAACTTTCCCCTGGCATCACGGTACAAAATGTCTTGTTTTCATCGTGTTTCCAGCTGTCCATCATTATTTATGTCATATGTGGTCCAGATGCAGTCTCGCCTAATAATGCTCATAACCACTTATGTCTTTGTGAGCTCTTTGTGACCACCAGAGTGGATGAATAAATGCATAAGGTGCAGTAAAGTGCAGCATGACCCCTTAACATTCTCGGAATAAACTTTGTCTTAATTTTCCTCCCAGCCGTGGCACTGATGATACAGGATGACAGTCACTAAAACAGTTACCTCAGTTATCAGTCCATGTGACTTCATGTTTAGATGTCTTGGTTCATTAGTAATAAGTCAGTGTGAGCTTAGTACTTATTATTGGTCCAGTGAGTGAACAGAACTTGACAGGAAGTGTCTTCCTCCAGCCAGTCAGTCCCAGGATTCAACATCGAAACCTTTCAGTCACAAGCCTCTCTTTCCAAATTCTATCTCATGACTCAAAAATATCTTATATATCGAAAATGGCAACAAGCACAACATCATTCTTTAAGACCCCTCTAGACATTTTTTTAGATATATAAAAATACTATGCTTTGAAAAATAATTTGTTTCTAATTATAGTTTTTCCACAAAGGAAATTACAATTACATCATTCAAATCCTTAAAATGATATCTACTTCTTCTCCCTCACTGAAAAATCCAGAATCCATGAATATTCAAATATTTAGTTTGACTGCTGGACACATGCAGTAGGATGTCTCCTACTTCACTAAAAAGTTAGTTCTCAGTGTATGTGCACTGGAGGCCTCAATTTTCCATATTGCACTTGTGTAAGTTGCATACTGGACCATGATTGGCTCCACACTAGTTATGATGTCACACTTCCTGCTGGTAGGTACGCAACTTAAAGGTCCAGTGTGTAGTCTTTAGTAACATCTAAAAGAACAGACTCTAAAAGAAAATTGAATAGATTATTTATAAGTATATCTTAATTAGTGTCTAATCAGCTGAAAATAATAATTGTTGTGTTTTTGTTACCCTAGAAATAAGCCCTTTATATCTACATGGGAGCGGGTCCCCCTCCATGGTGGCCGCCATGTTGCATCGCCATGTTTCTACAGTAGCGCAGAACGGACAAACCTAACACTGGCTCCAGTGAGGGCCGTACGCATTTTAGATTCAGTGGGCGACTACCGGAAATGCACCGGTTTTAAAACGAAGAAGAAGAAGAACGGACCAAACATTTTGTATTGTGAGAAGTTTTTGAAACCAAAATCTGATAAATGGAGGATCATACTTATTTAGAAAATCACAGGAGCGTGAATTGTCGTCGTCAAAGAAATGAAAACACGAAGAAGCTAAACAAAATCGGGACAAGCAACGGCATAAAACGAGGATAAACCCAGATGGAAATCCCTGATGAGAGAAATGTTTGCAGACTGACGCCCAAGTTTCCTGTTTACGGCTGGACAGGTAAGAGTGTAATGTATATTTATTTTGCCCAGCTGGTAATGGTTCAAAACCTAGATGATGTACAATGTTTATTAGCAGTATATTAGTTTCCCTGAAAAGAAACGCCATCACGTAACGTTAAATATTAGCACACTTTAGCCTCAGTTTGTGCCTCTCATGGAGCTGGTGGTCTGATAAGAGACAACAGGGAGGCAACGTCATGCTAATAACCCAACGATTTATTCATTTTCTTTGGCAGTAAGACAACACATTGATTGATAGCAAAGATATTTAGCGCTGGTGATGTGCTAAAGACAGTAAGTCAGAGTAATGAGTTAGTGTGAAAGATAAACTGAGGAGAAGTCTGCTCATCACCGAGTTAATACATCCTGTGAATTTATATTTATATTTTTCACAGTGCTCCATGATTTCATTGTTTGCTCCTAATTTGTCATTTAGGAGCACATGTACACATTGGGGGGCAAAGTTAGCTTATAGTCCAACACAAGTAATGTTTTCCCTGTTTCAATGTTGAAAAACATGTAATTGCTACCAGAGTTTTAATTTTACATTTATCAGTCAGAAGTGGAATTTTCTGTTATTTATTTTGGTATGTTTATCCAGGCCAGCCAAGGCTCCCAGCATCTTAGAACATAACATAATGTATTACAAGGGTTTGTGACTTTGTTATGTAGCACTTATTTTCTTGATGTTGCTGTTGTTTCTCCAGCTATGAGAGAGGTCCTGTAGCATTGATGCATGGTATTGCCTTTATCTTCCTCCTAAAGTGACTGTGTAATAGGTCAGGGGTATTTCACCATGTGCCATTGATGGCTGGGAATACATAGGTTTTCATTACAACCAAAGACAACAAAAGTTGATTTCACTGAATAGCTACTTGTCTCTGACTGAAAGTGTGTTAATCAATTAAATAATCTGATCTAGTCTGTTGTTGGGATGAAAATCTGCATGGAATAAGGTTGAACAGTTTCTGGTGAGCACATTAGATAGATAGATAGACAGAGAGATAGATAAATAGATAGATAGATAGATAGATAGATAGATAGATAGATAGATGATATATAATAGTAAGTTCATTCATTTGTGCTGTTTTATTTTTCTCAGGCACTATGGGTTGGCATTATTCACCATGTCTGTGACATTCACACCCGCCATATCAGAAGTATTGCAGACCAAGTCAGGAGAGGTCTAGGTAAGTGATACACATTTGTTTGCCTATGTAGCATATTAACATACCCTGTAAGTCCTACTCTTGGTTAAATAACAGTATTTTCACATGTACAACTGTATAAAATGTATGAAATAGTAAATTATCTCTATGTGTAACGGTACTGTCTTCCACAGAAGCAGTTTTCCATGCAGCTGCTGCTCTACACACAGCTCCTGGAGCAGATGAGGAACAGCAGTGCCAGTGAATCATGGGTGTTGTTCTTGCCATGAGAGCATCTTCATCCAGAGCAGTAAATTGAATACCTTTGGTGTGGTTTTGGTCTGACCCTTGTCAGCTATTATATGTGCAGCAATTTGACTGCTGGACGGTGATCGGATAAGTTTAATCACACTGCTTTTAGTGTTCAAACAGACTAATGATTTGATAGATTATTGTCTTTATCAGAATCAACTCTGAAGAACACAGAATAAGCTGTCAAAATGTTTGTCTGAACAGTAAAAGCTGCATGTTTATGTTATCCTTTTATTGTCCAGATTGAAAAGGGCGTCCAAAAATGTTTCTGTTAAATAAAAGATATTTTTATTGCAAATGTCATTATTCTTAGTGTTGTTTTTTATATTTTTATTTTGTGGTTCAAACTAGTGAATTACAGTTAACATAACCTGAAGTGGCAATGAAAATGAATCCATAACATGTACTACAGTGCCCTGTTCTGAGGATCAGTGGTATTCTGACTTCACTACTGTTTTATGTTACTTTATAAATATAAATAATGACAATATAAATTGATGGTGGAAGTGGTAATGACAATATACGGACTACAGGGAAATACTGTCATTGTATAAGTATATATTAATATGTTTATCATTGTAATTATCACAGCACATCTGATGAATATCTTTTATTTGGTAAACTTGCACATTTAAGTTGAATAAATGTGAATATATAAACAAAAAGTTTAATAATTATCCAGAAAATATATAAATATAGAAAATGTATAGAACAAGTATAAAATAAATAAAATATCAGAAATGTAACAAATAAATATGAGATGATTTGATGCCTTGATGATGAACAGGCAGGTGTGTGAGTACCTGAGATACTGTGTGGACGTTCCAGAGGACCTGGAGGGAAACTCAGAGGCCAGGTGTGAAACCAGTGTGATGTCTCTGGAGGACCAGGGAACTTGTCCCTGGTCCTACAGCATAACGGTACTCCCGGTTGTCATCCCCAGGCTTCCTGGTTTGGCCAAATACCATAATGTCCTCCCAGTACCGCCTGTGAATGCATAAAAAGCATTTTCAAGACAGTACTGGGAGAAGTGCGGTATTATTATTACACAATCTGCAGGGTACTGGCCACAGCATTTCCTCTCCCGGTCCGTAGGCATGTCTGTACAGTTACTATAAATACTCCATGGTACCCCTGGCACTCCAGCAAACGGTGGGACACCATGCCTGCACTGATGCATCATCAAGGCATCAAAAATGAACCCTGGCTGCCTCTGAAGCAGTTCACTGGTGAGCTGCCTGTACTCCTCCAAGGTCATCTCTTCAAGAAGTTTCTGAAAAAATAAAACACAGGAAAAACACAGATAAGGCTTTATAGGTTATAAGTTCCATGATATGTTGGAAATATGGTAATGGTAGTGCAGAATATGGATTGTAGGCTGTCCAGTGTTCCCAAACATGTCTACAACAATAACATGATTTTTTTTAAAAAGTCAAAATATTGCTGCTCGATATGCTGTTCCTATATAGTATTTATATAATCATTCAGTAGTGTTGCTGATGTTTTCAGTAGCCTCTTTTATACGGAGAACCCACATTATAGCCGTAAAGAGGATCCAAGGGGAGGACATTTCTCTCCGTTTGATAACGTTAAAAGTAAAGTTAGACCTTTCTGTCGGCTTCCCAACTCATTTTAAAAAGACGAGAGAAAGAGAGAGAGAGAGCAGCTGTGGTCGAGTGAGCTAGAGGGTGAATGAAGAGAGGGAGCACTAGTAAAGTTAGTGGGGAAGCTGGTGAATCTGATTGATAAACGTTATTTTCTGATTGTTTTACAGCGGTTAGTTTCTAAAGCACAAACACACCCACACACCTCTTCAACCCTACAGCTATGCACTGCGCTGCCTGATTTGGTCTGAATACGGGCTAAACAGAACAGCGAGGCGGATTACAGGCGCAGTATTCCCGCCTTGAACGGGCTGTGTAAAAGGGGCTACTGACTCACGTTACACTGATAACACATCAAACTATACAGACTACAGTAATGTAAAGCACAGAGCTGCTATGTAAATACCACTTTGTGTTGTATTGGCATTTTTAATATCATGCAGAACGGGTAGGAATATGATAAAATAATTGTATAAATAACGTCACAAACCTCAGTTGCTTCGGTCCCTTCAGAGGGTTTCCAGCCTTTTGCCCTGCTTCCGCAGTGCTGGTGTTTGCTCTCCTCCCTCGCCTGGCCCTGCCTGCAACAGAACCGCTAACTCGCCCTCTTTCTCGCCCTCTTCCTCCTCCTCTAACCTCCAGTACTTGACTCTGCAAACGGATAATAAAATATGTAACGTTATCCTGCCAACGCTATCTCGCTATCAATAATGCCTAACGTTAGAATAAAATAACATAAGTTTTATTTAGCATGACGTTGCTAATGTTAGCTTGTATTACCAAAACAATAAAACACTCATAACTGCTATCTTACTTGTGAGCTATAACCTATAGTATTATAGACTGAATAATTAAATAACATCTCCACCTCATCGCTTGACTTGTTAGCAATGCTCGAAGTTGTCGTGGACAATGACATCTTCAGCAAATAGCTTCTTGTCCTTGAAGGCCACTGTAGCTTCTGGAATCTCTCCAAAGTCTTAGGGAGGGGAGGGGTTAGTGGCGGAGTGCTTCAATCTAGAACCTCACTGTTAGAGGCCGCTAAATACCACACATATTACACACTGGACCTTTAAGGTGATCACAGAGAAACTTTTCTTCTTCAGCAGGTGAATTTGAAAACAAGCTACTAGTGTCAAACTCACCACATACATTATTCTGCACTTCCAACAAAATGACCAAGAAGAAAAACAGATTTTGAGTGGAGGGGGACTTTACATAGCTATCTTAACATTATCCAATAGTAAGGCAGTGGTGCCTAAAGGTTAGAGAAGCAAGCTTGAGACTGGAGGGTCACTGATTCAGTACCCCAGACTGGCAGGATAAATCTGGGTAGGGAAAGTGAAGAAGCAGTGCTTGCACCTCCCTCATTACCACCACTGAGGTGCCCTTAAGGCCTTTAACCTGCTCCAGTGGAGCTTCTCAGTGGCTGGTAAATCAGACGGTGGTTGTACTGGGCAGCTTCCAGGTGTGAATGTGTAACTGTGTGAATGTGATCAGGGCTTTCCTGAAAAAGAGAGCATTGCTCTCAGTGAAAATTCCCCTGAATAAATAAAGGTTAAAAAAAACAAAACAAGTTGTGACAGTCCTGATGCAGTGACAATATTCATGAAAAGTGTGCGGTTGAGAAATGAAAGAAATGAAAAGCATCTTGTGATTGGTGTGAAAGGGAAGTACAGTTTTATATTCCCAGCAGCCTCTAATGTTCTAATGTTACACCTGTTTAAATCACTGATTATCTGCCTCTTGAAGGAAGCCACTTCTCTGGAAATCCATGATTTCAGGGCTTCAGAGCTTTTACTGTATGTGTCTATGTATTTGTGTACAGTATGTATCTATTTCACTTGTGAGATCACCACACTAGAGTGATGGTGGATATATTCTGACCCCAACAAGCCTAAGTACACTTCTGCATTGTGTCTCTGTAACCTGAGAAGTGAAATCCTGCAAGTGGAGCAAACAGGAAGAGTGAGATATGGAAGAGAGAGAATTGAGGGGAAAAGTGAGGGGCCAATAGGATGAAAAGAACAAGAGAGAAAGAGAAGCAGGAGAGGGTATTCACAGACAGATGGATGGATAATGTGCTTATGACTCAAGATCCCCCAGGAGACATTGCTGTCTGGCTGTGTCACTCAACACTTTCATCACTAAGCCTTCCTCTTCTTTCACCTTTTATCACACTTCTCTCTTTTATGTGCTCCTTTCATTCTGTTTTTTGCTCTTGTCACATCATACTGTACCTGATGCACTGGATACCACTCTCTTCTTTCCTTTCTTTAAACATCTAACTCCTCGCCTCCTCTCGTCTCCCTCCCCGCCCTCTTGTTTCCTCTAATGGATGCTACTAATGCCCATCATCAGCAATGTCCGTCTGGGGGAGATTCCTTCCTGCAGCTGCTCGCTGAGGGACGCAGCAGGCCTGCTGAGATCATTCACTCATTCATTCCATCCATAAATCAGTTCATCCCTCCTCTGTTTGTTGTCTTTAATCATTCTTTGTCCATTTGTAGCTTTCTAATTCATTCATCCATCCACCTATGCATTTTTACATTAATTCATTCATGCATCCTTTAACCATCCATTCATTTGCTCTCATTCATTCTTAAAGAACTTTATTGACCGCTTATTTCATAGAAAGGTGATTCTACATGAGTGCTCCCTACTTGAGTATCTACTTCCCAGTCACAGCCTAGTAAATTCAGCTTTTGATGATGTATTAGGTAACAGTTAATGACCAAGTCTTTGTCTGACTCAGTCATCCTCTCACTGGGAGGATGGTTTTGTGTGTGTGTGTGTGTGTGGTGAGTGAGAGGGAGATTTTGAGAGCAAATACTTGTATTCTCTGCTAATGTTTATGCATTTTGACAAGCCTCTGCAAGTTCACTTAAAAGCAAAAGCACAAAATCTGGCAGCTTTTGTTTTTGGCAAGTGATCAATAGTTAAAGGAAAATTCCCGTTTATTTCAACCTGATGTATTTCCCATAATGTGGCCATTGTTGGTTCTATGATTTATGCTAACTTTGCACTTGTCAGCTCCATTATAGAGATACGGGGTAACAGGGACGCTTCAGTCACACAGAAAATAAACAGAGAACGGGGCAACTCACCGGCTAATCTAACCACCTTTTTTCTCACTGTGTGGAGAGCTGATCATCTGGTCCAGTCAGCCTTGGTGAAGCTTTTATTGCGCTTACAGGAACATAACGAGCATAGGTGCCTTCAACTCGAGTACCTCAACTGGTTCACTTTTTAGATCTTTTTAACTATCTCTTTTTACCGGATGAAGGATTTTAGTCATCCTAACCCAGTGTGTCTGTGTTTATTTGGGACTATATCCAGTCATTCAAGGGAACATGAATGTCTGTAGGCTTGTACGTGTGTGTGTGTGTGTGTGTGTGTGTGTGTGTGTGTGTGTGTGTGTGTGTACGCTTATATGGCATTACCTAAAATACTGTATATTTATGCTTCCACAAGGAACCAATTAGCCCAACTAAACCTCACAGACACCAGAGGTGACCCATGTCCATTACATCCAACTCACCAACCACCACGGCCTGTCAACAATCATTTATGATGACCACCTGCCTCACAGCAAACACAGCAGGGACCCATTTAAAGGAGACGCTAATGTTAAAGGAAATTAGGAATTATTGATATTGATGTTTATTGAAGCTTGAACGCAACATGCAAGCAATTGGCTCATAACTCTGGCTAAGAGCCTATTTGACTGCATGAAGCCACAAGTGACATCATTGTTGGCCTCAGTCCCTGTCTAATACCCAGAAGTCCCACTGCCAAGCCTAATGCGTGTGTGTGTGTGTGTGTGTGAGTGTGTGTGTGTGCTTCGTTTTGTTCTGGCCGCTGTGTCTCTTAAGCTTCACACTTTGCAGGTTCTTTTCACACCTGCGATTACCTTGCATCATGTGTTCTGATGGCAAAGATCTGATGGAGTTTATTTTACACATGGCATTTTCTCATGAAAACACAGATTTCCATCATATTTGTGTTTTTTAAAACAGACAAAAACCCTTTGGCTTGCTTTTCACCATACAGGTCATGTGGTTTTGATAAGGGTTTTTTGCACCTGAGCTCCTGTTTAATTTTCTCATGTTTCCTGGTTGGATTCATGCACAAAACATTTATTAAATTGGCTATTCATATCACCCATACTTTATTATTTATGTGGCCAAATGCTTCTCTTAACAGCTCTTGAAGTGCTTGAGCTAGCTAGATCTACATACATACATAATCTCATGACCAGTCATATGCATTTGAATTCCAGACATCTCACATGTATTCTTGAGCCATTTTACCCATTTTATTGTATGTATGACTCCTTTGACCTTTGCCCCCTGCCAGGTAAATGGAGGTGCAGGACAGGAGCCGCTCCCCGTCCCGCAGGACCAGCAGGGTCGAGCAGGTAGTTGGACGATGGCTGAGACGGTCCCGAGACTTAGGCAGCAGATCTCACTCTCTGAGCAGGTAAACCTCTGTCGTTGTCTTATTTAAATGGATGGTTATGTTAACATTTACATTTGCATTTACAGAATTGTCAATTTAGATTCTCTGTTTAATCTGACCTGTTCGTTTTTTGACTGAGAGGCTCCTGTGTTTCAATCTAATAACAAATAATGTATGCTACATTTGATATTGTCTGTTGTCTTTATTTTTCTAATACAAACAATTATGAAGTTGTTCACCAAAAACTGATGAAACTGCCAGAGCACAATTGTAAATACATGTTTCCTTTTTCTTGTTATGACCACCTCCAGAGACAGGGTTGCAGTAGATGGGAAGACAACAGAGTCCGGTGGCTCCGACCAGAGGAATTACCCCTTCCGCTTCAATGTTCAGATCCAGCGGGACCCAAACCTCAACTCTCATGGCCTCACTCTGTCCCCCCAGACTCCCATCCTGGTGCAGGAGGTCACCCCAGGTACAACAATATATACAGAATATAAACAGCATTTCAAAAACCTGATCTTGAACTTTGAATCAAAGTGGTCTGCTACTATGCACACTTAAAAACCTCAGTGTGTTTATACTTGTTTTTAGGAGAAATGGCTAACACAGCAGTAACAACACATTGCTCAGGTTCAGATCAGATCAATCAGAAACACCCCTCCTGGTGTCCCTGTCAACACTGTCAGTGCTGCTCTTAATAAGACCAGGGTCCCTAGTTCCACATCCACTGTCTACAAAAAGGCCATGTATTCTGAAATGCTGTGTACAGCAGATGCATAAATAACTGTCAGACTTCATCCACATTGATGTAACTGTCTTGTCCCTAAAACCAATGCAGCACCTCTCACCCTGGTGAATTTGGTTTCATTGCTGACACTGAATGTTTAGGTCAGCTCTGGTTGGTACTTCTCATCTTCCCCACACCAGCTCAGGCTCCTTCCCCCACAGAGATCACATTTTATGTGCCAAGAGCCACTTTCCATTGCCAAGGTCTGCAGTCTATTGGTCTGCTTTGTCAGTGCCTGTTGTCCAACGACAGTGGACTTAGAATAGCCTGTACCACCCAGCTGAGGGGAGAGAAACTGTTCTGTCTCCACAGCCACCCTTCAGTAGAAATATATGTAACATAGTGAAGACAGCCTAGTGGTCTCTTCAGGGCCATACTGTACAATGATGAAATTGTTGGACAGAGCCAGGACATACTAATTAACAGAAGCTGTTAAGCATTGTTATGTGGATAACAGACTGTCCCAGGATTCAATGTAGAAACCTTTTAGTCACAAGCCATCTCTATCTCTCAAATGACTAACTCTTAACTTCCTGTCTTACGTAAAGAGCTGGAATGTACAACATTGGCATGAAATAATTCAGACAGGAACACACTCCAGCCAAGTATGTGGCCATAATTTGTAGGATAATTGGTAGGAGGTGATTAAAATCCAATATATTCTGTTCTTGCAAGAGAGAAAAAAAGAAATGTCCTATTCTCCCTGTTCTTCTTTCCAGAATCCACATAGCATACAGCAAGTCTCCTCAGCAAATGCACAATTGGAGCTGTGCCAGACCAGTACAGGCCTCTGGCCAGTGTACAAAACAAACTGTAAAAAGTGCAACCTCCAAGGGAGGCTGATGTGCTCATTCTGCATACATGCACACAGAATCACATTAACAAAGGAAACGCATTTTCGGACTGATGTTGTGTGTGCATGCGTGTGTGTGTGCCTGCGTGCGTGCATGTGCAGCATCTTCAGTATAACGAGGAAGCAAAATGGTTTTGGGATTTGTAAGAGGCATGGAGTTTTTGCCCTTAACTCAGGCTCTCAGGCGGTGTTTCCACCCAGACTAGTACTGTCCACAAGAACCTTTACCAATCAAATGCTTTATGTACTGTGTGCTATGCAAGACATGTTTAATGCAGGGGTTAGGGGTATTATAGAGGTTGGATTCTGTCTGCTGGAATCTCAGCAAAGGAGGTAGGATTTGCAAATAGCCTGAGGTGTGTCTGGGAAGGTTAACTCAGGGCAAAAAAAGCCCTCTGATTTAAATTAAGTTTGTGGGACTTGAGGGTGTGTCAGCAGTAATAGGTGGACATGTCATCCCTACTGCATCCCATGGCACAGCACCTCTTACAGGTCAACTCCTAGTCAGTATGTGCTATCTGTACTATCTGCTGCTGTTAATGCTGTTACATCTAATGAAGAGCTGCAGTCTTACAGTTCCTCAGTGACTTTCCCAAAATAGAACATGATTTACTTACAGCTCTCGTAGTTCTCACTCACTTTAGGATTAATTGCCTTTTAGAGCTGATGCCAACCTGTATGCCATGCAAAGTGAATCATTCAAAAATTACTTAACTTGTGCCAATTGACCATCACTGCCTTCAGTATGTTTTGTTATATAATGTCTGTACACAACTCCCATATATGCATGCTTATGGCTTATGGCTCTGACTGAAAGAGGCAAAATACAAAAATGTATATTCAACACTTTTCTAGCACTAAACATGCATGCTACAATGCATTTTACTAAAACAATGGATTGATGAAAAGTTCCTAAATCTGTGTCAGTTTTGTAACATCAGTCAATTATATTCATTCATTGTTTAATCTTGTTTACCTTTGTACACAAGATTAACTGAATACATTTGAACAAATACCAGCCTCCACCCAGTCAATAGGATATTTTTTTGGAATGAGAACATGGTTATAAATTTGATTGTCCTTATATATATGTTTAGTCATCTTAATGACTAATTATTTTGCATTGGCCACAAAATTAAATTGTAGCTTTTTTTCCCATGAAAAGTTAAAAAGAAAAAAGTCACACACACATCTCACAAGATATGCTAATAAAAACCCAACATAGTACTGATGAGTGAGGTACTGACATTTTTACTGTTACCAACTAGCAAACTATCATAAAAACTATCATTTGTATAGCACTATAACAAGGTTCATTATTGGAAAAGTATTTCAGCCAGAAGCTATAGCTCCATGAATATGTTATAGCTAATGACAATGACATAGTTTCCACCACTGTACTTCATATACTATCTAACTTACAGAAATCCAGTGCATGCAGAAAACATAACTGCTGCATATGTAATAATGCAACTTAACAAGTATATTCAGTATTTACAATTTTTTTATTGTCAGTTAGAGAAAATTGCATGATTATGTAAAAATCATGAAATGAATGCTATGTATTATATCCTGCCTATGTTTTGTACTCTGAAGTGCAATTTGTCTGCTGAGCTGCAGAGCCAAGAGGGTCTGAGTCCCCCTGAGGTCCAGGGGCAGATTACCTCGCTTTCTCCTGTCTGGCTCAAGTCTGCTCTGTCACCATCTGCTTCTGCTTGTCCCACACACACACACACACACACACACACGCACACACATACACACATACGCACTGTTGCTCATGTCTCCAGTGGCCCTGCTAAGCCTCACTTTTTCTTCTTTCTGTCTCTATGACACGTGCTGCAGCATCTTGACAGTGAAATATGAATCCTTTATCTAAAAGCATTTTCAGAGCTATCAATGTCACCTGCATCTGTCCATGTTCATTTTGGTAGTAAAATCAATTAATAACTTAAATCACAATGATATAACTCAGTATTGAAGTGTTACTTAGAAAAAAATATGCTGAAGATGCTACAGTCAGAACCAGGATTTTTGCTTTGCTGCCAGTGGACCCATTTCAGATCGCCTGAAATTACAACTTGATTTATCCACCAGTGATTTGTCTTTTAGCATTTGTATTGTGGAAACTCAGGGTAAAGACCCTGTTCGGGCCTTTGCACACTTATACACTGTATCCCAGGATATTACTTGTTGAAAATGAAATCAGATTTTTTTCATGAGGTTGTGCATAAATATAATAAACTAATTTAGAGCTACCAGCAGTTCTGTAAAATCAAATCTTGCCAGCATTCAACATATTGGCTCAAAGCGCTAGAAATGCTTGGTGCAATGCCTTAATAGTGTAAAACTCAGCTTCACTAATGCAATTCCATTCTCATTCCAGATTTTCAGTTTTTCAGTGTTTCAGTTTGGGGTTTTTTCACCACCCTTTTACAAAATTTGCGAACACAGCAAGGGACAGTGTCATCTGCAGAATTCGAGCAGTTGTCGAGCATTGTCTGTACAAAATATCATCTCCTGTTATGAACATCTACTGTCACTTTTGGTCACAATTGAACTATTGTGCATCTTCTTTAACACTACAGACTGTACAAGGTTTTTCGTCAATTCATTGCCTAGTCTAGTCTATCCACTACCTTTGCCCCTAATGTTGTCAGTATTGGTGACTGTATTTTTACATTTTTTAAAAGGGCATTGTTTGAATGTTAGTCACGTACAGTAGTGACTAAGTGGTCAGCAAAACACTAAATTGCAAGTACAACGATTAGATTATGGTCCTCCTTAATGGCTGGGTTTGGAGAGCTGTTTGAAAAATTATGCATCAGTGTGAGATGAAAGGAGATCAGTAGAATACAACATACTGCCTGTCACCAGCCCCAGTTGCGGTATGAATGCAGACCAATTCAGCACCCTCAGGCATGACAACACAAGGACATTTTGTGTGTCCAGGTGGTCCTGCAGATGGCCGGCTCGTCCCTGGCGACCAGCTTGTGAAGATCAATAACGTCGCTGTCGATGACCTGACCCCGGAGCAAGCTGCTGAAATAATCAGGTCTACACAGACAGCTGCACTCACAAACACACATATATGCACAAGTATTGGTACAAACACAAGAAAAAAGTGTTTAAAATTAAGATTTGTACATCACATCTCCACAAACATCACCTCAACAGCCACCCTTTCTTTTCTTTTCAGGGAGTGTCAAGAAACGTTGACAATGACTGTCCTCAGAACAATGTTGGTGAGTCTACTGCATCTAACTAACAACACACACACAAACATTTCACAGAAACACTCATTTCCACACTTGTAGACACTTAATTGGATGATGGCTGTTTGGACAATTCCTCTAGTTTCCCCTTTTCATTCAGTTGTGAAAACAAACACAAGCATGTACAGTATGTGTACACATGCCTACATGCTATAGATGTACAATGTCTATGTACACATGGGATTCTAAAATGCTGTTGTCAACAAACACATAAATCAGCATGTCAATGAGGCTTGGGGTCAAGCGTCGTTGCTAACAACCATTGTGTCACCGAGGTCCCACCACTGCATCACTGTTAAAGGTGACAACGTGTTATATACCCTCTATCATGGTCACTCCATCTGTGTGTGTGTGTGTGTGTGTGTGTGTGTGTGTGTGTGTGTGTGTGTGTGTGTGTGTGTGTGTAGGTTGTACACCTCAATCTGTGTGTGTGAAGTTGACATACGTGTTTGCGCTAAGGTGAAGTGGATCGGTAAATAAATGGCTGCTCCTCAGTGATTCTCATCAGCGGCTCTGCTGATGGAAGCACCTTTATGGTCTGATTCATGGCTCACAGCTCCTCCAAGAAATCATTACTGAGCTTCAAGGAATTATTAGCATTTCACAGAAAATATTCATCTTTGTCATGATAATAATAATAATGTAGACAGATAGATAGATAGATAGATAGATAGATAGATAGATATTGTGCAATATATATTATATAATATAAAAATAAAGTGGAATAAAATCCCCAAGAATAAAGATGAAAAAGAAAAAAGACAACAGTAATAATGAAACAGGTAATACATGTAAATAAAAACAGTGTGCTAGGATTAATAAAAGGCTTTTTTTTTAAAAAGATATGATTTGAGAAGTGATTTAAAAGATGTCACGGATCCTGCAAGCCTCAGATTCTCAGGCAGGGACTTCCAGAGCTGAGGGGCCCTGACTGCAAAGGCCCGGTCACCTTTAGTCTTGAGCTGGGACTTAGGAACAGCCAGCAGAGCCTTGCCCGGGGATGTGAGGCAGCGCTCTGGCTCATAGGAGAGCAGCAATTCAGCAATGTAGCTGGGAGCTTAACCATGAAGTGCTTTAAATGTGATCAGTAAAATCTTGAATGAATTCTAAAACTTACCAGTAACCAGTGAGGAGATCCTGAAACAGGGTTGATGTGATCTTTTCTTCCAGTATTTGTTTAAAGCCTTGCAGCTGAAGGCATGAGATCATTTTTTGGCTTAACCCTGAATACAATGAATTACAGTAATTAAATAATAGCATGGATGACTTTCTCCAGATCAGACTTGCTAGAGAAAAGACCTTAATTTTGAGATACTCCTCAGGTAATGAAACATGATTGAACAACAACAATTGTTGTGCCTGTTGATGGTAAGAAACCATCAAAAGAGTCCTGAACCAAGGCTCATCTAAGTGATTCAGACTTGTATTATAATCACACAGTGATGTAAGAGCTTTAAGGGATTGTTTGACAGTTTCCTCTGATGCTTTCAGTAATGAAAGATTATCTTTGTTACTAAGCACCAGTACTTACGATGAATATAAATGCACAACGAATATCTTCTAAATGTAAAATGTATTTGGATGCCTGTGTTGTATTCACAGATAGGATTGGTAATACTTCAATAATGCATTTTTAAAATTCTTGCACACATCAATGTATCATAATCACTTGTCTCATTCTGCCTCCTATCGTTTACATTTTTCCAATATTAGCTGAAGTCCAGTCCACAAAGTTCACATTAGACCCTGACAGTGCTTGTTATTTGATAGTATTTGTGTAGATGAAGACTTGCTTTTGTTAAATAATCAAAACCTTTTCTCAACACATTGCATTGCAACATGATATATTTGATATCAACATTGGCTTTTGGTTGTTTATACAGTTTTCCAACACTTGAGTAACATGAGACAAGAAACAACTATAGAAAATAGCAAAGATTTTAACTGCAAATATTAGTCTACAACCGAGTAGTATCATCCCAAGAAAACTACCGGGGTTCATATAGTTAACCTATTATTAATTGCTTGAATTAAATGCAAAATAAGGCTGCATATATTTTCATTTTCTTCACATGTACCACTTTATGCTCTGCTGAACATATACTGTACCAGCATCATATGAAATACTGATTAAATTATGCAAATATAACCTGCTTTACAGTTTATTTTCATGTACTCCCAGGGCCCAAAGTCATCATTCATCACACCAGAGAAGAGGGCAAAGCTCAAATCCAACCCTGTGAAAGTTCACTTTGCTGAGGAGGTGGAGGTCAACGGACACTCTCAGGTGAGCGTGAAAACATTTTGTCCAGTTATTCTGAGAACTTCTCCCATCCCTCTCTTCAGTGTTTATTATCATCATCTGTTTGGCAGCATTTCCTTGAGACACTAAAGAATTCTTCTTCAGATTCCATTTGCACACAATCTGTATCTGGATACATAATCGGGATAATGACGTCTAACATCTGTTATTAATAAGCCATCTCATTTTCTCATTTCCTGCAGTGTGATCAGATCTCAATATGCACTCTCAATAACAATAACTAGTTAGACAGAGTTGCTGGACTTGTAAACAAACATGTGTTTCAGATGAAGGGAGGTGACGGTGTTATATGGGCTCCTCTTATTTTTCCTTTACTGAGGAAAGGATCATCTGTAGCTTTTTTCCAGACTTGCTTGTGATAGCTGGAAAAGTCAGTTCGATGACCTTCCAACTTATTTGGATTAACAATTATTTTCATTATCAATTAATCTGTCACTTATTTTCTCGATTAATCGATTAGACGTTTGGTCTATAAAACATCAGAAAACAATGACAGATGACAATCACAATATCGTAGTGCAAAGTGACATCATCCAATGTTGTTTTGACAAACAAATGTCCAAACCCCAAAATATTTAATTAACAATGATGTATGACCAAGAAAGGCAGCAAATTCTTAATTTTAAAACCTGGACTCATTAAATATTTGGCACCTTTGTTTGAAAAATTACTTAAATGATTAATCAATTATCAAAATATTTGCATTAAATTTTCTGTCGGTCAATTAATTATTGCAGCTCTACACTGAGTTAAGGTCTCCTAGATTTTGAATAATGAAAATATTTGATAAAACAGATAGTGCTTTATATGTCAGGTATACCTTTGCACTATGAGGAGTAGTGATGGTTTATAATTGGTTAGTATTATGCCATACTATATGCAGTTTTTCTTTTTGAAGCCTGGCTCTGGTTGGAGTTCCCATCATGCCAACGGATGTGAAATTCGCTGAATGAGGAAAACCACATAGGCTGGAGTGCCTATTACTAATCACAGAGAAAACACGGATCGATATTTGCTTCATCCTCCCGTCCTAATGTCTGTGATTACAGGACAATAAGCATCAGATTAGGGGGAGTGTGTGTGTGTGTGTGTGTGGGGGGGGGGTTGCCATTGTTAAAAGGGAGAGAAAACAAGAGAAATGGAAGATGGGAGGGTGACAAGGGAGGGGTTGTCTAAATCTGAAAGCTCTCCGTTTGAACTTCACAACACACAGACATCAATGTTGCATTACATCACAGTGTCAATACAGCAAAACACTTTCTAAAATCATGAGAGAACAGGGATGAGGTAGAGAGAGATGACTCACTACAGCGAACGAGCAGGGCAGACAGAAACAGGCCAGAGGAGAAGAAGATATGATGTGAAGAAAAGCTCCGTGAGCAGAGCTGAAAATGAGACATGGCCTAATCTCTCTCTTTCCTCTTGCAAGTGTGTTGTAATATGCAAAACATGCTATTTTATATTTTTAATCTGGCTTCCCAGTATTTCAAAATATAAATAAGTTTTGTGTGTAAAAGCAGCAGCGTCAGTGTATCTAGGACAAACATTCCCCAGGCAAAATAAAACATCCAGTTAAATCTTTATATTTTTGTGTCTCAAACACACACACATCTTTCTTTTCTTGTTTCTTGCTCATATCTCTCTATCCGCCTGTTACTCATAATCCTCTTGAACCAGCAGGTTTAATGATGCTCACATTTTCATCTGACACCTCCCATGACATCTGACCCCTTGTGTGGCTTGCAGGGCAACTCGCTGCTCTTCCTGCCTAACGTTCTGAAGGTGTATCTGGAGAACGGGCAGACCAAGGCCTTTAAATTTGAACCCAGCACCACAGTCAAGGTACTGTGCAATGATACAGTCGACCATATTAACTTCCATTCTTAATTATTACCAACATTCAGGCTTACAATTTTCTTATACTGGATACTTAACTGTGTTAAAGCCAACATTCATTATGTGTTTAACCTGAAGTCAAGGATCCTGTATGTTCACCTCTGTGAATTTGAAATGTGATGTAGCTTTAAGCCTGCAGTAAGCTCCATATTTAAACATAACCATATAACTGAGACTCTATTGGATTGAATAAGTCCAAATTTAAGAGCTACAGCTGATATGATTCACTCACTCCCTCAGCCTTTATCAGTATTAGATATATCTGTTTCCTGGATTTGCCAGTCTCCTCCTTGCTTCACTGAGACCTCCAAACCTCAGCTCAGCTCACCTCAGCAAATATATTTCCTGATGTGATAAAATATTGTCTCACAAGATGTAATTTTCTTTGTGCACCAGGACATTGTGATGACACTGAAGGAAAAGCTTTCTCTCAGCCGTATTGAACATTTCTCCCTGATGCTGGAGCAGAGGCACAGTGCCACCAAACTGCTGCTCCTACACGATGAAGAGAGGATACACCAGGTACACAGACTCACACACACACAAATAAGAATAAATCTACCTCTCTCCTTAAATAACAGTTTAAACCAGCTCACCCTCTTTGGTGCAAAATTTGTTGCAGTCAGTGTACTCCCCTTCTTTGTGTGTGTGTGTCCAGGTGGTCCAGAAGAAAGAGGCCCATGACTTCAGATGTCTGTTCCGTATTTGTTTCATGCCCAAAAACCTCCAGACTCTGCTGCAGGTGGATCCCACTGCCTTCGAGTACCTCTACCTGCAGGTAGATTAATGAACCTCTGACCCACAGAAAACCACCAGACTGCATTTGAACTCACCATCCACACCACCACCAGTCTGTTTTAATGTTTGTTTGAATTCAAACTCAATATTTCCCCTTAATTTGATTATTTTTATATAGTATGTGAAAGGGCTGCAATCAGGATTTTGATATCTAAATCAAATGAGGAAGCAAAGTATTAACACCCTCAAGAAATCCAGTTAGTGTGTCCACTTATTAGTGCAGATGAAGCATCTTACCTTAGTGTAAAATAGCACTCAGCAGACCAGTTTTATCTCTGCCATGTGGTTCTTTGACAAGTTGTTTCAAAAGATAGTTTGTCACTCAGCAAGTAAAACTGAATACTATACTGCTATACTATTAACACTGTATAAATACAACATTTAGCTTGACCTACAGGTATTTTCTGCTAAATGTTGACCTCCTCAGCTCACAATTAGGAAGAAAAAGCCAAAAAGCTCCTCTTACAGCAATTCTGTATTATGTAAACATATGTTATGTTAAGCTTAGCCACATAATGTCATTGAAAAGTAAATCATGACTTGTTCATCTCAAACTTGTTTCATCTCTGTGTTTGTTAGGGGGTGAATGATGTGCTGCAGGAGCGTTTTGCTGTAGAGATGAGGTGTAACACCGCCCTGCGACTCGCTGCGCTGCACATCCAGGAGAGGTTGGCGAGCTGTGGACAGTCACCAAAGACCAACCTGAAGACAATAACGTGAGACGTACACACATTTAAAATTTCCAGGACATTACCATAGAGCAGGTCCTTGAGCTCCTGAAATCAAGAGTGTGTAATAAGACAAATATTGTATAATTGATTTAAAACAGCACATCCCTATAAGTCATATTTTTGTTATTTTTTATCATACATGCAGACCACACAAATAAGACTCTGCTTGAAATGTAACAGACAAATATTAGTTTCACAAAAGAAATTCATATTAATGATGTTCGTCCAATAAGCCATTTTTAGCTCTGGTGGCATTAAATTAAAGTCTTAACACTTAATATGACCTTTTCCTGTACATTGCCTGCCATACACACAAATACATACACACAACTTAACTTACAATATCTGTGGAAAATTTCATGAACATGTTTACTTTCAAGCGACACTAACAGTCACACACTCACACAAGCTGTATAGTACAACCGGAGTTTCAGCTTGGTAACATATATGTACACACAAACAGACTTTATCAATTTGTGTTTGTGTGTTTCCTCCAGGAAGACTTGGGGCATAGAGAACTTTGTGTCTTCCACATTGTTGAGGAACATGCGAGAGAAAGATCTGAGGAAGGCCATTGCCTACCACATGAAGAAGAGCCAATCACAGCACGATCCCAAGCAGAAGGGCCTGCCAGCCGATCAGGCGCGGATAAACTATCTGGAGGAGCTGAGCGACCTCAAGTCATTTGGAGGGAAATCCTTCAGTGCCACCATGATGGTAGGGTTTTGGACTGTATACTGGATATTTATATAAATGTTTCTTTTGAGATTTGGTTGATTGAAGTTTCAATCTTCTCTGTCTCTGTCATTGCTTTTCTTATGTCTCCCCACCCTTCAGCTCCAGGACAGGGAGTCCATGGTGACCCTGTTGGTGGGGGCACGCTACGGGGTGAGTCAGGTGGTCAACCACAAACTGAGCATCTTGTCCACCCTCACAGAGTTCACCAGCATCACACGCATCGAGCTGCTGCCTGAATCAGACAAGGTCAGCCTGGTCAAAATATACCTGCAGGACATCAAGGTAAGACCAGTATTACACACACACACACACACAAGTTATGCAAAATACTGTAAACCACATCAAAAGCGCTTTAACTTTGAAGCGACTAAATCAGCATTACAAATGCTGCTACAAAGGATGGTCATGTTAGGTTGCGTACCGATTAGCATTATTTGTTGACCTCTTTGTTGGTGCAGTATGTCTGTTTGGCCTGCGTTGCCATGATTTTACACATATCAAATAGAGTTATGTAATTTTGTATTGGTTTTTTTGTTTTTTTTTCGCTTGTTTGTGCTTTTTCAGTTTGATGCACCTGCAGTTTGCGCACAGGAGATTTGGCCTCTCATGAGGTCTGTTAGTTGTCTCTTGTTGCTTTAAAAGTTTGCATACCGCTGACTGCCAGACCTCTCTGCCTTAATTGGCATTCAACTTAATATGACCCCCTTCTGTAGCAGTGTTTTTAGTGTTGACTGACCTGTTTACATTCTTTCTTGAACTTCCTGTATACAATGTGTAGACGTCAGCATGAAGAGAAGTAAAAATGCTTTTTCATCAATATTAATGTATAATCCTTTTGAATACAACATTACATTAAGTGTTTTTCCACTGCTGAAACTGTCTTTTCATTCCTTCTCTTTCCTTGCCCCATCTTATATCATCTTCTTTCCTCTCTAATACCAAGCCCATCACATTACTGCTGGAGTCAGTGGCAGCCAAAGATATGTCCTGCCTAATAGCAGGGTACTGTCGAGTGTTTGTTGACCCCAACCTCAACATCTTTCCCTGGATAGATGTCTCCAAGAAACACAGAGTGTCTGCTGAGGAAGGTACAGAGAAAGCACACACATTCACACCAGTAAAAAGTCACACACCTGTGGGCTCTAAGTAACTGAAAAAATAAGGGATATTAATAAGAGTGTTAGATTTATCCAGCTGTTCATGGTGTCGTGTTTTCATGGGCATTTTTCGCAGGTTACGTGTCACGGTGTGGCAGTGACTCAGACAACTCAGACCTGGACATGGAGCCACTGGTCTCCCAAGTGTCTCACAATGAGAAGCCTTGCCCACGTGTCAGATCCTCATCAGACCCAGAGGGAAGAAAATGGAAAGACAGAGACAGAAGGAGACACAAAGATGGCAAAGAAAAGGGAGATAAACCATGGGCGGATAAAAAACAAAAGAAAGAAAAGGAAGCTAACACAGAAAAGGAAAGGTCTCTACCAGATAAGAATAAAGAGCACAAGAATGAGGACAGAGAGCACAAAGAGGAGACAGTGAGAGCACGGGGCGGTGGACAAATACAAATCGAGATAGCAAACAATGACTCTGGGGAACAACGGGAAAAAGCGGGGACACAAAAAGAGGCACAAGAACGCAAGATGGGAGGTGGAGAAGAGGTGCAAGCAGCGGAGGAGCAGCCGTCTGTATCAGAAGCATCAGATTCATGTCATTCTGACTCGCGTGTCCTCACCAGCCCCTCCAGCGACTCTCTCGATGCCCTGGAGGAAGATGACTTGATTTCGTGTTCGTCTTCCTCCATCCATCCCAATGCTCCCACACAAACTCATGGCCACATCGACTCCCCCCTACAGCTTCATCCTTACTCTCATAGGCACGCTCAGACCCACCTCCTCGCTCCTCCACCTGCTCACTCCCATCCCCTTATTCACTTCTCAACTCACGACGTAGGAGAAGGGGACTGCAGGAGGTCAGGCGATGGCGCTGATCCCCAACTCCTCGGACCCGTCTCAACCTCAGCAAACATTCACCACGTCAAAAAACATTTAAGCACTTCCTGCTCTGATGACAGCTCCCTGTGTTTCGCTGAGCTCTCCCGGCTTGTGGACTTCCTGCCGAGCCCCCCAGAGGCCAGTGACGATGATGAAGACGAAGAAGAGGAACTGAGGAGAAGGAGAAGGAAGATGTTGAAAGAGATGGATGAGTCAGTGAGAAGAGCAGGAGAAGGAGGAAGCATAAGTGGGGAGGGTAGTTTTAAAGAACATTCACTTTCCTCTTCGTCGTGCTCCTCCCACATGGAGTTTGTGTTTAACTTTGACCACAGCAACACAAGCTCCTACTACAAACTCTGCTCCAACATCACCCCAGACAGCGCTTGCAGCTTTCCCCGCCTCCTGAATCATAATGAGGGAGAAGAGGGCGATAAAGTGGAGGGAGATCAGGTAGAACTGGAGCCGATCCCCATCCTCCAGCCACCACCCGGCTTTGGAGACAGCAGCTCTGATGAAGAGTTCTTTGATGCCAGAGATCGCTTCACCTCACCTGAAGACCCGACTTCGGGGGCTGTGCCTAGAGGTGATTCAGTTTTCTCTGTGAGGCTTTCTTTGAGCCTCTTATTCATGTGGTCACAAGCATTTGCTGTCAGTTTCAAGCCCTTTAGAGCGATTAAAAAACAGGCTTGAAATTGCTGCCATCTGGTGGCTGAAGTTCTTGCCCTGCAAAAGTGATACAGCAATGCATTATAGAGCAATGTACTATCATTAGCAGGAACATTGCAGGCCACACTTCTGACCACACCTACCAGTGATGTTGGATGTGGTATACCAACTTTAAAGATTCAGCCTATAGATGTTAGAGCAACCATGCTTTCCCTGGTTTTGGGTCTCATGAGGAAGAAATTTAGCAGTACCCATAGTTCAATATACTAGTAAATAAATAAACAAATTAATGAAAGCTTTATATAGAGCATTAATCTGCAACTCATCTTTGATATAAACCTTTTAAGTCCAACTCAAATGAATGCCCTGTGATCTCCTGAAAAAAAAATGGAATCCAACAGTGACACAATTTTGGTTTTGTGATTGTCCCCCCTATATTTGCATAAACCAGCTGGAGATGGAGAACTTCTTTGCAAATAGCCAGTTAAATTAGGCAGATGGACACCATGGAGCCAGCCTGACTACAGCCTGAGACACAACAAAACCAGAAACACAGACTTTGAACAACAAAAACCCACATTACTTTTCCAGCTAACGCCTCCCTCTTCCCTACAAACAAGGACATGTCTTGCCCTGTACCATTGTTTTCTGAATGAGATACCAAACAATCAGCCCCTGGAGAAAATGTAGTACCAAAGGCAGTTTGCAGGCTACATAGCTAATAAGCTGATCAACTGCTGCACATTGAACAGCTTAGGAAATTACCTGCAAATGTCAACATCGGTGGTGCAGAAGCAAAGTCGTTTTGTCCTTATTTTTCTACACCACCACTAAAAAAACACTGTCTGAGATTTAGTTCTTAGTACAGGTTTGTTTAATTTGTCCCTCCATGCCCCTGCGAGGGCTCAGCTTGCCGCTGTCAATCAAACACAAACACCAAGAACGTCCACTCAGTATTGAGAAAAAGGAGCATTTCTAATATCCCCATAGAATATCTAATTTTTTTTTTTTACTTTATAGTACTAAAAGTCAATTAACTTTTAAGATTCACTTTGACATGATTTTGACCTCAAAAACAGATGACTAATTGTGATTTAAGTTGGACTTTCCACAAAATACTGTGAAGTGGTTCAAAATTAGAAGTTCACTGGTCTATGAGTTGATTTATGTTCATCAGTATTCATTGTTTTTATAGCGCCAAGAACATGAGAGATATTTACTAGTTTTTGATAATGTGAAAAGCTCGTTTTCATGTACCCCTTGTTTAAAACACAAGTTTTGTTAAACCTCTTTTTTTACTATCTTGCAGATATTTGCAGAGAGATGAAAGTGGACTTCCTAAGCACTCTTAGCCTCAGTGACATCAGAGTCTCTGTGTCAGATGCAGACAAAGATGGGAATCCAGAAGAGGATGGAAAAGGAGAAGAGGAAGGAGGAGGCAGAGAAACGTTGTACCAGCTCAGAAAAAGATCCCGTAAGCGGCGTTCCTTCATGGAAACTGATTACACATCTAGGGTGTCATATCCAGAACCAGATCCACAACCTCAGCATGATCCAGTCTCCAACAGGCTTCATAAAAACCTTTTGGCTGAAATCAGTGATGCCCAGATGCTGAGTTCTGACCCTGAACCCTCAGAGCAAACTCAGAATCCCAGTCCCACTGTCTCCTCCCTCACTCACTCTGAAGGGGAACCAGCCCAGCTCGAATCAAAACCCATCCTGTCCAAACCCCGCCCCCACAGTCCAGGTTTTCCTTCTGGTTTTGTGTCTCACGAGCAGATGAAAGACCCACAGGCCTCCTCCAGGACCAGGAAGCAAGAAATGGAAATGGAACCTGATGCAATGGAATCCAAATCAGTCATAGACCTCTTGAAGGCAGCGTCTCCTACCATCACTGTCGTCCGGTGCCGAGTGGATCCAGATGGGAAGGAGAGTGCTGATCGGAGGGGTGATGGAAAGGAGGAAGGGGAGGGACAGGAGGAGATGGGTGAGGGGAAGTTGGAGAGCGAGGAAGAGGAGGCATCAGGTGTGTCAGGGAACGGGCCCTTCACTACTCATATGTTTTTGCCAGAGATCCCTGAAGAGGATGGTAAGGGGGAAGACGCAGGAGAAGAGAGTAAAGGGGGAACGTCAGAGTACTTGCCCAGTTCAAAGAGACCTCTCATTGGTGCTGAAAGGCATCCAGAGGCCAACACACTGACTGCATGTTTGATAGATGTGAATAAAAAAGGTAGTAACGGCCTTCTGGGAGCCCATCTGATTGCTCCAGAGCAAAATTCATATGTAGAGGAATGCATGCTTGATGATGTGAGTGCTGATTTAAATCCTCCGTCATACTCACCGCCACCCCCTCCACCCTCATCCCCTCTACCTCCAACACCAGTTCATCACAAATCCCAAAGTGACTGTTTAGTAAGGGAAGAAGAGGATGGCACAAACACAGGAAGTTCAATCAAAATGTCTATATCTAATTCCGAGGAGATGCCACTTAGTAATCAAAATCACACTAACAAAGCACAATTACATTTAGAAATCACATCCAGTGTTAATGAAGACAAAGCCATCAGTTTTGTAGGTTCTACCATGACTGCTAGCGATGAAGTAACCAACAGCACCAATTCAGACAATGTTTTTGATGATGACGAAATGATTAATTCCCTAAATTCTAGTTCAAGTGACATGAAAGCTATAGACAGAGATGATTGGACTATAGCGATAAAGCCTAGCATCAGTGCTAAATCAGCCACAGCAGATAAAGGTGAGTCTCAAATTAGTATATGTACGTCTTTTACCAACACTGAAGCTCATACAAGAACTCATTCCATTAATTCTGAATATACTCGAGCTATAAACTCTATCACAGCAAAGCTTGGAGCTGCAACAAGTGTCACCTCTCCTACATTTAATTCAGGTGCTAAATTGAAAAGTGAGGTGACACACGAAATTTCTTCATGCTCAAATCAAACTGTGGATAAACCCAGAAGTGAATTCACCATGCCATGTGCTGAAGCTAAAGGTTTGGTTAGTCCCAGCTTAGCAAAAGCTAGGACAGCCACGATCCATGATCTCTCCAAAGAACCTCCTTCTCCAACTCACTTCCTCTTCCAATCTTGTTCCCCCGGCATCATGGGCCGCTTATCTGCCTCCACACTTAGGGGGAAGATTCAAAAGTTGCCCCTTTATTTATCGCGCTCCCAAGAAACCCTCAACCAAGCTGGGGTAGGAAATGTAGCCCAGAGTCCTGCTAAGGACAACAGTAGGGACAACAAAGAGATCACCATCAAAGTAACAGACATTCATGATGTCACACAAACGATAGATTTTGAAATGGGCACAAATGAAGAATCAGTGGAGTCAGACGATTCAGATACAACGGTCACAGGATCAGAGGTAGAGGGGGAGATTTTTGTGGAAACAACCTCAGCTAAGAGTTCTCATTCGGTATCAGAAGTGAAGGAAGCAGTAGAGAAGGTGTTGGTGGTGGTGGACGATGACAGCTCATTGTTTCCCATCCAGACTGAGCCCAAACCACAACACAGAAATCAAGTTTTCTACAGTGGACCTAACAAGAACACACCAGGACCAATAACAGAGCCTCCAGCCTCCTTATTGAGCAGCCTCCAAAGAGATTCTACAGGCCTGAATATGGACACTCCCGGCCCTATAAAAGATGCCCCAGCATCAAAGGTGAAAGTCACAACTCCAAGTGAAGACATTCCAGTTTATAAAATGAGCAATCCATCACCCTCCATCCCCCCTCCGATAGTGGTGACCACACAGAATCTAAATGGGCCAGGACTCCCTTTTCATAGTCAGACACACAAAGTAAGAAGGAACAGTAGTGACAGGCCTTTAATGGGTCTTTGTAGACCTACAGAGCAGAACTTAGACTCGCCAAAAATATTTTCCTCAGGCTGCAGGGTGTTTACCATCTGTGAGGACCCTTCCCAGACAAAAACAACGGCCGAGATGGGGACCGCCCCACCCTTGAAGTCTGAGTTTGGCTGCAGTTCTGTGCTAGCATCTGGATGTGAGTCAGTTGTGGAGGGGGTACAGGTGCCACTGGATGCTTGTGGTTGTCCAGCGGTCTACACCAACTGCTTCAGTGGGGGGGACAGCTTTGATGAGGAGCTGACAGTTTACGAGTTCTCCTGCCGCACACAGAGCAGCGGTGTGACTCAGACTTCTGGAGCAGGTCTTCCTCTCATAACTGCCCCTCCTGTTCCCTCCTTCCTCTCCACCTCCGCCACCCACTCTCCCTCCTTTCCACGCTCCATCCTTTTCTCTTCCTCTACCTCTGAGCTCAGCCCTCTCCTCTCACCACTGTCTGACGCTTCTGACTGTTTCATGTCTCAAACGCACAAGGACACCATCAGTCGACTAGGCCAGCAGCACTACCCGGAACCCCCCACAGGTTTCCAAGTGCTCCGTGTAGACGTGGACCAACTCCTCTCCATCCTGGAGAATAGTGGTGCTGACCGATCTGTGGCAGGTTATGGAGGTCGCCACCCAAGGGACACCTGTCCTGCCCACTTTACAGAGAACAAGCGGGTGCTCCAAATAGAGGCACGGCGGCTGATGTCAGGCTGCCAGAAAGTGGTGGGGATTGGACAGAGCCCAGAGGAAATGCTTCACTCCCTGGCTGACAGTTTCCGGACCCTGGTGGAGTTGGCCGGGATATGCCTCTGGTTCTCTGGTTGTGACAGGTGTGACCGGAGGAACGCTGAGGCAGTTGCAGGTCTGGCAGATGTGGCTCGGTCATTCAGGGACTTCTGTCTGGCAGCGGAGCGTGCCAGTAGCAAGCGCAGCTGCCAGGACCTGAGCACCAAGCTGCTAGCCAAACAGTGCACCGCGCTCACCGCCTCTGTCTTCTGCCTCACTCAGCTGTTCCGCACTCTCACTGCACTATGAGACAACAACCTCTGCAGACTTTGAAATGACCTTCAAGCAACCTGTGGTGTGTAACCTCATGGGGTCACTAGTGAGTCCACAGCTGCTGTAGATGTGGGCAGAGTGTAACTGGGACAGTCGGCATGTTTATGTTGGGTATGTATGGGCAGCAAAGCTGCGGTGAGGTTACATGTGAAACACACTAGTGTCACTGAGCTCCATGATTGCTCAAATGATCACAACAACTTCTTTGAGCAGGTTTGCACTTTTGTGCAGTTTACAGGGCATAGATTGGTGAGGTGCATGTGGTTACTGACTGTATGCTGTGCACGTACTGAAGCCCACAAACCAAACAACCAGACTATAGAGTGGTGCAAGCTGCAAAAGCAGAACCAGCTTGCATTCCAGTATTGAGGAACTGATGTACTTGAATGTATTCTCTATTACGTTTATCAATTCATTTATTTAATTCATGAGTTACTACAGTGTGTTTATGAGCAAGCAAGGAATGTAAAGACAATGAAGGGAGACATTTGGAAATGTTTACAGGCATAGCTTTAGACACAGGAGTAGAGGTGTATCAGAGTAGTGGGCCTTTTACACACATACGCAAGCGCGCGCACACACACACATACATATACATGGAGTGAATCAGTCTTTGATTCATCCATTCATATGTAGGCCTTTTGTCCGACTGACTGACCATCTAAAGATGACTTAACTTCCTTTGATCTTCTGATAAAAAGCACTGCAGTTTACTGATGCTTATATACCTTGACATTTGCCAGGCTGTCAGTGAGGAGTTCTTTGAATGTTACTGTTTACAAAACCAAAAACAAGAGTGAGAAATGATTTATCAAATCACATGTATCAAGCCTAAAGCTGTGTTTGCCATTTTATAAATCTAGTAGCAGAATGCTGATGTATGCGCATTATATGACTTTATAAAACAACAGTTAAGGTTTGGGTGAGGCACAGTCTTTTGCACATTCAGTTTGTTGTCATTTAGTATAATTTATGGAAGTGTAATACATTTGCTAGCTTTTCTCTCATTGGTTTGTCAGCACTTGCTTTCTCCACCTGCAGGTGAAACACTGAGCCCTCCAGTGCATGAGTATGATGCTGTCAACCACTGATCTTTTCCATACATTAATTTATTTTTTCTATTTAGTGCTAACAAATATCCACTGAGATCATGAATCTCTGTTCTATAGGAGGCCTGATGAAGCCATTTCCCAAAGATACATACAGTGTGTTATATAGTTTGATGATAATTTTAAGAGTCTTAAGTTACATTCTGCAACATTCTGCAAGCTTTTTAACATCATAAAAACCTGCATATCTGTGTCTGAACTACGGGGACCTTCAGCAGGAAGGACTTTTTGCTGACTTAGACTACACTGTCCCTTACACTAAGTGCATTAATACTACAGATGCTCCAGTATGGCCACAAATACTAGTAAACCGGTGACTAAATATGGGCACAAATAGCCCAAGCAGTGCAGAAATACAGAATGCAGCACAGTCAACTATCCGTATGTGCTTTTTTGTCCTTTGATTGACACACTGTATGGAAGGGTTTAAGAGAAAATCAGTGAAACTGATCCAATCATTGGAGTTCATTAAACTCAACACATTCATCACAAAATCATATGCAACACTGACTTACCTAAAGCTTTTGTGGATAAGCTGTTGTATCGCAGCATTTTCACTTGGAATGTTTCTTAAAATAAAAAGGATTGACGCACATTGGACTTGCATGTTCACTGGAGAAATTTCACCACTGCAGAACTGGGAACACAATATATTACAGACAGTGTTTCTATATATATTTATAATGGCTATTTTGCTGAAACATTTTATTCGTTAACTTGTAATGTTTTGTTCCCTTTGTTTCAACAAAATATAATTTCTTATATTTTATTTCCAATTTGCAGAAGAATTGAATAACTATTATCTCCAGGAGGAAATTGCCCCATACAAATGTTTGAAAAAAAACTTTTTTTTTAAATCATCATCTGTGCTCACAAAGCATGCTGTAATAAGCCATAAAATGCATTGTTGTTTCATCAGGGATTTTATCTGAGATTGACTGAATGATGACGTCTGCTCTTGCTTTGTAATGCTCAACTCCCACCATTAAAAACTATGTCCAGATTTTCTTTCTATTACTTCTTTATTGCTCATCCATTTGTGACTTCTTTGCTCATTCAGCCAAACAGCCACCAGGACATTTACATCTATAACCACTTTTGTTTCTCAGCATCGTCAGATCATCTCCAGACTGAGGTGGAAAACTCAGATGTCACATAGCAAAATGTGGTATTGAGACACCAAAAATAGACTAGCACCAAAGATGACTGACACTATGTTTACACAGATACCTATTTTTACTTATTTTTTCATTCATTCAACTGTTTATATTCCTTACTCCTGTTCCTGTGATGTGGCATTGAAAGAAATAATAGAGTTGGGGATATCACATCATCTGTCATTTAAAATAGATGAAATTCTCAACATCAGTGAAAGAGTGAAACACACATGCTCACATAATGTCAATGCTGCTTCTGCACAGGTTTGTTTGTATGAAATTGCCGCTGTTAATTTCTCTTAAAGATTGTGATTATGAAGTAGTGCACTTCTGGCACTGTGAATAAATCTGGAGAGAGGCTGCATTAAATGATTTCACCACTAGAGGGCAAAAAACATTTCAAAACAAATTCACAGCAATGATACTTATAACTGACAATGCCTTGTAACCAGAAAAAAACATCAGCATCGGTTGTTCTCAAACTACTGAATTTGTTATATGTTGTAACTCAACTTTCAAACCATTGTGTACATTATGTCCTTAAAGTGCTCAGAAAAATTTTTAATATCGATAATTCCATGACAACTGAAGATCATGTTATTATGATTGATAGCTCCAGAATTGGTTCCTTCACATTTGTATATGCAATGTAAAATTGTATAACCAGTATTGTAGCCATAGTAAAGTAGTGTATGTATTGTGCAACAGTTTGAATACTTCAAATGTAAGTAAACTGCACGTATGATGAGTACAATGCGAGTCTGGCCAGTGGCACTTAAATCCAAAAACACTCCAATTCTACCAGGACAAGAAAAAAGTACATTAAAATGTAGGAATGGCCAAAACAAAACCCAAAATGAAAATTCAAAATGATGAGGTAAGAATCCAAAATTATTACTTTTTAGGAGGCAACGTAACACCAGCTGAAAATCTTGTTTTTGATGACTTCTCACCAGTACACCCAGACATTACCTTTGGGTGGGATTAGATGTGCTATAGAGTACACATCTGAACACAGCCATCACTGACACTGATTATGGCAGTGACACACTGCTTTTCAACCTGGTATCAAGTGACTTGTGAATTATGAATTTTTAAGTCAACATCATGAGACACTAATTCAAGTTAAACTTATTGGATTTACTATGTTAGATACAATGACATTTAGAGACACGATTATGAGCTAGTAAGTCAAGTAAATTGAAATTATGAGACATTACAGAAGACAAAATATTAACTCATGGATATGACAGGTTTTCACTGAATCCTCTGTTAGTTATCAACATTAACATTTACCAGCCTTGTTACATATTTTCACTGTGTTGAATCAGTTCTAAATCAGAGCTTGCTGTCTGTTTGGTGCCTGATCCCGCTCACTATTGAAGGTTCTGCAAAAACAACAGTCAATTTCAATGTGAAGGGAGCTTTATTGACAGCAGGTGATGTGGCCTCGTCTGTTCAGGGCTCTGGGGAAGACTGCAGCTCTTGCCTGAGGCACAGTGAAGGCTTTACCCTTCATATCCTGGGCTAGTGGAATGAGCTGAAACAACTTTTCGGCATGGCAGGACCAGTGGTAAGATTGAGTTGATACATCCAGAATGCTTCTATTTAGCCTGTATACCCTCTGTAGTACTCAAATAAAGTATATGAATGTGTAGTATTTGTGTTACTTGTACTGTATATGTATATATACTTCTTTAATTATATAGGATAGATAGTCACTTGTTATAATACTTTTATTTCTTACATTTACCAACTAAAGCCTTTTAATACTTTCGATTTACCTATAGCTGGACAAATATATCCTGCAGGAGAGGAGGACGGCAGGTTAGGAAATAAGGGTGTAACAACTTTATGTTGTTGTAAGGTGACTTGGAAATAAATTTCACTGTAAGTATCTTTTTAAATTACTATTTAATATATAGTTTTGATGTTCTGTAGTCATTTTGTTACTGGGCAACAAGACAGGGAAAATTGTAAAGTTAGGGGTGTGATGTAAGAGTGTTGATATTGGAATTGAATTAGTTATGTTATCATTACACTTGTGTAAGAAAATATTAACTACAATGAAACTGTAGTTATTGTGCATATTTGTGATTTTTCAATAAAGGGTGAAGCCGTTTTTGTACATATTTGTGGAAACAGCACATTTGGTGAGACCCATCAAGTTTGTATTCCACTCATATGCCCTTCTTTAATGGGTCCAGTTGTGGTGATGGAAAAAAAAACTCACAACAGCATATATTCATGTAACATTGGCTCTATGAGCATTACCCCATGATACAAATCATGACAAGGAGTAATGTGTGGAGTCACCGAATAAACGAACGCAGATCTTCAATCACAGATAGGACTGAGCAATGGCTGACAGTGTCGGTTCCCCGAACTTGTTAACTGCAGGATTCATGTCCTTGCCTTCTTATGTGTATATATAAGAACATGTTGTTCTTGTTATTCTTACAGTATTTCATAGCAAGTTTTTATTTTGATTTCACAACTTTAAAACGTGCCGTCAGCAACTGTCTTTAATGTCTCTATCAGACTCTTGTGAGCGCAAGAGCCAGAGTCTCATCAATAAATCGGATGATCAGTTTTAGCATTAGAATTAGCATTAGCATTAGCACTAGCATTATCACTGTTAACCATAGATTGTAAATGCACCGTGCTAACCGAGCTAGCAGCTAGCGCTATGGTCAGCTCCACCCTCTCGTCCAAATATGGTAACTTCTGGCTCCAAAAATCAAACATGGCGACGGCCAAATCCAAGATTGCGATGGTCAACTCGCTACATTCGAGGCTTCAAGCTTCAAAACGGCAGTCCGCAGACTAATAGGTAACGTCACGGTGACTACGTCCATATTTATGGTCTAGACCACGTTAAATCCACCGCCACTACAGTAGCAGTTGTTGTCTCAGTAACAAAACTGGTCACTGGACTCTTCTACCTTGTCAGAATACTGAAATGACTCTGGCAGCTTAAATCTCCATCAAGCAAGAGTATATGTTAGCACTGATTGAAATAACTCCCTATAATGTGAAGGGATTGCTCATACTTTTGATCTCACTGAGGATCAACGCCTCAGTCTGCAGCTTTGTGCAGATTTATGTTTTGGCTTGCCAGTCTGTCTGCTTGTACTGCTCTGGCCCACCGTAGCCCCCTCATACAAAACCACTGAGCTGCTCCCATTATGCAGTGCAATATGACAGAGAAAAAAAGTAAACTACTCTGGTAAGAATCAAACATCTAATAAGAAAAGAAAAAAAATTCTCAGCAGTTAGCATGGCAAATGAGGACTATAATACAAATAAATATTGGACCTTATTTTGGCAGTGGCAAAGAGAACTCCAAGGAGAAACACATGTTCTGATTCTGTGGAACGTGTAACTAACATCAGGTAAGTGTGCACCTAATGTTAGCCATGAGAACTAGATAAGCTGATCTGGTGCAGTTTGTTTTGAACTCACATGTTTTCACACTTTTTGTCAAAATTTCATAATGCAACTTTAATGTACAATCTGTTCAGACATGTCCTGTCCTCTTTATAATTTAAATGCTGCCTGAAGCACTTAGTAAGATGATGTTAGTACATCTTGTAGGCTACATCTTCATTTATTGTAATAGTGCATGCCTTGAGTAATGTGCATGTAGCCGGTTCTATAAGTAAAAATGGGCTAGAAAGTGAATCGTGAATGTTTATGTATGAGTGAATATTTAATTTATTTGTATTTTGTGTATTTTTTCATTTTTCATGAGGTACTTGATATATCAAGTTGATTTAATAAAGTGTGTATCATTTTGGTTTGGTTTTTGTTTATCATTTTGTTTATCATTTTAATGTGCAGAGTTGTTCAAGGATGATCATTTGCTCAGTGAATGTGTGCATGTCCTTGAGAGAAGGAATGTTTCTCTCTTTTCTCTCTCTGTCACTCCTCCCTCTTCATTCTAGCTTAGGCTCAGATAAGGTAACATCCTGGGTCTTGGAGTAAACAGGACAGGTTAAATATAGCTGAGGGCTCTTGCCTGCTCTTGTCTAGCATACATGGGCATGTATGCTGGCTGTTTGCCATTGGCTGTTATCATATAAGCTGATACATTGACTAATCCCAGATCATTTCTCTGTTTCTTCTGCAACTATAATAGAATAGGTTTGCTCTTTGTTCGGGCAGACGAACTGATGCAAACTTTGTGTGTTCTGTCTCTTTATTGTACAATAATATTTTTAAATCTTCAACCCAGCCGTGTTTTGTGTATTATTTCATATGTGTGTTTAGTGTTGTAAGACGATTTCAACATCAAGTGAAACAGAGTACAGACAGTGTGAAACTGGCACTCTTTGGACACACTTTTTGATTTTTCATTTTGGTTGATTTGGTTTCACATGGCACAAATGCAAGCTGACCCAAACATCATTATTATATATAAAGTGTCTGCTGTCATGAAAATGAGACCTGTATTACTTTTGTAAGCAGAGCCATGCGTAGATCTACATGGTCTACAATACAATACAATTCAGCAGTATTTAATATTGTAGGCTATCTGGTTGGGGTGAAGCTTCATTTTTTAAGTAGCTACTTCATACTGTTGGTGACAATTATAATTTATTAGCTAACCATATGTTTTGTATGTTAAAAGTTAATCTGAAAAGAACAAATGTAGTTGAGTAAAAGTAGGCTTCATTATGTGGAAGAATCTTTAGTTCCACCAATAGAGAATATTGTCTTTCATTTAAACATGACAATGACATTGTGTTAGGCAGGTGACAAGGCGCATCCACACAGTAGTTTGGTTCCCGTCTAATCACAATGGACAGAACAGCAGAGGTGGTTCTAGGAATTTTTAACTGAGGTGGCCCAGGGGTGGCAAAGGGATGTCTAGAGGTGGCCGCAGTGTGTTGCTAATGTGCACAGTACACAGACTTTTTTATATGCATTAATATTCCTCTAATAATAGGCTAAAACATAAATTAATAGGCTACATGCATACACATAAGTGTTAATGGCCAGTCTCCTATTTTGCAGAACCTTTATAGTCAAGTAGGCTAACTTTAACAATGACTAATAAATAAGACCTTTTTCTGAGCTCATTTACAAAATCTAAGGCTTTTAAGTAGTCAAATGCTCTAAACAAACCACCAAACAAAAATGCATAATGCAAACCCTGGATTCTATCTTGCTCTAAATTAGCTCTAAATTAACTCAAAATGTCTAATCTAAATTATATAGTGTGCTTTACATCAAAGCATATACTAATATAATAAGACAATTATCCTGGATATTTTTGGATAAAGAATAAAAAACAGGTTCTGACCATGTTTAAGGCCGTTACAGTCATGGACTTTGTGCTGCAGAATTCTGAGAATCTGAGGAGACTAACATGAAGTGACTGGATAAGTAACATGCACCATTACAGAGTTAGTGTGAATCTGATTTTTGGACAAAGCAACAAGGTGTTTTACCATCTTCAGGTTCCTTTATTATAATAAATAATGCTCTGACCTGTAACTAAACCAAGTATTTGTGGTCTTGTGTTTTTAAAGATCTTTACTGGATTTCACAATTCCATTTACAAATGCCAACTCCTAAAACATTAGCTAGGCTACATGTTACATGACATGTGTCTTTGCTAACTAACTTTTTTGGCTTATACCATTTACTATCATCAATCATTTCTCATCATCGTCATTATCTGCTCCACTGACCACTGTCCTGCTTTCTTTTCTTTTTCTCTTTCTTTTTTCACTCCTCTCTATTTTGTCTAAGGTTAGTCAATGTGAACAGTAGTTATCCGGATGTTATTCTGGTCATAGAAAAGCCAATGAAATGGGGCCCCTTTGGGGGGGATTTCCTAAAATTTGTTGTCGCTTGAGACAGTGGGTCAGCCCTCGGTGGCCCCCCCATGCCTCTAGGGTGGCCAATCAAATTGTAGGGGTGGCACTGCCCACCTCTACCGACCACCCCTACAATCCCCCTCGTGTGCAGAAACACGTTTTTTCGCTTGGTCTCATTTTCTGTAAAACAAAAGACGTTTATCAAAGGTAGTAATATAGTTACGTACTGTAAATCAGACCTGACTGTCCATTTACTGTAAAGCTCCTCCGTTTCGGGTATGGACTGTCCTGCACCAACAGTAAAATGCATCAGAGGAGTGAATGGACCTCTGACAAATGAAGCGGCTCCCTGTGATCACGGCTCCGGTGAAGGTTTCTACCGGCTCTACCGGGATGAGATAGTGCAACTTGTCAAACTAGCGGCGCCAGTGGTAAGACTGGGTTTGAGCGCATTTCCTGCTTTACAGGCCTGGAAAGTAACGAACTACTCCTCTAAACTTCTAAAGAAGTCGTTTTTTCCCTCTACTTGTAGTTTTTTGAATAACTTACCAGTAATACCAGTATTTTTGAGTTAGCATTCTTTATTTCAAGTGCACGTCGCTACAAAGTAATAACAAAGTCACGTGATATAGCCATGGACATGGACAGACAACAGGCAGGTTGGCAGCTCTGTACTTCATGACGCCACACTGATCAATGACTGTCTGCTACCGCAGCTACTGTTAGGTACAACACAGACTGTGTGTAAAGACATTGTCTACCTGTCAGCAGGTATAAAATATGCATTTGGATGCAGAGCTTAAAAACAACATCTACAGCCTTTCATGGACTGTTATGCAGAGTATGTTGATAACTACTGAAGCTACTTTACGTTCCTGTTACTATGTTTTTATTTCAATCTGTCATAAACATCTCATAGAGGAACAATACGCAACCATTTTTTTTAACAAATTGATTGCCTGCTGTAAGTTATTATTAGGAGTTTGAGGCTAACTGTTACACAACTCATTTGTTTAGATACTGAACATAGTCAATGTCTAAAACATAATTTCTTTGTTAACTTGTGTTCTCCTACTTGTATATTAATTAATTAATTAATCTATTTATTTATTTACTTAATTTGATCCCCATTAGCTGTTACCAGTGCAACAGCTACTGTTCCTGTGGCCCTTATAAAAAATAAATAATATAGGCTAATAATACTACTAATATAATTTCATATAATAATGTGAATCAAAAGTAAGTAAAAAATAATATTACATACACACATATATGCACAAACATAAATACATGTATTTACATATAAAACAGGTAATTAAGTAAAGTAAAAGAAGGTACAGTACTGGTTTGTAATGGTCAGCAGTAATGCAGCATACACACTGCACTCAAACGTCCATAATAATATAGAATAATAAGCTTCCCTACAAAGTAAATAAACCCTGTATCAGTTAGAATAGCTTTAGATCTAACTTTGACACATAAGGAAACTCTTAAACGTTTTTTTAAAAAAAATCTATCATTTCTCTGAACAAGAAAAAAAGGGAGGGTTTTGTGTTTGTTTTTGTCCTCCAGGTCATTACCCAGTTGATGGTGTTTCTGATCGGTATCATCAGCATGGTGTTTTGTGGTCACCAGGGAAAAACAGAGCTTGCAGCTGTATCACTAGCAGCTGCGGTGAGGAAACATGCTTGAATCTTTCAGCCACCTGTGTGCTGTTATGCCTTCTATAAGCTTGCCTTCAAATGTATCTATTTGGCAATGAATTGATCAGGTTTGTTCTGAAATTGTGTTCTTTTTGTCTAAACAGATTGATTCTGATGTTCTTCTCCTCAATTGCAGGTGGTTAACATCGGTGGTATTTCCATTGGCACTGGTTTATCGTCAACTTGTGATACCCTCATATCTCAGGTAGTGTCCTCAACAAAGGTTGTTCTTTCTCCCTAAAAACAACTCCATAATTAACTTTTGTATCAAGTTTGCTTTCTTGACCCATTCATACGTTTACTTAGTAGTGTGATTTGTGTTTTCTAACTCTACTTCTTTATCTGTCTACCTGTTTCATGTAGACGTATGGGAGCGGTAACTTGAAGCGTGTGGGTGTGATTCTTCAGAGGGGGATTCTGATTCTGCTGCTGGCCTGTTTCCCCTGCTGGGCTATCCTCATCAACACTGAACCTATCCTACTTGCTGTCAAACAGAGCCCAGAGGTCGCCAGGTCAGTCCCAGTGGTGTAATAGTATGGAGTCTCTGTAAGACGCAGAGTAGTCAAGTCAATTTTATTTATATAGCGCCAAATCAAAACAGAAGTTACCTCAGGACACTTTTCAGACAGAGCAAGTTGAATTAATGTCAACTTTAACTTAAGGCTCAAGCAGTACCACTAACACAATTAGCTGTGTCTAGTCATTAACTCTAGCCGGGCTTGAATAAGCTTGCATTGTGCACATGCACGGAGTACATAGTTGATTATGTCGCAAAAAGAAGAGAAAACTGGAGCGGTGTTCTCAAACAAACCCTGCTGATGGAAGTATATGGTAAATGGACTGTACTTGTATAGCAACTTTCTAGTCTTCCAACCACTCAAAATGTTTTTTTACATTACAAGTCACATTCACCCATTCACACACATTCATACGCTGATGGCACAGCCATTCGGAGCAATTTTGGATTCAGTATCTTGCCCAAGGACACTTCGACACTTCCCCTGACCGGCAGGATATGTCTGTTGGGGCAAAGTGAAAAGCAGCGCTTGTTCCTACATGTTGCTTTCAGGTCACTGACGGTGGCTGTATTATCAGTAGGCTAGATAATATCAGATGCATGTTTAAAATCATGGTGTTGGACACTTATGAGCCAACTCATTATTACCAACTACATAATTATCTACTCTTTGACACATTCTCTCTTTCGTAGGATGTCATTGGATTTACAAGCGTCATCAAAAGTTAAAAATTAAGAAATTGCAGTCGGAGATGAAGAAACTGGAGAAGGATATAAATACATTAAAAACCACTTATAGTGATCATGTCTGTCCGGGTCAAATATCATTATAAGCAGATGATTATTATAACACAATTTGTGTGCACGTTTTTGAAGTAGCAGGGGTTCTGACTTTTGCCAATGACATGATGGCGGCAGAACAGGCAAAGAAAGTGGTAATACTTTCCTTATTTCCTCCCCCCCTTTATTGTCAAAAACTTATTACGTGTTTCATCGAGAGAAAATGACTTTTTTTTTTCCCGTCATGATTTCAATGGGCATGCAGCACCAGCCTCAGGTAGCCAGCCGGAAGCAGACGGTTACCATCGTTTACTGTGAGGCAATAATGGTGCAGCAGCTGCTTATCATGGGTGTAAAGTAAAAAAAAATAAACAGAATGACCTCAGTTTTATTTTTTTTCCATAGTTTGTTTGAAAGGACCCAAAATGAACACTGCAAGCGGATTACTTGATTACTGTAAGGAATTTAATTAAACATCATAAATTTTGTATAGGAATAATTCTGTCCCAAGCTTTTTGATCCATAAAAGCAGTTGATCACTGTAACCATGATCACTCTAAGTAATTTCCACTGTATAAATTTAAACACAGCAGAGGGTCATGGTTTGGACTTCATTTAATTTTCCTTTTGTTTTCACTGATGGAACAAAATGAGTGAGTGAGTGAATGAATAAATAAATAACTTCAAAACAATGTTGGCACACTTTTATTTCTTAAATTATGAATGCTTAGCTTTTAAATAAAAATGGTTCACTCCAAAATGAGGTGACCATGAATAAAATGGGGATTAACTGAAATAGGTATTTCTTTAAAGCTCCCTCTTGGTTCTTCCATTTCATGTTTCCGAACACAGACAAAAGTGATGCAAGTGTGAAAAGACACTTGGCGGAACCCTGTTTTGGGAGTCTGTTTCCACCCATCTGACATTCTTTGACACACAGATTCTTATACCGCTAGTTCTGCGGTATAAGTTGCCATGGTTACTGAGCTGGGAATCCTATAAACCACAGTAATGGAATGGAACTCTTACTTAAATTAGCGAGAATTATGAAAATGAGTCAGGCTTTTCCTTTATCCAGCTCGATGGAATACCCCTCGGGCCTAGACCGTACTCTTTAATTTACAGAGACCCAACATTCCCTCATCTTCCCCAAACCTCGAGCAGAACAGGGCTCTAGGTGGGCGTCCATCTGCCTTGACCGGTTGGGTTTAGAGAGAAAGAGAGGAGAGAGAGAGAGAGAGAGAGAGAGAGAGACAGACAGAGAAGCACAGCAACAACGATAATAACAATAATAATAATAATATAAATATGACCAATGATAATGGTTGTAGCAATGGGCAAAAATGACTAATAATAATAGCAGCAGTGGTGGGCGTCAAGCTGGACCATGGGGTCAGCAGGCGGTCCACAGCCACAGTTCTACAGACACCTGAGATAAGTGAGACAAGAAAGCACAAAACTCTGGGGAAGAAGCCAAGTTAGTAACATGCATTAATGCGTACAGAAGGAGGGGAGGAGAGAGGAGCTCAGTGCATCATGGGAAGTCCCCTGGCAGTCTGGACCTATAGCAGCATAACTAGGGGCTAGTCCAAGGCGAGCCTGGGCCAGCCCTAACTATAAGCTTTATCAAAAAGGAAAGTTTTTAGCCTACTCTTAAACAAGAGAAACTGGAAGATGGTTCCACAGGAGAGGAGCCTGGTAGCTGAAGGCTCTGCCTCCCATTCTACTTTTGGAGACTGTAGGAACCACAAGTAAGCCTGCATTCTGGGAGCACAGTGTTCTAGTGGGGTAACAGGGTATTATGAGCTCTTTAAGATATGATGGTGCCTGACCATCAAGGACTTTGTAGGTGATGAGAAGGATTTTAAATTCTATTCTAGATTTTACAGGAAGCCAGTGCAGAGAAGCTAAAATGGGAGAAATGTGATCTCTTTTTCTAGTTTTTGTCAGTACACATGCAGCTGTGTTGTGGACCAGCTGGAGAGTCTTTAGAGACTTGTTATAAGCCTGATTATAAGGAACTGAAATAATCCAGCCTAGAAGTAAGAAATGCATGGACTAGTTTTTCTGCATCTTTTTGAGACAGGATGTGCCTGATTTTTTGCAGTGTTATATAGGTGAAAAAAGGCAGTCCTTGAAATTTGTTTTATGTGGGAGTTAAAGGACATACCCTGATCAAAGATAACTCCCAGATTCCTTATGGTGGTGCTGGAGGCCAGAGTAATGTCATCTAGAGTAGCTATATCATTAGATAATGTGTTTCTAAGGTGTTTAGGGCCAAGCACAATAGTAGACATGAGGGTGGAGTGTGTGATTGCATTGCCAACAGCCAAATCAGAAACAGCAATATCATGTTGCTCATAGACTGTATAAAAATAATGGACGTAGCCACCGTGACGTCACCCATTGATTTGTGGACTCCCATTTTGAAGCCTTGAGTTTGCATTTTGACCATCACCATCTTGGATTTTTGGAGCCAGAAGTGACCATATTTGGATGAGAGGGTGGAGCCGACCCTAACGCTAGCAACTAGCTGCTAGCTTGGTTAGCACGGTGCATTTACAGTCTATTGTTAACTGTGATAATGCTAATACTAGTGCTAATCTTCGCTAGTGAAAAACAGACTTAAAACCATTAAAACAAAATGTACTCACTGGAAGAAACTGGACATCTGACTCCTTAGAGGGTCTTTTAGTTCAACCGACAACTATGGCTATACTCTCTGAATCTGGGGTTATGATATGGTTACGTTACCTAACCTCATTCAAAGTGGCCACACCTTTCATTATGCATAACTTTAAGCCTTAATAAAATTCAAACGGTTGAGTTATATAAAAATTTACCCCTTGTACAGTTGTCGTGAAAGGGGAAATTAGCTATAGAGACCAAAACCATTTTTTGTACCAGGCTGTGAACACATTTATTTCTGCTGTAAAGTTGGGCATTTTAACATGGGAGTCTATGGGGGTTCACTCGCTTTTGGAGCCAGCCTCAAGTGGCCATTCGAGAAACCGCAGTTTTTGGCACTTCCACATTGGCTTCACTTTTCAACCCCGGAGTTTGCCGCTTGGTTGCCCTTAGCTCTTGCACAACTTACTTGTGGTGATGTTAGCCTGCTGTGCAGTAACCTGGGCTTGTGCTGATTCTCTTGCTATTTGTTGATAGTTTCATATGTTTTTTATTCAATTCATACACATTGTCTGTTTTTCCACCATAAAGTCTCTCCCAGCTGTATGTGAAGATCTTCATGCCTGCTCTGCCGGTGAGTTTGAGGCATTCTGTTTTCCTTCAAGATCCCATGTATCAAGGTAGTGAGACATCTGTTCAGTTAGGGGTGGGCAATACTTATTCTGATACTGAGTCTTCTCCATACATGTTGTACAATTATATATAATATACTATCATAGAAATACATTTTCTGGAAATTTAAATGAGAAAGCATTCGCAGATGAAATAACAAAATGTCTGATTTTGGTTAATTGCCTGAAATAAAAATCCTACAAATTAAGTTATTTTAGGACACTGCTAAATCAGATTAAGTTAAATATTTCCATAACACAGTCTTGCTCACTGATTTCCAACACTGTCCGCAAGGGCCTAATACAACAACAACAATAATGATAATAATAACAATAATAATAATAATAATAATAATAATAATAATAATAATAATAATAATAATAATTAACTTCATTTATATAGCACTTTTTGAAACACAATTACAAAGTGCTTTACAATTTGAACAGACTAACTTTAAAACAGAACACATTTAAAATGCAAAAATAATAAATTAAACTAAAAGCCAGATAATCACATTATAAAAACACAAATAAAGTAAAATGAACTAAAATGCCACAGAGAGAGAGAGAAAGAGAGAGAGAGAGAAGGATAGCTACCTCAGAAGACACTAGTCTTTATTCTCTGCATGGTTTGGTCATGTGGCCCAACCCTATGTTCAACAAATACAGATTTCAAATATGTCTTGTCATTTTTTTGTCCAAATTTAATGTGTGTCTCTCTTCCTCCTTCAGGCTGCTTTTATGTACCAGCTGCAAGGGAAGTATCTTCAAAATCAGGTGTGGTCTCTCAATGCAAGGCTACTGATGCATTGTTATTAAAATCAGTATTAAGACCGACATTAAATTGTTCTTTGGTTTACAGGGAATTTTGTGGCCCCAGTTTATAACTGGAGTGGTTGGAAATGTGCTCAACGTGATCATCAACTACATCTTCCTCTATCCTCTGGAGCTGGGTGTCGCGTGAGTTTTTATACCATCACAATTCATTGTTAGAGATTAGTATTCAAGAGTGTACTATAACACTCAATCTTTAGGTTTTTCACATAACATAAAAAAGTAAAATCTTTTTTTTTTTAATTATAATAACTGTAATAAATGTGAAAATGTATCATTTTAGTGATATTGGTTAGTTTTAGTGGTATTGGTGTTACACTATAGCATCAAGAGGTCTATATGTCTATATACCCCTAGAGGGAAATATCTGGACAGTTATTGGGTTGCCATGAAAGATGTTAGAGAAGCCCAAAGGATGAATCCTAATGATTTAGGTGAACCCCTGACTTTTGATCTGTTACACCACCAAAAGGTGAAAATTTCTGTCCAACATTTAAGGTCATGGACAGAACACCTAAAAAACAAATATTAATACTTAATTAATGAATTACCGCGTCAATAGGGCACCACTTCCTTTCTGGTGAGGATTTGTTAGTGCCAGGAAGGAGCACTAACCCTTGTTCAATTTAATCAATAAATCAATCTCACAATCTTGTTAGACTCTTAATCTTGTTGTTAGTGCAGCATCACCAGCGGTGTTGCAGTGAAAGAGCTCATATCAGCTGTGGGCTGTGGCGCATCTCAGTGGATGCAGGGGCGTTGAATTCCGGTAAAGAATCAAGCCGGGATGCTCTAAAGGGGTTTGCGCCAAATTATTGATGAATATTCAATTTCTTTGTTCTAGGGGCTTTAGGTGTGGCCGGTGGTCTGCAGCCTGTGTCACCTGAAGTAAAGGAATTTGGGAAAATCTAATTCTGAGTTTTTACATGCAAAAACTTACACTATAAGTCACTGTTGCCTATTATTTCACATTAAGCTGTAAACACATTCCTGTCATAATGTCCAAATATTCATGATATTTCTGATTAATAACGGTCCTGTCAGCTTGTATCATATTTGTAAAACCATTAAAGAAACAGTTAAGCAGTTTACACAATGCATGATAAGTCAGTTCTTCTAATAACAAACATTAACCTTCATATTAACACTTCACAAGTATACAGCCTTCATTAGTTCAACTTTCTCAAACTATTTACACATCTCAAACCATCTACTGAAATAAAGTTTAATACTATAGTGAAAGGAAACATTGTGTGTGATTAGATTACTTTCAGAAACATATTTAAATATAAGTTGACATAACTTACTTCATAATATAAAAGCATTCAACGTGACTATTGTTTAACAATAAAAGAAACTTTAAACTCAAATCCTTCAAATATTATCTTTACATTCCTATTATTTTAGAAACTTCAATCTTTGAACCAAACTACTCGTCTAATTTAACTACTAAAATATGATTGTCATTGAGTTTAATAGATTACAAGATAAACACTTAAAATACAAATACATGGTGATCAAACATTCATTAACTCTTCACATAAATGATCCTGTAGTATAAAGGATAATACGATCTAAGTCTTCTGTCTCTTTAGTAGATAGTCATACACCTATGAAAGTTAGACTGTTCCTCTTGTGTTTACACGACAAATAACATGATATAAGTTGCATAATGATAAGACATTTAATTTACATGAATTTCAGGTTTGCCTCAGATTTGCAAAGGGGGCTTCACAAAGTCCTCAGGAATGTGGATTAGTTTATGGCTTTATTGATTAACAGCCTGTCTTCCCTCTAAGGTGGGAGCTGTTTTCCTCCGGTCCAAGTGGCCTTTAGGGTCATTTCATACTTTTAGTTTGTGTCGTAAGTCAACTTATCAAAATGGTTTCTTAGGAGGCCTTTCTGAGTCTGTTGAGCATCACTGATCAACCCCCACTTAGAGGGTTACAAAGGTCAGCTCTGCAGGCCGAGGGTCTGCTCTTACAAACTTAGGAATCCAGGGAGTCTGTCTCTTATTTTCCTTAAGGATCAAAGATTAGTTAACAGAATTAAAGAACAAGCAGTTGTCCTCCTACACAATTCTGGTCAGCCTCAGCTCAATCTCACTGCTGTGCCAAATGTAAGCATATTAGGAGGAGGGAGGAGAGAGCTGCACACTCATAGCTTTAGTGCAGTTTTTTTATTCAGAAATACATATTAGCATAAATGTATATTAATAATACTTTACATGTGAGTTACAGCGTGCGGCTAGCTAGCCACAGCTCACTAGTATTGTATTTTCCTGAACACGTTGACGCACTAATATGCTTTGTTAACTCTTATTATTATTATCATTTCATTAAGGTACAGCTGTGGCCAAACTTTTTGAGAATGACACAAATATTAATTTTCACAAAGTCTGCTGCCTCAGTTTTTATGATGGCAATTTGCATATACTCCAGAATGATATGAAGAGTGATCAGATGAATTGCAATCAAATGCAAAGTCCCTCTTTGCCATGAAAATTAACTTTATCCCCAAAAAAACATTTCCACTGCATTTTAGCCCTGCCACAAAAGGACCAGCTGACATCATGTCAGTGATTCTCTCTTAAACACAGGTGAGTGTTGATGAGGACAAGGCTGGAGATCACTCTGTCATGCTCATTGAGTTAGAATAACAGACAGGAAGCTTTAAAAGGAGGGTGGTGCTGGAAATCATTGTTCTTCCTCTGTTAACCATGGTTACCTGCAAGGAAACACGTGCAGTCATCATTGTCTTGCACAAAAAGGGCTTCACAGGCAAGGATATTGCTGCTAGCAAGATTGCACCTAAATCAACCATTTATCGGATCATCAAGAACTTCAAGGAGAGAGGTTCAGTTGTTGTGAAGAAGGCTTCAGGGTGCCCAAGAAAGTCCAGCAAGCGCCAGGACCATCTCCTAAAGTTGATTCAGCTGCGGGATTGGGGCACCACCAGTGCAGAGCTTGCTCAGGAATGGCAGCAGGCAGGTGTGAGTTCATCTGCACGCACAATGAGGTGAAGACTTTTGGAGGATGGCCTGGTGTCAAGAACGGCAGCAAAGAAGCCACTTCTCTCCAGGAAAAACTTCAGGGACAGACTGATATTCTGCAAAAGGTACAGGGATTGGACTGCTGAGGACTGGGGTAAAGTCATTTTCTCTGATGAATCCCCTTTCCGATTGTTTGGGGCATCCGGATAAAAGCTTGTCCGGAGAAGAAAAGGTGAGCGCTACAATCAGTCCTATGTCATGCCAACAGTAAAGAATCCTGAGACCATTCATGTGTGGGGTTGCTTCTCAGCCAAGGGAGTGGGCTCACTTACAATTTTGCCCAACACAGCCATGAATAAAGAATGATACCAAAACATCCTCCGAGAGCAACTTCTTCCAACCATCCAAGAACAGTTTGTTGACGAACAATGCCTTTTCCAGCATGATGGAGCAACTTACCATAAGGCAAAAGTGATAACTAAGTGGCTCAAGGAACAAAACATCAAAATTTTGGGTCCATGGCCAGGAAACTCCCCAGATCTTAATCCCATTGAGAACTTGTGGTCAATCCTCAAGAGGCAGATGGACAATCAAAAATCCACAAATTCTGAGAAACTCCAAGCACTGATTATGCAAGAATGGGTCGCCATCAGTCAGGATGTGGCTCAGAAGAAGAAGACAACAGGTCTTGAAAAAGAAGGGTCAACACTTTAAATATTGATTTTTTGTGCAAACTTAATGTAATTGTCAATAAAAGCCTTTGACACTTATGAAATGCTTGCAATTATACTTCAGTATACCATAGTAACATCTGACAAAAAGATCTAAAAACACTGAAGTAGCAAACTTTGTGAAAACCAATACTTGTGTCATTCTCAAAACTTTTGGCTACAGCTGTACTATTTATGACAGGATTATTGCATTAGATAACAAGCTATCATTATTGTCAATCCAGATAGTATAATACAAAATGTATATAAGGTGTACATAATCATTAACAGCAGTAAGCAGTAACTTTATTTACAGAGCACCTTTCAAGAGCAGAGAAGGCACAAAGTGCCTCATAGAGGAAAGAACATAAACATACATACAGACATAAAACACAATAAACAACAGAATAAATAGAAAATAGAAAAATCACATAAAGGCAAGTCTGAACAAGCTGCTTTTTAAAGGTGTCCACAGCATCCACAGATCTGAAATCCAATGGGAGAAAGTTCCAAAGTTTAGGAGCCACAACCTCAAAGTCTCCTTTAGTTTTAATCCTCATTTTAGGAACAACCAGCAAATCCTGATCAGATCATCACCCGCTGGTGATGTACAGTAGGGCTGCAGTAGATCTCTAATGTAGGCAGGTGCTTGACCATGCAGAGCTCTATAGGTGATAACAAGAACTTTGAATTGGATTCTGAATTTGATAGGGAGCTAGTAAAGAACAATCAGAATGATTGCTTGTCTTTGATTGATTGATTGATTGATTGATTGTCTGATTTCTTTTTCTGTTAGCACAGTGTGGATTTTTGTCAGCAAATAACAGCTTTTTACTGTTTTTTTCTGCTCTTTTTCTAAAACCTGCTGGTTCATTGTGATCCTATTGAAGTGGATCTGCAGCAGCCAACGCTATCTCACAGTATTTGTTGGCTTTGTTTTTATACATTTACATCTGCTGGAGGGGTCTGCACAAGACCACATGGGGAGGTCAGTTCTTTTCTCCATTTTGTGGAGATTTTGACCAAAACGTGTTTGATGTTTAAATGTTATTTTTTGCAGCAATTTTCATGTTCTGTCCAGTATTTGCATCTTGTTTCATCATTCACGTCTCTTACAACCTGTTAATAGATTATCTTTTATAAACATTCTGCTGTGTAATTGTTGATAAATTAACACTCTTCCAACTACAAACCTTTGACCCACAGGCTGGTCAATTGACTGTCTGCACGAGTGGGGTCCATTTCTCAGACTGGCCATTCCCAGTATGCTCATGATGTGTCTAACGTGGTGGATATTCGAAATAGGAGGATTCCTGGCCGGTGTGATAAGTGAGGTTGAGCTTGGTGCTCAGTCCATAGCATTCCAGCTGAGCACTATAGCTTTCATGGTAACTACTCTTCACTCTTTCCTACCTCGAAACTAGAGACAATGACTGTAATGTGATTGCTCTGAAGAAATGGTATTTTAGGAAAGCAGGTTTAACACCTTTTTTGGGATGTGTAGATGCCTTTCAAAGCAGTCAGTTTTAGTTGTTTTAAAGATAAATATCACTTTCGAATAATGTATTTCCACAATAATCACTTATATATACTTTAACATCCACAGTTCCCACAAGGATTCTCAGTTGCTGCCAGTGTACGAGTTGGGAATGCTCTTGGTGCAGGAAACACAGAGCAGGCCAAGCTATCCTGCAAGGTCCCCATTATCTGTGCATGTAAGAGCCCATGTGTACAGTACATGTTGCCTGCGTTATATCTACAGAGAGTCACAAAAGTAATGAGAACACATCTTCAGCTCAGGCCAAGTGGTAGTAATATATAAACATTTGTATTAAGAACACATTGATGCAGTCACATCAACACAAAAAAATCTTGATACATACAAACTAAGACTATTGTGTTCTTTTTTCCCCTGGCAATTTCAGTATGTACAATGTTCTGAAAATCTTGCATTGTTAAACTTTATTAACAACACATTCTATTTTTTGTTTCTGTGTTCCAACACAGTCATAGTCGCATGTCTTGTTGGAGCTGGTCTGAGCATCGCCAGGAATGTCATTGGATACATTTTCACCTCAGAGCAGTGAGTAAAGTCTTTGACACAATAACCTTTTCTTTCTTGCACCAACACACATGAAAAACATTTGTGCGTATCCTTAGTTGCAATTCATAAGCTACAATATAGCAGGCTTAGTTTCATAATGTTTTTCAGATTGTTGTACATTAACTAAGGTGATCATTTTCATGCTGACTCATACTGAACTGTAATTGTTTAATGAACCTGTTACTTGATGTTTGACAGGTCTTTGAGTTCATTGTTGTTGATGCTGAATTCAACACTGTGAAGATAGCCAGACTCTTCTGAACAGATCTGTTTCATTTTTAATTATCTGACTGAATAAGTAAGTTGAGCACATTTTTTCAAATTTTAAGTAAAACAAAAAATCTAGAAAATGGGGTTTTAGCATAGTCTGTAAATTTTATTCATCAGTTGGCTTGAAGATTATTTCAGATGCAGTTATCAAACTAAAGAGCTCAAAAATCCTCTCCTGTCTTTTCATCTCACATTTCAGTAAGTGTCAGTATATACAGAGAATCTCTTCTTTGTCTCTTTTCTAGAGACATTATTCAGAGGGTTGCCGATGTCATGCTTGTATTCACTTTCATGCATATTGGCGATGCCACTGCGGTGAGAAACAGTGCTCAATTAACATTTTGATGCATGTAATTCACAAAGCTTTTTAGACATTTTGACATATATAAAATGTGATTTGACCAAATATCACAGGGTGTGGCTGGAAGTGTTCTTAGAGGAGCAGGAAAACAATTGATTGGTGCTGTGTGTAACCTGGTGGGATTCTACTTCATTGGTTTCCCCATTGGTGTGTCCCTGATGTTTGCAGCAAACATGGGCATTGTAGGTAAGACCAAAATATTAATATTCATACCATGTCCTATGCCTCCTGTTTGTCAATTAACATTCAGGAAAGCCATTTAAACTTTACTCTTGTCTCTGTACTAGGACTGTGGACGGGACTCACCATTTGTGTGTCAGTGCAGTCGACTTTTTTTATCGCATTTTTGTGCAAACTTGATTGGAAAAGGGCTACTGAAGAGGTGCGTTCTTACACTTCTTGAACAATAAAAATTTTATTCAGTCATTTTGTTACTTTGCCTTGGGATCTGTTTGAAGTGGTAACACTCTATCAGCAACTGTTCTCAATGTCTCTGATCAGGCTCTCGTGAGAGCAGGAGTCCAGATCACACAAGAAAAAGAGACGGTTGAGTTGGAACACAAAGGTGGGTACAGGCACCACCCTCACTGTCTACTCTTTCTGTAATTACATGAATATATGCATAAATATACATACATACATACATACATACATACATACATACATACATACATACATACGGACGTACGTACATACATATATACACACACATACATATACATATGTATATATGTATATATATATGTATATGTATATATGTATGTGTGTGTGTGTGTATATATATATATATATATATATATATATATATATACACACACACACACATATACATATACATACACATATACATACTCTTTACTTGAAGAGTTTACCAACTTTTATGTAAACAGTGTCACGGCTCTTGTCAATCAGATGTAATTGTCTTTTTAATATACATGAACCCAAAAAATGAACTTAATTTAAGTTTCCTTCCTTCCTTGAGCAGTTGAGATCTTAGGAAGGTTAGATGGTAACTCTTTGCCATTTGAAAAAAGCATGAATTTGAATGAAAAATGAAACATACCTGCTTTGATTCTTGCTTTTGAGTTTTGTGTTAATACCAAACATTCCATCTCAAACTCTGCCTCAAACCTCTAGACTCGAATCAGACGCAGGCCTGGGTCACTACAACTGCATCCAGTTGTGTGAGTGCTGAGGAGGGTGGCACAGACCTGGAAGAGCATGGTCCAGGCCACAGTCCACTACTACTGTAGGAGATGTCCTGTCAGTGCCGCAGCTGGTTTTACGCCGTGGCCTGGCGTTGTTGTTCATGGTCGTCATTCTCGTCACTGCAATCATAGCCAGCGACTTGCTGGTGAGGCTGTTAAAATAATAACAAAATTGCAAGTAAATAGTGGACTTGCAATTTTCTAATGCAGTTGCATTGTACAGTCTGTTCAGGCAAGTCCTATTTGCTTTAATATTCAATCACTATGTCTGAAGCACTAATAATAAGGTGCTGTATATCTTCATATATTGTGGCAAATATGCCAGAGTTCATTAACACAGATATTGTACATGTAAAAAGATGCTTTAAGGGGTGACAATGTAAATTCAAAGATGTTTACATTTTTGGGTTATCATCTGTGACATTTTTTCATTTTGTACTTTGGGTGCTACTGTAAGTAAATATAAAGTGCATAGACTTTGGTTGTTTTCTCACCTCTTATCCATGAAGTCAAAGTGAAATGTGTGGAGTCCCACATGGGTCAAAATGATAGTTTTTGGTCCCAAAGAGGAATCACTGAAACTCACCTGAACTCTGAATAACAAAGTCTGCCTATCATTGCTGCAGTCGATAGCAAGAATTATGTCAGCCTGCACTGATCAGCTGAGTGATTCCAGATTTATTCACACATGTGGTTAAACTGCCTTTAGCTCCTATGCTTCACACATCTGGAACAAACTTTCAGATGATCTGAGACACCTTCTTGGTTATATAAATCAAACTAAAAAAATATCCATTGGTTGTTGCTTTTAATTAGACTTGAGGGTGTTTTTGGATCTGCACAAAAATCTTTCACATCTCTTTATTTTTGTATAGTCAGCCATTTTCATTTCCTGTCATTTATTCTGTTTAGTATTAATGTTTTTGAATTATCCTGTATATGACGTGTTATACAAATAAAGTTCCCTTGCTTTGCAAAATAAACATAACTACTGTATCACTGCAGAAGACTACTCTTGTTGTGTTCCAAAGAAAACTTATTGGAGAAAGATAACAAAGATACTGTCAGTTAGCTAATGTGTGATTATACTGCTCATCATGCCTTGCCAATATCTTGGCATGGATGAAAGAAACTTAACCCTTCTAAAACCAAGCTCCTTGTCATCCCAGCCTTTCCCGACCTTAGAAAAACAGATCAGTATCCAGCTCGCATCAACCCAGCTCATGCCCACAAAGTCTGCCTGAATCTTGGGTTTCATGACCAACTAACCTTTAAGGTTCATGTGGCCTCAATTGCTCAGTAAGGTAGATTTGCCCTGTACAACATCAGGATGCCTCCCTGCATGCATGTTCAAACCTCTGCAGATGATCCAGAACGTGGCGTCACAGCTGGTCTTCAACCAGCCCAAAACAGCACATCACCCCACGGTTCATATCGCTCCCCTGGTTCCCAGTTTCATCAAATTCAAAACCTTGACACTTGCTTACAAAACAGCAACTATAACAGCTCCCACCTACCTGATGGTGGCCGAACGAGTTACCAAACTTCATCTGATCCGCAGAGTTCCTCTCAATCTTTAAGAAAGGACTAAAGACTCGGCTCTTTCGCCAACACCTCTGCACTTGATGGACTGAAAAAAGAAAATCTGCTTCTATGTGTTGCCTCTGTGCACTGCCTGCTGGCACCTGCATCCTATCGGACTCAAACTTAACTTTATGGCACTTAATCGCTTTGTTCTCTCCTGACTAGATCCCTGCTTGTGTTGTATCAACTCTCAGATGTATGTCACTTTTGATAAAAGTGTTTGCTAATTGAAATTGTAAGTTGTACTGTGCTTTTAAGTGTAAATGTGTTAGAATGAGCAATGAATTCCAGTCGGGACACCCTGAACTACAGTCCTCCCTGGCAAAATACTTTAGCATAGTAGCCAGGTGTTTGATAAAGAAGGCTAAGTAAAGTGGGGCTAATTGTGAAAAGTCTGGCTGAGCCTAACAGGTGTAAGTTGTCCCTTAAAGCCAAAGTGATAAGACTAATTCAAGCTGTTTTCAGCTGTTATATGACTTAAAAACACAGACCAGAGACACCAAATTCAGATTCCCTCAATACACATTAAAGAAAAAAAGAGATGTAAAGAGAACATTGCAATGTCTGCAGGTAAAACAGAAGCACATAATGAACATATAACATGAAGAATTAAATATTAAACCAAATACTGAGAAAACAGGGCCAAGAACCAAACTACTATTAACCACCAGTGAGCTCAGAGTTTGACTATGTAGAGATGACCTCTACTACTGAATTCTTGGCTCAGTTTGTTTCAGCTACTTAACGTCATCTTAGGTTCAACTGCAGTGTGAGTGTGAAGTTTTTCTCTCTATCATGACTGTTGAAAATTAACTTACACTTGTAAGATGCAACACACCTACTCTGAAGTGTGACATAGGAAGGACTGTAGACAGGTTATGTATTATAATTTGCAACGTGTGAAGTGGCAAAACAGTTTCCATGTGGTGGAAATGTTTAAACTTTGATCAGATTGCTTTCTGTCTTTTTTACTTTCAATAAAAGGATTTTTGGATGTTGCTTTTTCTTACATTTTATGTACATGACATTTAAAGTGACAACAAGCAGTTTAGTTTAATCATGTAGCCTAAACCAAAATTATTTTCCAATACATGTTGGAGCATGAATGATGACTGAAATACTGTGCAAATAATTTACATCACATTTAAATTAGCCACTTTCTGCAGCATGAGTCATGAGTCAGTTTTTTAACATGTATTGCAGTTATGTTAAAACTACAACAGTAACTTTAGAGGAGAAGATGTTTCTGGCAGATTGAAGGCACAGAGAGGAGGCACAGATCTGGGGAGGCTACAAAAAAAATCTGCTGCATTGAAGGTTCCTAAGAGCACAGTGGCCTCCATAATTCTGAAATGGAAGAAGTTTGGAACAACAGGACTCTTCCTAAAGCTGGCTGCCCAGCCAAACTGAGCAATCAGGGGAGAAGGGCCTTGGTAAGAGAGGTGACCAAGAACCTGAGGGTCACTCTGGCTTCTGCCTGAGCTCCAGAAATCCTGTGTGGAGGTGGGAGAAACCTCCAGACGGACAACCATCACTGCAACGCTGATCTGAGCTTTATGGCAGAGTGGCCAGACATAAGCCTCTCCTCAGTGAAAGACATAAAAGTCTGCTTGGAGTTTGCAAAAAAAAAGCACCTAAAAGACTCTCTGACTGTGAAAAACAAGATTATCTGGTCTGATGAAACCAAGATTGAACTATTTGGCCTCAGTTCTAAGCATCATGTCTGGAGGGAACCGGGCTGCACTCATCACCTGCCCAATACCATCACCTAATCCCAACTGTGAAGCCTGGTGGTGGCAGCCTCATGCTGTGGGGGTGTTTTTCAGCGGCAGGGACTGGGAGACTGGTTAGGGTTGAGGGAAAACTGAACAGAGCAAAGTACAGTGATATCCTTAATGAAAACCTGGTCCAGAGTGCTCAGGACCTCAGACTGGGCTGAAGGTTCACCATCCAACAGGACAATGACCCTAAGCACACAGCCAAGACAATGCAGAAGTGGCTTAGAGACAACTCTGTAAATGTCCTTGACCAGCTCAGCCAGAGCCCTGACTTTAAACTAATTGAACATCTCTGGAGAGACCTGAAAATGGCTGTCCACCAACAATTCCCATCCAACCTCACAGAGCTTGAGAGGATCTGCAGAGAAGAATGCCAGAAAATGCCCATATCCAAGTGTGGAAAGCTTGTTGCATCATACCCAAGAAGATTTGAGGCTGCCAAAGGTGCTTTAATTAAGTAGTGAGCAAAGTGTCTGGGTACTTATGTCAATGTGATATTTCAGTTTTTCCTTTTTTAAATAAATTTTCAAAAAGTTCTAAGGTCCCAGGGGGATTTTAGCATAAGGCTGCAACATAACAAAATGTGAAAAAAGTAAAGTTCTGAATATTTTGTGAATGCTCTATAAGTATGACCAGGCTAGTTTGGAAGAGTTTCATGGTGAGCTTTAAACTTATTTAAACCTGATTAATGTCCTGAAAATGAACCTGGCTTTAGTGATATTCTTGATGAAACACCCCTTAGTAGTTTTACTAACGGTACATGTGCACACAGAGTATGGAGCTACAATGTCGTTATTATACACTATACATGTTGTGTTATATGTTTATGATAAATGAGTCAACTGAATCTCAAAATGAGTACTTGAATGCAACACCACGTCTACCCAATAGCAGTGACTCGCCAAAACGGTCGCACGAGGTGGTTGGGTTGGAGGAAGCTCTTTAAATCTGCAGTGGTCCCACGTGCGTAACCCCTCCTCTGGTTATCAAAAACCAAGTCGTCACACCTCGTTTGACATTGTCCGTCACAGTTGGACGGAGCACTGTCAACATCATTTGTGAAGAGCGCCTAAGTTTGCACAATTATGGACGGCTCCAGTAAAACCCCAATTAAATCTAGTGAAGTAGTGAAGGAGGATTTAAAAGCAAGTGAAGCCTCTGTTCATGGCTCCGGTGAAGCCCCGGGCTCGTGCCTAAAACGCGTGAGAGACTTTATCCCGTTGGACTACCGCAATGAGCTGGTACAACTTTTCAAACTAGCGGGACCAGTGGTAAGACTGACGCACCAGAGCCCCTCCAAGTTTGCTCTGTGTATTATTTATGTACAATATGCGTTTGTATGTATACATGCATGTGTGTATATAGCGTAGTCCTCTTGTGTTTATGTATATGGACAGTGGTTAGGTCGTGTACTCAAATATTTGGACCGTAATGAAACAGTTACTGATTTTTGAGTGCTAACTTTTAAATTTAATGTTGTTTAAATGTGTTCACATCCATATTTTTAATGAACAATGCAGGAGCCAAAGACTTACATACATAACCTCTCAATATCTGAACAGCACAGGAGAAACAACAAGAGGTTGCAGTACACATAGGGGAGACAAGGGAGAGTTGTAACATGAGATGGTTGTAACACCTTGAATTCCTACAATCAGAAACAAGCCACAGTGATTAAACTCACTCTGCTCATGCTCAGTTAGATTGTCTTCTTGCTAACAAAAAGGAGCCACATTTGAAACTCCCAGAGAAAGTTACCAGCTGCCAGTTACCAGTGTTTTTTTTTTTTGTTTTGTTTTGGGTTTTTTTGAGGTATAAATTTAACTTTTCTATCAGATGTAGTTTTTTGGATACTGTCATAAAATCAAATGTCTAGGAATTCATACAAGTAGGCCTATGATTAGAAACACTGTTTTGTAAGCTAAAAATAGAAATGGCTACCATGCGTTAAACTAGCAGTCAAGCTAGTTCACATGAGGTTAAAACATGGCTGGTGATACTGAGAACGCCTTGTTACAACCATCCCTGAACCAAGTTTAATTTATATTTTAAAAATCTTAAGGCCTACATAAACTAGCTAGCTAGCTAGTTAGATAGATAGATAGATAGATAGATAGATAGATAGGTAGAAAATTAAATGTAAAATGTCATAAAATTACATGCTAAGTTAATGATAATCAGTTGCAAGCTAATAGTCAGTGGAAACACATGTGATAGCTTACAGCATGCTAAATATCAGAAAGAGGAAGACAGACAGGGGAGTCCCACTTCCTTTGCTGGAGAGGGCTTCAGATGGCATAAAACAGGGCAAATCAGTCAGGACAGTGGCCAAATCAAACGCCATTTGCCATGTGACCCTGTACTGACTGTTGTCCTCAAACTAATCCATTTTGATTTCATGTTTAAACTTTTTTGAGGATGTGTGTTCTACCTGTTAAATAATTTTCTTGCCTTATAATTTGATGGCTTCCCCTCTTTGTTGTCATGTCGTGTGAAAAAAGGTATTCATTACTTAAAAAAAAGAAATGAATAGTCACAATAACATGAATGTTAAAGAAATCATCTTTTTCTTTTTGAGTGTTTGATTAATTATGTATATTTTTGACATGTTACAACTGTCCCTGTACACTGGGACAATTGTAACAGTGGAGTGACTGTATTTAAATCAATTTTCAACCTGTACATATTTCATGAAACCACATTGCAGTTTATAATATAGCGAATGGACTGTTCTAGTTCCAATGGTTTTTGATTTATTGGGAAAATTGCAAAAAGTGTTACAACTGTCCCTGGTCTCCCCTACTGTTCCCTTATTATCAGGGCAGGATTTATCCTATAGGGGTCTCTTTGTGGGTACAATTGAGCTGATGCTCTTTATTAACATCCTTGTTTGTCCCGCTCTCTGTGCATAGTGTATGTATTATTAGTTTGTGATAACCTCATGAAGCACAGATTTATTGAGGACTTTGTGCCATAGAAGTACAACATTAAAGGGGACCTATTATGATTTTCCTTATTTTCAGTCATATATATAATGTTACAATGCCGGATGTTCATATTAAATGTGGCCAAAGTGTCAAATAATAAGGTAAGCATATGTAGAAGTAATCCCTGTTAACAAAAAGCACCAGCTTCAGACTGTTCTGAACGCTCAGTTTCCAACAGTTTTTTTTACTTTCAGCCCAAGCTGACATTGGCTCATGACGGATTCCTTTATATGGTCATCTGCTCCACACACAGGTTACAACTGTAGAAGACTAAAGAAAGCAGAAAATATTAAATATTCACATTTAAGAAGATGGAGCCTGATAATTTTGGCATTTTTTTCTTAAAAAATGACTCAAAACGATTATCAAAATAGTGACTGATGAACTTCAGTTCTGTCGATTGACCAATAGATTAATCATTGTAGCTCTATAGGTATACCTTGTACAGAGTGTTAACCTGTTTCATTCCTTGGACTAAGTCACCTTTGCATTATCACACTTTCATTTCAACATCATTGGTTTTGCTTTGACTTATGATGATACTTTTATAGATAATGACATTGTTGCATAACCACCTTTAATCAATTGACTATCTAATTTCTGTTCTGAGTTTGGAATTTGTGTTGCTTTTTTTACATATCTCATAAATATATTTAAAATCATGTTTTTGTCCTTTTCTGAAATCACTTGTGTTTCATTTCTGAGATTTCCTATGTTTTTCTTTGTTATTTTTGCATTAGTATCATGCATTTGTATGAGCAGAAAAAACAACAGAGGGTATTGTGTTTGTTTTTGTACTCCAGGTCATTTCCCAGCTGATGGTCTTCATGATCAGTTTCGTCAGCACGGTGTTTTGTGGTCACCTAGGGAAAACAGAACTTGCAGGAGTATCATTATCAATTGCGGTGAGGAGGCTGGCTCAAGTCCAGTCTGTGTTTGTATTGCATATCCAAGTCTGTCTGTACAGGCGATTGAATCATCTATCTGTTAATGTTTAAGGTTTTCCCTGAATTATGTCTTTTTTTAAATTGCAGGTGGTTAACGTCACTGGTATTTCCATTGGCACTGGTTTATCATTAACTTGTGATACCCTCATATCTCAGGTAATATCCTCAACAAAGGTTTCTATTTCACTTTATTTATCTAACCAAGACAAACACAACCACTACCACTGGGTTCCCAGGTTGTCCTGGGGTCCCCTTACAAACAACTCAACAATGAACTTTTGTATCAAGTTAGTTTTCTTTGATCAGTCAAACCCTTGTGTATTGGTGTGATTTGGTGTTTTCTGACTCTGCTTATTTGAGTATCTGTCTACCTGTTTCATGTAGACGTATGGGAGCGGTAACTTGAAGCGTGTTGGTGTGATTCTTCAGAGGGGGATTCTGATTCTGCTGCTGGCCTGTTTCCCCTGCTGGGCTATCCTCATCAACACTGAACCTCTCCTACTTGCTGTCAAACAGAGCCCAGAGGTCGCCAGGTCAGTCATTATTAATCCCCAAAAGCTGCTTCTCAATCCGTGACACTTTCAAACATATAGTCTTATCTATCTGACAATCTGTTTATATTTGTACTAATTTAGAAATTGAGTGAGGTAGGGCTGTTAATTTGTACAAATTAGTTAAGTAATCTGAGGGCACCTCTACATTAAATGTGCATTAATTCATATTTTAGCCACTTGGGGGCAGCAGGAACAAGCTGTAAACACAACAAGCTGTAAACACAACTATGAGAGTGATAAAAAATGAACCAAAACATTACATCTGCAGGCTATAAAATCAAAACAATGAGCTAAAAGATGCTAAAGCACTCCAGACTGTAAAGTTGAGGAGCACTGCCAAATTGTGCGGTAATTCTCAGTGGGTTCATCACTCCCAGAGACAAATTTCACATGCATGTAGTCATTTGATCCATTGTTCTTATAGAATTATTGATTATACCAGCCTGAAAACACAACTTCTAGACAGCTGCAAACAGTTTGGGTACATGTCTTTACTGACCAGACCGGCCACAATGACCTGCAGCTTCACCTCCTACTGCTTTTTTACAATAACATTATTTAAATGAATTAATTTGAGGGGATGAGTGATTGATTTAAGGGAGCTAATTACCAATTTATGCACACAGATTATCAAAATTTTTGTCTTTGATACCTGCAGGAACTCATACTTATGCAGCTGTATTAGAAAGAAGCTACTGTTCACAGACAATGGGAACAATTGATGAAAAATGTAATTGGCACATCAGTTAAGGAAATCCACAGTTCCTATAGATTGGGTTGTTTACTGTTAATCAGCTGTGTCTTCTAAGACATAATTTAGATCCAGTTCTAAGCCTTCAAGGATGGCACTGTTCGTCAGCACCTGGATAGCAGTTGCCATGAACTTTGGTAAAGACACTTACTGGTACCAGAACTAGATGATATATCCTAATGACTCATAACCTCATATGTTATATACACTGTATATATATGTACAGTAATATGTTTCAATACCACAGTTCCACATGTATATTCGTCTGTTGTTTTTTTTTGTTTTTTTGCCATGAAGTCTGTCCCAGCTGTATGTGAAGATCTTCATGCCTGCTCTGCCGGTGAGTTTGCATTCCGGACAGTGTGTGTGAGAAGAGACCAGTAAAATAGACTCTACGTATTTACTTTATGCTCGATCATAACTCTCAAATAGTCTCAAATTTGCTCTTTACCTTCATGTCAAACTCACACCCCTGCAATTTTATGCTTTCCTTATTCAGGCTTCTTTTATGTACCAGCTGCAAGGGAGGTATCTTCAAAATCAGGTACAGTTTTATGACACAAAGCCACTAATGAATTTAATAATGGCTGATGCTTAGTTATTACAATCAACATTAAGACCAGGTTGTGTTGTTTTTTTGCAGGGAATTATATGGCCTCAGGTAATAACTGGAGCCATTGGAAATATCCTCAATGCAGTCATCAACTACGTCTTCCTCTATCATCTGGATTTGGGGGTTGCGTGAGTTTTCTTACATCATTATCATGTTAGAGTTTAGTAATTATTAGCAGATTATAATCATAATATTTGTGATGGATTACAATGTGCAGAGGTTTCTCTTTATCTCATCACTCTGCATTTTTAGTCAGTAACATCTTTTTTATGAGTTCAAATAACCATCTGGACACAAAATGTACAGTGTGTGAAGTCTAGTTTTAAAACCATGAGCACCTGTCAGAAAAATGTGAATGTCTGTCCACAAACAACTGCTTTCTGTAGTTTCTATTTCTCTGCTCTCTAAAACCTGCTGTTTTGTTTCTATATTTCTTGAAGTGGATCTGCAGCAGCCAATGCTATCTCACAGTATATGCTGGCCGTGGTGCTCTACGTTTACATCTGCTGGAGGGGTCTGCACAAGGCCACATGGGGAGGTCAGTTGTCTTTTCATCTTTATCCGCAACATGGAATTGATTAAAATGTTGTTTTTTTTCCTCTCTTTATGGGGTTGACTGCATTCATTTACTTATTCAGTCCAGTCATTGCATCTCTTTCATCAGTCAAGTTTGTGGTCTTTCATTGTCGACATTCCAGTATGTAAAGTTTGACAAAATTAGTTAAACTCTAACTGTGTAATGTGATGTAGAGGAGAGGTTACAGTGGTGACGCAGCTGGTACGAGTTAGGATTCACTTAAAAGTTTCATAATTTTTCTGAAGACTGTTGTGTAAGACTAGCAATAATTTACTAGCAGTACAGTTATTCTGTTTTTTTCTGACTTTAGATAAAAGTTTGCATGATTAGTCATGTACTGAGTGAGCACTTTCAATCTGGGCTTATTTTATGCTCATTTTATGATTTCTAAAACACACCAACTACATTTGAATACTTTCAAATCATGAACTTGAATGGATAGATTTTGTCAAGTACAAATCCATCCATTCTTACCTTTATTGTGATTTTACTCAGTGAGCATAACCAAATGCTACAGGATTAAATGACAATGTACTTTACACACTTGCTTGACGTACAGACCTCCTACCCACAGGTTGGTCACTGGACTGTCTGCAGGAGTGGGGATCCTTTGTCCAGCTGGCCATCCCAAGTATGCTCATGCTTTGTCTGGAGTGGTGGATGTTTGAGGTGGGAGGTTTCCTGGCTGGTGTAATCAGTGAGGCAGAACTGGGAGCTCAGTCAGTAGTATATGAGCTGGCGGTGGTAGCCTACATGGTGACTCCTCTAAATTGTTTTTTGTTTCATTAATTACAAATGAATCATAAAGTCTGACCCTCTACTATTACTAGTACCTCTATATTACTCCAATGAAAAATTAATTAAGGAAAAGTAGCTGATATACACTTTTGGGAAGTACGGCTACTTTATCTTAATTTTCCTCCACAGTTCCCACTTGGATTCTCTGCTGCTGCCAGTGTACGGGTTGGGAATGCCCTTGGTGCAGGAAACATTGAGCAGGCCAAGCTGTCTTGCAAAGTTCCCATCATCTGTGCATGTAAGAGCCACCGCGTACACTACATGTTGCCAGCATTACATTTACAGAAAGGCATGAATGTAATGAGAAGGCCTTTCCATGAGTGGTTTCATTAAAAATATATTTGACACTTAGGTTATATGTGTCTCATCAACACAAACTTGTCAAGTACATTAAAACATATAAAGTATATAGTAATATGTGATAAATGTCTGCCAATCTAAAAATGTAGTGTTAATGAAGTATAATAATTGTGGTAGTAATTTAAAAAAGATTAAAAAGTGATCCCAACCAATCGATGGTGTGACCAGGCAGTTGCTTGCCGTTTTCCAGGAGTAAATGTCACCTCCAGATGGCAGCTCTGTGCCAGTGATAGTCTGGACTGTTCTCAAAACCTCATGAACACATTTTGTTTGAATTACTGTAATGTTTTGTCTCAGTTATGAAGATTTTCCTCCACTGAATGTTCATTTTAAAGACTATGATTTTCCTGTAATTCAAAGCATGGCCTGATGAAGGAGATGGATTTAATTTTTGATACAATACAAGAAGTCAAGAGAAAATTCTAACCAGAAATTGCTGCATTGATAATCACACTTTATATTTAAAATGTTTGTTGAAGGATGTTGAAGCTAAAACATCCACAGTTTTGATGTAGTGTATAAACCACATTTTGAGCTATTTCTCATGATTGAAACTTCAACTGCACTTGAAATCACTCATTCCCTGGTGATTTTAATATGTAACCTGTTCAAAACCATATTTTCACACAGTGTTCATCTTTATTATTTAACTTTTTTTTTCTTTCTTTCTTTTTCTTTCTTTGCAGTCATAATTGCATGTTTTGTTGGAGCTAGTCTCGGCATCTCCAGAAATGTCATTGGATACATTTTCACCTCAGAGGAGTGAGTAAAGACACAATAACCTTCACTTTCCTGCACTGACAGAAATGAAAACATCTTCTATGTATCTTTAGTTAAGTCAATATTGAACTCCTTATCAGTCTGCCAAACTGTTGCCAATTGCCCATTTCGTTCCATTTCACCTACAGCGATTAACTTTAACAGATTATATGTGATGAGCACGCATTTTTTCTGCAGTTTTAAGTGAGACATAATATTCCTAGGCCATGATGGTGGTTGGTAAAAACTTTCAGGAAACAGAAACTTTAATCTCTTTTAAGTAAGGTGATTTGTAACATAGAGGTTATCATGTTATAATGTCATGTCTTATTACAGGTTACTTCATTACGGGATATGGTGGGAGGGTGCTGTTCCCATGCAGTGTTATTATCTATAAGTTGGCTTGAGATATTTTTAGATGCAGTCACCTCACTTAAGTACTCACAGTTCCTCCTGTCCGTCTCCTTGCCAGAACATATTTTAGTTTCCACTGAGAATCTCTATCTGTATGTTTTTTAGAGACATTTTACAGAGGGTTGCTGCCGTCATGATAATATTTGGTTTCATGCATCTTGCTGATGCTGTCGCGGTGAGAAACAATTTCAACAAAAATTTCACACCAGAAATCAGCATTTTAGGCGCAGAAAGTGATTTGAATAAATTGGTGTTTGATGACTGCAGGCTGTGGCTGGAGGTGTTCTTAGAGGAGCAGGAAAACAGTTGATTGGTGCTCTATGTAATCTGGTGGGATACTACTTCATTGGCTTCCCTATTGGTGTGTCTCTGATGTTCGCAGCAAACATGGGCATTGTCGGTAAGAACCAACTATTGATATATTATAATATACATTAATACAATTTGTCTTGTCTCCTGCTTGTCAAGTAACATTCAGTAAAGCCATTAAAACTCTTCTCTGATCTCTTCAAAAGGACTTTGGACAGGACTTACCATTTGTGTGTTAATGCAGTCAATATTCTTTGTCGCATTTGTGTACAAACTTGATTGGAAAAAGGCTGCTGAAGAGGTGCGTACCTACATCTCTTGAACACTCAGAATTCAACTTTGTAAATGGAATTTACTTTGTGAGATGGAATTGAAGTTAAAACATCACTTTAACACAACTTTTCTAACTGTCTCTGATCAGGCTCTCGTGAGAGCAGGAGTCCAGATTAAAGAAGAAAAAGAGATTATCGGGATGGGAAACAAAGGTATGCACTGGCACGCTGACTGAAACATATCTTGTGTGACAGTTTGGTGTTAATACTAAAGTTTCTTTCTTAAACCTTTAGACTCCAATCACAACCAGGCCCAGGTCAGCGCTACTGCCTCCAGTTGTGAGAGTGCTGAGGAAGACCACACATACCAGGAGGCGGATGGTGCATGCCAGAGTAGAACTGCTACTGCTACAGTAGGAGATGTTCTCTCAGTAACACAGCTTGTTTTGCGGCGTGGTCTGACATTGCTGCTCATGGTCGTCATCCTCGTGGCTGGAATCTTCGCCAATACCTTCCTCACCAGGCTGCTGATGGTTTAGTGCTGCCAGTCAACCTGAAGGCTGTCAGGTTTGATAGCATAAAGCTCTGCTAAGCAATATTTATATATAACACTAAATCACCCTGTAGTGTGAAAGGGTTACTGTGCTGTTGATCCCACTGAGGATCAACACCTCAGTCTGCAATTTTGCACAGCTTTTAGCCCACAGCCCTCTCATATAACTGGGCAGCCATTGTAGGACAGCAACCTGAATTAAGAGTCAAACATCTTGCAAACCAAAGAGACACAGATGTTTTTTGAGGAGTTTTCGGACCAAACCAGGAGCTACATGCAAGTGATTGACCTTGGAGTGCTGGACTGATCAACAGGTAGTAAGATAGAGAGCTTTAATGGGATGCTCATGTCATTCTGTTTCTGTCAAATGTTTGTGTAATATCGGGCAGGTGTTAATAATCATAACAAATTTGATGTATGTCTTTATGTCAATGCTTTTTACTGTGATTTTGTGTTGGAGTCAACGTGTAACCCCTAGAAGTTGAAACCGCTTAATGCAACTTTAACCCTTTCATGCATGAATTATGATAATCTCAGTCAGGATTTTTTTCCTAAGTGTTTTTATTCCTCTTTAGGCATGAAAAAAAATATTTGAATTTCATTTTTTTTTAAACATGCATTTTTCAAGGAGTTTTTCACATGTTCACTCAGGTGGACAGCATGTGTTTGAGTTTTCAACTGAAGGAATATGTATTTAACAAACCAATGAATACAATTATATATTATTTGAAAACTATAAAATAATATATATTTTCAAAGCTGTTAAACTATTGTTTTAACATATTTTAACATATTCTAATACTGTTCAGTGCAATGCAAAAACATTGAACTTTGTTCCTGACTGCTCAGCCTCTCCCTTCTGTCTTACTGTTTATTAGCACATGAACTACAGATGACTTGAAATGCAGAAGATCCTTCTTTTCTAATCCAGACATTCTTTTGAGGTGCCAGGCATTCCCTCAGCATCCTCAGCTCCCTCAGCATCCTTATCCTCCTTAGCATCCTCAGGATCCTCAACCCCCTCTGCATCCTCAACCCCCCCAGCATCCTCAGCATCCTCAGCTCCCTCAGTATCCTTAGCCCCCTAAAACTACAAGTTACATTCTAATAACACAAATCAATTGATTCACAGCCAAAAAAGTTACTGCAGATGAAGTGTTTTCAAGAACAACAAAGTTGCAGTAATAGTATAATTGTAGTTGAAATATAGCCAGTGATGCATGATGTCCAACTTAGTGGACAGATGATTAATCATCATTTTCTCCCAACATAAAATTAATACTTGGAAAGTTTAACAATTGTATTACTCTTTAGTTGTTACTTGATATTACAAATTTTTATTTACCTGCAAGGGTCTACTACCATAGAAGGATTGGGAAGATATTCCTGAGCTGCTGAGCATTTCCGGCCGGCTGGCAGTCATCTTGATTTTGAGTGTCTGTGTTTCACTTACAAAGGCTGGCCAATGAATGGCAGTGTATGAGAAGACACACTAGAGTCCACTGTGGTGGCTGATGTGCAACTATACCATCAAAACCCATGCATATATAAGAAAATGGCTTTTGAATAGCTGTCCACTGTAGTGACCACTATGCATGAAAGGGTTAATGAACAATCTGTTCAGGCATGCAGTGTTTGCTTTAATTTTCAAACATGCCTGAACCAGGTGAGAGTAAGGCGCTGTATGATATCATGTGTGAAGGTAGTTCAGCTCAGGTCGGGTTAGAAAGAAAGATGTTTTGATTTTAGAGGAATTTTTGAGATGTTTACATTCTGTACCTTGGGTTCAAGCAAATATAAAGTGCAGTAAGTGTGTTTTCTAAAGAATATTTGGAAGGTCATATGAGATCATATGATGCCTTGTTTTGTCATCTAAGGCTTTTCTTTGTAAGACCAAAACATAAAACTCTAATATTTTTTATTCAGGTTCCTTGTAAGTGTTAGTCTTTGATTCTTGGTCAACACTTGTGAATATTGTTGTGTTTATACAATATATACCTGTAGTATAGATGTAGATGTTTTCCTCAGAAAGTCTGTGGTATTTAGTATGTAAATGAGTTGCCTTTAGTACTCTCTAAACTACTCCTTCTTTTTGATGCCATTTGTGACAAATGAGTGTTTTACTTACAAATACCAAAGAAAATAATCAAAGTGAAAATCAGCAAAGCCAAAGAAGTTGTGTGAGCAACAGGGTGAGAGTATTTTCTCTAATGAGTCATATTCTTACCATTGTCATTTTCTCAATATGAATAAATAAGTGATTGACATAACAGTGCTGTATTGTATTTGTATATAAAACAGTACCTCATACCATACCTCACACTGAAAGCTCTGTTTCACAGTACACAAGATACTCCATGATGGTTTGGAACATGTCCTTTTACCAATAATACAGGGATGGGAAGAGTTCTTAATGTCCCGGTAAAATTAAAATAGCATTAATTGACTTCAATATTGATCATGTAGAAGTAAGTAGTTGTTAACATTTTCAATATGAATCCACCAAATCTATTAATCCTCATACAAATAAGTGATGCACTCTGAGGTAGCAACCATGTGTTGCTAAGATACTGTAGGAAGATGCTGTTAACATGCAACAATATTTCAGACAACAAAACTCTTAAACATTTAAAATGTTATTAATCTCATCAGAGGGAAATATTGATCACTTACTTGCTCAGGGACCTTTAAGGCTAGAGTAATCTCCACATGAGGAAAATAAAGAAACCATGCAAGTTTAGGTGAGCACCACATATCAAGCTTTTGTCTAGTAGTATTTTGTTTGTAAGAAATTAATTGTACAAGTTGTTAAAAACATTAATGTGCATCCATGTACAAAGTGTGTTTTTAGGTGTGTCTACAGCACCAATACCCTGCCACAGGACACACTGGGAACCAAATGGTTCACAAGGCAAAATGAGGTAGCCACCACTGAGAACACTGATGTCCGTGTTTTTTGGGGGTGGGGAATTTAGTGTTTTTTGCAACGTGGCAGGAGTTTATGATTAAAAAAATGGAAAATGTAACTGAACAATTAACTGACTACAAAACAACTGAGTAATTTTGGAGAGTTTCTTTTTGGTGTCTTGGTTGTTGGGGTACGGAAGAGGATTAGGGCCACGTGAAAGAGGCCCTAGTTGTTTGTTTTTTCAATAAAATATTGGCTACACCTTTCAGCAGTTAATCAAGATAGGTCAGTTCCCTTTTGTTTCCTAAGAGCCCTCAAGTCTGACACCCTAGGGGAGGATACATTTACCATTGAAGACCACTAGAAGCTGAGTGTCCCGGCTTGGTCATGCAGTGATTTGATTAAAGTAAATAAATAAAGTAATGCACCAAGCAAAGCTGGTGTAATAAACATGCATGTATAGTTATTTTATCCACATTTGCAATGGCTTTCTCCACCAAACAATTGATCATTTTAAAGTAATAAAATGTTGTCAGTCTCCTACTAATATGACCAGCTGACACTGGGCTCGTGAGGAGAGACGCCCACGCGCAGCTGGGTCTGATGCGGAACTTATAACGGTTTCTTGATAAAAACCATACACTATAAAACCAGAACTTGTGGTTATTCCTTGTGAGAATGTTAACATGAGAACATGTTAAAACTACCAGAAGAATAGCAGACAAAAGTGGAAGTAAGGTGAGTCAAAGTGATGTAACTGGACTTACCTGACTGAATTTAAGAGAGAGCTCCTCGACGGTACGACGCTGAAGTTAGCTTCCGATTCAAGGTTAAGGGGAAAGTTAAGGGAAACATGAATAATGATGTTTAGTGGCTGATTCTCCGTTTCTTCACCACTTGCACTTGTGAAAAGTGTTAGACGTCGTAGCAAAAAGCCTTAACGCTGTTTTAAAATGTATTTTTTTTTCTGTTTTTATAAGTAAAAGAATGGTTTTATAAATCTGAAAGTGGGTTTGAAGTGTCATGGCTTTTTGCTACGATGTCTAACACTTTTTCACAAGTGTAAGTGGTGAAAAAACAGTGAATCAGCTGCTAGATATCATGGTAATGTTTCCCTTAACTTTTCCCTCAACCAATCTGAAGCTAACTTCAGCGTCGTCTCATTGCTTTAAAGTTGCATTTTATTAGCCTGATGTACACACTGCTATTTAGCTAGCTATTGTGGACCTGCATAACAGCTAAGTTAACTTCACGTCATATTTCACACTTAAAAACGGCGGTAGGTCATTGTTTCCAATTAAATATATATGCTCACTGGACATATAATCGTACATTAGGCGTTACTTTAATGTCTGACATTAATAACACAAACACAATGACAGCATCACTGCTGACTATAGTTAATGCAGATTAATTTGACATTAGAAACTCATTAATTTAGCTATCATTGAACAACATAAAGTTTAGGCCTTAAAAGGTGAGGGCTTTTTCAAGGGTTGAAAAAGTAATATTTTACATGAAGTTGCTAGTATTTTACAGTATCATGTGTGACTTTTAATGAAAGTCAATGTAGTTCAGTCTAGTTTGTGCTTTAGTGGTTCTTTTGGTGACCCGTGGTGGCGGTTTGACTTTGTGGGGTTTTAGCTTTACCCAGCATGTAGAGCAATTAAACAATTATTTTCATTATTTACTAATCTTATGATTATTATCTCTTTTAACACATGTATTGATTGGTCTATTAAACATAAGAAAATATTGAAAAATCCAAACCCAAACCCCAAAGATGTATAACTCTTTCAGGTGGTGATGATTTAGTGTTGTGAGACCAGGTTCTACTGGCCCTGTTCACTGCCCCTGATTCACCTGTTGTATAAAAGATACAGCTTTTCCACTGCATGCAGGCTCTATGTCAACATACTGTGTCATTGTCTTTTCGTCTGTGACCCATTAGCATTCAACTTCACTAATACAAATGTTTTCAAACTGTTATCTCTATGCCCTCTGAATATATAGATTTAGTAAAATTTAGTAGAGTAACAGCAAAATCAGGAGTGCTTAACAGGGTCTGGACAAAAAGTAATTAAAAAAAGTTTGAGCAGAAACATAAATATAGAGAATAGAAATATTTCTGTAAATAAAAAGCAGTTGTCATTAAAACATATGATATTATTTAAAGTATGAGTGATTGTGGTGAGATTCCTGGTATGCGTGTAGTGTAGTGTAGTAATAACCAGTTGGTTTTGGACAAGTGAACTTTGCCTCATCCTTGACAACCTTGGCAGGTCAAATTAAACTTTCAGAATATACCAGCAACATTGGCACCTCAGGTGAACTCAAGAGTGCTTACATCATGGTTTTCAAGTGCATTTCTATGTTTGTGACCTTTGCTCTTGCAGTATTTGTATTTGTTATTCATTCAGCCCATCTGCCTAGCGTTGCGCTCCATAGTAGTTGGACGCCATGGCTTTGAACATCCCTGGTGTGGTTGCGGTGGTGCTGTTCTACACCCTTATTCTGGCAACAGGGGTGTTTGCCGCCCGAAAGTCCAGGAAGGCTGAGAGGAAGAGCCATGGAAACAGGACCGAAGTGGTGCTCCTCGGAGACAGAAATATCAACTTGGTGGTTGGGATTTTCACCATGACTGGTAAGTTTTTCAGTTTGGCTCAGAAACTCATCTTAGCCCAGCTGATAATAGGTTATATGATCATAAACAGTCTAGTAGTTATATCAGCTGTTGGTATTATACTGTAGTTATTTTGTTTGTTTGTTTTTTATCTGAAGATCAATTTAATCATCTCATTATTACAGGGTATCAAAGTTGTTTTCTTGTGCTAAAAGGTTAATTATCTTGAGAAAAGTCACAACAGGAAAACAAAAGTAAATTTTCTCAAAATAACAACATACTTATATTTTATGTAGATAGTGAGATAATTAGATCATGTCAGCATGCACAGATTTCTCGGCTCATATTAGCTGACTTGATGTCAATCCAGGATCATTTGAGTGCATGCTAAAACAGGCAGAAATTGTATCATGTATTTCTATTGGAGATAATATCCAAAGCAGTCTTCCTCATTTAAGAAGAAGATTATCCTGGCTGCATCTTTATAGATGATTGCAATTCAGTAATGGATATCCTTTTGATATTGTTTATTTCCTCGGGACCAAATGATGTACTGGATGAGAGGGCAGATCAGTTGGATTACATGTTACTAAAGACATGGGCTCTTATTTCGTGATTGAAGGAACAGATGCACCGTGGCTGTGGCTGTTTTCATTGCTGGTGGCTGTGCGGTTTGTATGAAATCAATCTATGGTTGCTTGCGACAGTTGCACAGGCTTTATGGACAGAATGCACATGTTGTTGATGGTTCACTGTGGTAACCTTGGTTCAGTTTTGCATATGCAGTACCAGGCTGCTGCAAAATAACAAGTTTTCAAGGCCAAATTTGGTTACATCATCGCTTTCATTCCAGCTTGTCTGGAAAAGTACTGTAACACATGTTGCATTTTTACTGCCATGGGTAGACCAACTTAAATACCAACGTCATGTGGTAGAGCAAAATCCTGACATTTCATTGACAGTATCAAAATTGTATTGGTTGAATGTAATAACGACTAAGAAAAACATCTTCAACATCACAGGAACTGTCTAGTTTAAGCCAGTAGCCTGTTTCATTCCCATTGCTGGTGGAAGTGACTCTTACTGATTCATTGCCAACTTGTTGTCTTGTTGCATGTAAACATAACAAACAAAGGAGGATCATTGAAGTGCATTCATCTGAAACTGTGAAAAACAAACAGAATATGCACAATAGCCCCTTCCAATGTATGAATGAAGATTTTGCCCTTACATTGATCTTGCAGTTTTATGCAGTTAATTAATTTGTATAGGCATATTTATTGATGAGTATTGGAATATCTGTAGGAATATAGGTTTCAAAGGAACATGAAATTTCACATGACTTTGTGTGTGTGTGTGTGTGTGTGTGTGTGTGTGTGTGTGTGTGTGTGTGTATCATTGTTCTGCAGCTACATGGGTTGGAGGTGGTTTTATCCTAGGTGTGGCTGAGGCAGTGTCCTCTCCTAAAATGGGTTTAATATGGGCTCTTATGCCCATACAGTACTCAGTGTCCTTCATCATAGGTAAGACAAGTCATACACACAAAAGACAGCAGGCCTAAGTATAGAGAAATTTAGACATTCAATAACACATACATTTCAAATGTTTTTTATAGCAGACACAACTCGATGGCTTTTATTTTCATGTTAATATGAGGTTATGCCAGATCACATTTATGCAACAAAATGTTCTGACTTCAACAATTTTTTGTATGAATTTTTTAACCCAGCTTGTCACAGTTTTTCAGCTCTTCTGATACACTCACACACAGACATACACATGTCTCAGTGTGGCTCATTTGGTCTTCATTTTCTTAATGTCATTTACGTTTTATCTCTTAGGGCAATCCAGATTGTTTTATTAAACAGCTACAGTTAAATGTAGAACACTGTAAACATTGAGGAATTTGTTTTGGTGAACTTGGTGTACTGGATATCAGTAACTTACAGTCCACTGTGCCCATAACGTCAAACAACTCAAGGACATGGTGTAGACTATAGAACACAAAGTACAGCTTTTAATACATTATCCATAAACGTCCCATTTTCCACAACTTTGCATAACATATTTGTTAATTTCTCATCCACTGCACAAGGTGGTCTTTTCTTCGCTAAGCCAATGAGGGACAAGAAATATATCACCATGATGGACCCATTCCAGGTTAAGTATGGCAAAGTACTGAGTGGTGCTCTGGTACTGCCTGCTCTGCTGGTGGATGTGCTGTGGGTGTCCTGCACTCTGCTTGGCTTGGGTAAACATACATGCTTGCCAAATAAAAACACAATTTCCTTCAGCAGATTCAATTAAAGCATTTAAATGAGTTTGTTGGTTTGTCTAACAGGAGCAACGATGAGTGTGATATTGGACTTGCCTTACTCCTATTCTGCTTGGATCTCGTCAGCTGTAGCCATCATCTACACTTTGTTAGGAGGCCTTTATTCAGTGGCCTACACTGACATCATCCAGCTCTCTCTAGTATTCCTCAGTCTGGTAAATGACTATACCTTCTACTGCAACATGTGCTTATTATAAAGACATACCATATCTGTAGATGTGTATATTGACATCTAGTGTAAAGCTCCACCACCCAGCATGTATTATATCTTAATAGTAGTTCTACAGAAAGGGCATGAGAATTTTTAATTTCAAGTAATGGGATCACATCTCACAATGTCTCAAACGCTGTTTTTGAGGTATGTTGTTTCTTAAGTACTAGGAGCAGTTTTTGCTCACAGGGTTAGAGAGAGTGCAGTCACTAATAAATAAGCTTGTTTCTTCATTTGTTGTAGTTCAGTGACTGTTGAGTGGTGTGAAGGTCACAACAGTGGTTTGGACACAAAGTCCAAATTTTCCAAAACAAAATGTGGTTCTCAAGCAGTGTTGATTCTCTCAATTCTGAAGAGAAAAAACAGTCAAGGACTGGTAAAATTTCACAAGCTGATACTGAAGCTGCTGAATGGCATCGAGATAAACTTGATGATGTCAGGAGTTTGATATATTAGTAATATTACTGAAAGCACACATTCGAAGCAACCAAAACAATTACTGCAGTCCTAGGACATCCTTGTGACCTGGTGGTCTAAGGCACATATCATGTAGTTGCAACGTACCTGGTTCGATTCCAACAGGGAGCCTGTGATGCATGTTAGTCCCTCTTGATTTCTTTCCATGTTACCTGTCTGTTTCTACTGTTGACTGTTGAAAAAAAATCTTAAAAAAGTCACCACAACCCAGTTAATCATGTCAGCAGTTGGCAGGTAAACTGCACATCACCTCGGGGGAACTTGGTCCTCAGAAAACTTCTCAAGAGAGAGCAAATCTTTTAAATTCACCCCTTTTGAACTTTTCATTGGAAAGGGGAAAAAACACAAAAAACGGGACTGTTCTGGATCACGACCTATGACAAACAGCAATTTTGAGTTTGATGTGAAAATACAATAGATTTAACATGAGGTGATGTTTATATTTTACCATCTGACAAACCGACTTCTTGTGCTAAGGCCTTCAGTCTGATGATCTCATTATCTGTTTGCAGTGGTTGTGTATCCCCTTCCTTCTGCTCAACCCCAGTTCTACAAACATTGCCCAGACTGCTTTTAACCATACATTCCAAGAACCCTGGGTTGGCACTCTGGAGCGGGACAACATCTGGAAGTGGATTGATGACTTTTTAATGCTGGTGAGTTTAATATTCCTCAGCAGATTTCATTCACATACAAGATAATCTCATAGACATGTTATATTTTTCCCAGTTACATCCATAAGCTCAGACTGACCAACACTGCACTTGCAGTGTTGCATTACATGCATTTTTTAGAAACCCTATTCCCCAGCTAGCTTCTTTGGCCATTTAAACAAAAAAAACTTGTTTCTAATCATCTATGTACGTACGTGCAGGACATCATTACACAGAGCCAGTGCATTGTTGTATTCGAACTAATGAAATACAAAGTCAACAGCTGACTATTTTTGAAGTTCAGAAACATTTCAAATGCTCCAAAAGTAAATAAATTGAGAATCAGCATCTTTTATCACTACAGTTAAAATGTGTGCATGTACTATAAATGTACTCATTAACATATGCTTTGACTTTTGTGAGGCAAGACGTACCACTGACTTCAAACAAAAAAAAAGGAAAGGGATGCTATTAATATCTAGGCAATAGATGCAAAGGAATTTGAATTCCGTCAGTTAAAATTGTTTCAGCTCACTGGGACTCATGTCCAACCACTAAAGTACATGCTGTAGCAGTGGTAATTCTAATAGCTGAACATGGGCAGGTGCAGAAAGTGAGACAGTCTTATTTAATTGGCAAGCTTGCAGTTGGCAGCATGAAGACAGTCCAAACAGACAAACGGAAAGATCAAAAGCAGACAAGCGGTCATGCAGGCAGATGTAGGCAGACAGAACTGGACTGAGACTAGAAACCTTGGTGGACATTGATGATCTGGCAGATTTAGCTGGCTAAAATACTATACTGTATGGTGGGGGCTGATTAGGAAGTAGGGGAATTTCAGCAGTCTTGGCTGATGAGAAGAACTGGTGACTGGAGAATGACGAGAGGACAGGTCAGCAGTTGAATTATGTTGCCTCTTACTTACATTGCGGGTACACTATACACAGTAAATGAACTAATTAAGTATTGGTGAACATGTAACTTGTTTTGGTCTGTTGGTGGACAAGAGACTGAGGGCCCTATTTTCATGGCAGCACAACAACCAGTGCAAGTAGCGATATCCCAGTTTGCAGATACAGGTGGGAGGTTGCGCAAAGCAAAAGTTGATATTTTGATACTCTGGTACTGTGGCACAATAGATGTCCCTGAACCACGTCTGTTTTTGGCACATCAATCTGCTGACAGTTTGATCATTATATTTAGAAGGAGGTAGGGAGGGGTTTTATTTTGTGTGGTGTGTTACAACAAAATGTTCTAAATAAATAACAATGTTTAAATTGAGAATTTTGGACTTATCATCCGGTTTATTGTTACCTTATTAAGTTTATACAGTTAGGCGAACCCAGGAGGACACTTGGTTACAATACCATTACACTATTCTATGCCTCTTAAAGAAAACTGAGACTATACATGCCCCCAGACACACCTGGCAGAGATATGAAATCTACTGAATGCACTCTTCTAGTTAATCCTGTACATCATAGCCTCCGTTACAACTTTTTTAAAGCAAAAGTAACGTTTCACATTTTATTCTTGAAATTAATTATGGTGCAAAGACTGTTGTGTAACATCAATTACTAAATGAATAATTAGAGTAGAATTGAAGATGAAGATGATGAAGTGGTTGAAATAGCAGTAGATTGATGCGATCATATAAACGGCTTCACCACATTTTTAAATAATTTATTTCTACTGTCAATGTACAAACTCTAACCCCCTCTATCTGCCTGTCTGAACTGATGTTGTCATGCTTCATTATGATTGGCTCAGCTGTTTCATAGCTTGGAGAGAGAGTGTATTTATTAATCACCACACCTGCTGAACACTTTTCCACTTCACCCAGCCCTTTTGCTCCGTGCTGCTGCGCATGCAGGAACCAAAATAGTGCACTTGGAGACACCCACATAATCCCTGAGCCCAAGAACTAACACTGTGCACTTGTTGTTGTGCTTGTGTGGTTAAAATAGGCCCTAAATACACAGAAACACAGTAAACAGACATTAGCTGTCTGTGAACACCATCAAAACAGGCTAAAGTCAGTAGACAAAGATGTTTCAGAAACAAAGACAAAGAAGTTTCAGTCATTTTTTAATACACTAAAATGTTTTGTTTGACACAGTTAGACACACAAGGTGTGTCCAAACATTTGACTGGCACTGTATATAGCATTTTAAAAAACTGTTGTAAGGTAAAGGTCAACAGAGTGGTTCAGTGGTTAGAGGATCTGTGGTCTGAATGTCAGCCCTAAGTTTCTCTGTTCCCCTGTGGTTAATCTACTTTATCTGTTTCAAAGACAGTAGGGTGAACTGGAGAGTTTTGATGTCCAGTGTGGGACCTTTCTAGAGTGTTGTCCTGCCTTTTGCCCTTAAATAGGATAAAGTGTACTGAGAACAAATATTTCAGTTTGTATGATCTTGTTTCTCCCTGATCTTATTCACAGAAAATGTCTTTCAGTCTGACCGAGAAGTATCTGTATATTCTCATCTTTTCTTGTCATCATTATGCATCTTCCTCCTCCCCTTCTGCTCTTTTTTCTAGGGTCTCGGTAGTGTTTCATTTCAGACCTTCCACCAGAGGACGCTGTCTGCCTCCTCATCAGTAACAGCTCAGTTGACCTGCTTTGCTGCTGCAATTGTCATTGCCATACTGGGAATTCCCCCTGTCTTGGTTGGAGCTGTTGCCGCTTCCACAGGTGGGAATTATGTTATAGGTGACAGATCTTTAATAAAGATCATGGATGGGAGCAATTGGTGTTCTTTGGCCTAATTGTCAGCTGTTTTGCAATATGTCAGAGAAACTGCTCTTCTTGGCTAGTTGCCTTCCTAAGCCTACATGTGCCCTCTGTACATTACCAAGAGTTAATGTGACAAAGGCTTATTTTAAGCAGTGCGGAAGGTAAGACATTTCATCCCCTTGGGGCTTCCCCTAGCAATACAAACACAGATTCATGTTGCTGTGTTGGTGCCAAACTCTCATTTGACAAGATAGCACTCATTTCTGGCCTTTCTGTTTTGCTGATTTACTATAGAATACTCAGTGCTTATTTCTTGACAACTCTGTGATAAACAGAGTTCCTTGTCACACCAGTAATCAGCCCTGCTAATAACACTCACATTTTAATACTTTTGTACTTGATACTTCCTAAATAGTCATCTATTACAGATTATGCTTTAAGGAAAAATAGATAATATTGTTTGTTGAATGGTTAACAAACAACAGTTATTCAGTTCAGTGTTGCTCACCATAACACACTATGTTTATCTAACAAATGTGCTGAATGCATTTGCTTCCTCATAAAGCATTTGCAAATGTTTCTTAAAAGTTTTAAACCTGCATTGTGTACATCCATGTTCACTAGCTTGCAGGGTTCTTTTTCCCTGCCTTTGGTGGCCCAATGCTATGAATCTTGGCACATATCTGCCACATGTAGATTATTGGAATAGTGTGAAACCATTGGCAGGGCTGTGTATCATGTCAGCCAAGGAAAACAGGGACCCACTCATAAAAAAAACTGCTCCATAGCTGTGCTAAAGGTCAAAAACTCCACAATCAATCAAATGTCTATTTCTGACATGAAGGGAGTTGCTCAGTGATGAACCTGCAGAGAGTTATCCCCTCAGCTCCATGGTGCTTTTTAATTTCGTTCACTCCCACTCTCCAACAGGCACCTGTTTACAGTGAAAAATATATTAACCTATAGCATAATCTTTGAATAAAAGGAAAGTACTTGAAAGTCTGTACAGTGTTTTTTCTTTTCCATTGATAATGGAGGGTTATGACAAATACCTGTCTGGTAAGGATTAGCCTATTTGCTGAAGTGCAGTGGTGATGAATGTACTGTTGATCAGATCAGTGCTTCAAACAGGTAAATAAATGGGGATGATTCTGGGACTACAGAATGTATGTAGTATTTATCATAAAACTATCTGATCACTCATCCTTCTTCACTGAAGAATAGAGCCCAGGTTTCTGTATGAGTGCTGTGCTAACCTGTTATTTCTCTTGTCCAGACTGGAACCTGACTCTCTATGGTTCTCCAGCTCCATATATGCGTGGTGAACAGAGTTTGGTCCTGCCCCTGACCCTACAATACCTCACTCCGTCTTACATCTCAATCATTGGAATCGGAGCTGTGGCCGCTGCAGTCATGTCATCCATTGACTCTGCCCTGTTGTCTGCAACCTCTGTTTTCTCTTCAAACATCTACAAAAACATCCTGCGTAAACAGGTAAGGAGTACAAGATGTTCATGATGGGGGCTCATGGGCCAATTTAGTGGTTTCCCTGTCAATTTCCATTTGGTATTAAAGAAAAAAACTAAAGAAAACAGATCTTTTTAAAAAAGCATAGGTAAATTAATGAATAATAAAGTGTCTCCATTTGTATGGCTCCATGTCCCTAGGCATCAGACTATGAAATGCAATGGGTGATTCGAGTCACAGTGGTGGTGGTGGGTCTGGTTGGGACATCCATAACATTCTACACCAACAGCACCCTGGTCCTCTGGATTCTTGGAGCAGATGTTTCCTACACTCTTATATTCCCCCATTTGGTCTCTTTGCTCTTCTTTAAAGTGACAAATGGCTATGGTGCCACAGTGGGTTACATCACAGGGCTGACTGTAAGGATTTTGTTGGGAGAAAATGCTGTAGGTCTCCCTGTTGTTCTTCATCTTCCTGGTTGCACACTGGAAGATGGCATCTATATCCAAAAATCCCCTGTCAGGACAGTCTCCATGTTCTGCACTTTGGTAACCATCTTAGTTTTTTCCTTTCTGGCTTTGTTCATGTTCAACCATGGCCTGTTGCCTGAGAGCTGGGACCTTTTCAAAGTGAAACGTAATGTTACTGTATCACCAGTGGATGTCACACAGAACCTCAACGAGGAAGCTGAAAGTGAGACAGAATGTGATGAAAACAGACACGGAGTTGCATTACAGCCAATGTTGCAGAATGGATTGTAACCCTTTGTTTTTCCTTTTGTTGCTAGCCTACATTTTATATGATCTTAATAATTGTGTATAGAAATTGCGAGTTATAGTTGTCTTATTCTGACCTGCTAACAAACTGCTAATAGTTGCTAATGAGGTATTTCACATTCTTAACCTTTTCTTTCACTGCATATGTATATTGTACATATTTGTTTGATTCTTTAAGACAAGTTATATGAAAAAGTCATTGCGTGGTGAAAAGGGGATATATGTTGTGTGTGTGCCTCTGTCTGTTGTGTAGCTAGGAGAATGGCTTTGAGCTTAAAACGATCCTAATAAACAAATACATTCATCTCAAAAAACAGTAGAAATCAAAACAAAGATATCATACTTTTAAAAAGTTAATGAGTGAGCAACATATGGTATGACTAACATAGCAATTCAAGCTCCAAACCACAACAACATATACAAAGAATATAACATGCACATGGCTGCTCTGTGTGTAGTTGCTCTTGCTAATACTGGCTGTCTGGTCTGTGCCTTCAAACTGCTATATTCCAATACAAGGGAAAGCCACAACTAACCAAACTACAGTATAATTAAAGAAAAACTTAAAGCTGCAGCCACAAAATCAAAATGTATGTCTGCACATGAATTATCTATTTAATGTTTTTTATTATCTAGTTGTGGCCTCTATGTATTTCACCTGGACAATGCAATGTATAATTACATTACATCCAATGCATGGATGTAATGTAATTATACCAATATATTATACAGCTACCCATCAATACATATACTTTGTATACTACATTATACTTTTATTGTACTATTATTAGGATTATACTAGTATCAAAATGTATGCAGCTTATTTTTATGTATTTTTAACTTTTTCCTGTATTGTGTTACTTGTTAATTGTACTACCCTGCGTCCCTCTGCAAATTGCCCCTCGTGTACAATACCTGGCTTACATTATACTTGGAGTGTAGACAGTGTTGTGTTAAAATTAACTGTGTGAAATCACAATTTCCAAATTGCCAATTGGGTGTACCACAAAGCTCAATATTGGGTCCTTTGCTCTTCTGCTTATGTGGGTGTCACATTTATGCAAATAACACAATCATTTATGTAACAGCAGAAACTCCTCAGCAGGTTGCAGAACTCTTAATAGGCACCTAGTCTGTGTCTCCCAGTAGCTGCTTTGTAACGTTCTCAATGTGCTTTTCATTTAAGAGAAAAGTGTTGGATAGATTTATGGTCAATATTCGCCCAAAGAAAATTGAGGAAGTACCTTGGTGTCATTTGGGACTTTCAACTTAAATTTGATGCATATATTAGGAAATTGTCCAAGACTATCTAAACCAATTTAAACTTTTTGTTTTATAAGACCATGTATCTCCCTCAAAACACCTCAAATGTATATATATATGCATGCCATGATTTTAATCACATATATCCTACTGTGTGATTATCTGGTGCCAGGCCTCCCAACCAGTAATCAAGCCTAATGTCACTTTACAAACAAACCGTTAAGATGATGGATTAGAGACCAATGAAAGGACACCATTGGCTAATTATTCAAAAATATAATTTGATGGCCAAGAGAAAACCTGTAAAAAAAGTAGAGTGGGTTGTCCACTAATTGGAAGATTGGCAGTTCGATTCTTGGCTTCTCCAGTTCGCATGTCAGAGTGCCCTCGGGCAAGATTCTGAACCCCCTATTGCTCCTAATGGCTGTGCCATCAGCGTATGAATGTGTGTGTGAATGAGTGAATGTGGCTTGCAGTGTAAAAGCGCTCTGAGCTGTTGGAAGACTAGAAAGGCACAGTCCATTTACCATTTACCATTCATAAAAACAGTAATTGAAGTTTTCTTGCCCCAGATATAATAAGAATATAAGGTTTTCACTACACAAGTGACACAAAGGCTTAAACAACAACAAAAACGTGAACACTGAAATAAATAAAATTGAATTCACTTGTCACATCTATACATTGTTCCATACTGTATGTTATTACTCTCATAGATATGCTGTCACATCTACAGTGTATTCAAATGTATACACAGTCATGTACAATAAACACACAGACACATGCACATACACATGTACACATTTTTGTGTGGCTGTTTTAAACCTACTGTAGATTTAAGAGCCTTACCAGGGACAGGGGCTTCAAATTAGCTTTAGCTAGATGCCCACAAGCATTACATCTATTGTATTGCTTATCCTTATGTAACAATGTATGTATGATCTAAATAAATAAGTCTAATTCCCCCAAGTTACACCTTCACAAATTTTGTACTTGCTTTTATTGTTAAGTTTAATTTGTGCTGTTTTTAGCTGTAGTTTAGTAAGTAATAAATGTGCATAGAATAAAGCTGGATTTGACCTGTGTTTGTATTAGGAAATTTTGGTTGTTGACCTTTTAAATCTATGCTACTCTCTTCTACATTAAGACGGATATCGATGTCTATTGTGACTATGATACAGAAACTACCTCTCATAACTTGCCCTTGAGAAGGCTTTCCCCTACGCACCAGAGAGACTGATAAGAGTTGAACATTCTTCTCAGAGTTACGCAATCATTTTCAGATTAAAAAAAAAATCATGCCAGTGAGCTAAAATTGCACTACATTAGTGTAACATAAGCCTTAAAGGGCAGTTAATCTTACCTCTTCAAAAGCAACTGGTCTTGTGTCACAGTTGACCTGTGATTTAAAACAGGTTCTGCAAATTAGGTCGGTATGTAAATGATGACTCTTTTTACCTGCAGTACAAATCACTACGGACATTCCTCATTAGTGTAGTAAATAAGCCAAATATTTTGTCTAACCTGCAAAGAGACAGTCATCTACTTAATGACTTGTCTAGAGTTGACCTTTTGTCAGCATGAGGTTGTCACCATGTGCCTCTGGCACAGATGGATGAGGTTGTATAGGGCCTAAAAAGGCCTCTAAGCCAACATATGGGTCAATCTATTTCAGAACAGGAAGACTTTATAGGCCAGCATCATAAATATAAACATGAACCCTTGACACACATGTTCCTTTGTGGTGAGAGTGGTGTCAAAAGATCCTAAAACCAAGCATGTAACCAAGGCTGTGGCCCTTGGTTCAGAAACAGAAATAGTTCTCAAGTTTTTGATGACTAAGCCTTTGATGGGAGGCATATTTAAAGCCACTGAAGACATGTAATACATGTCTTATGTAATACATTTGAGAAATAAGTAAATCATGGCTCCAGCTAAATAGTGTGTTCCTAACTAAATTCTGGGGGGGAGAAACAATATCATGATCACTTGTACAATGTAATGTTGTCCCTTGCAATAGCCCTGTGCAAATAATACCACAAACCCAATCTGAGTTGTGGCATAGCCAAACACACAAATGCAAGTTATCCTGTAGTCTGACAGTTAAAATGAGCTTATTTTGTATTGCTTTACAGAAGTCAACAGAATTATTACAACTTGCTAAGGTACAGGGTGTCCCTCTAACAAGAGAGAAATGTAGACTACTGACCTACTTAACCCCACTAGACACTTTGACATGTGTGTGTACAGTCTAAATACAGCTTAGGATGTTGGGAATGTTATTATTTGGTCATGAACCAACGTATTGAACAAATTAAAACTTTGACTTGATGATGGCACGAAAGGAAACGTCAGATGTTCACCAACGTCATTAGGATTCATCCTCTGATGACTCAAAATGTCTACCAAATTTCATGGCAATCCATTTAATAGTTGTTTGATATATTTCAGTCTGGACCAAAGTGGTGGACTAACTAACAGAAAGACTGACATTGCACTCCCTACAGCTATGCTGCTAGCAAGGCTAAAAAAACAAACAAACCATCTTTTTCTTCATGCTGCCAGTTTTCTCTACCCGGACATTAAACAGTATAATCTGTAATATAATCTTCATTCAAAAAACTCAGATGAAATCAACATCTGGTGTGTTCATGCTTTGCCTTGAAAACAGCAGACGTTCTCCTCAGAAAACTTGCACACAGTTTTTCAAGGTACTGGGCAGATAGGTTGTTCCAAGCATCTTGGAGATGTTGCCACAGTTGTGGCTGTGGATTTAGGCATCTCAGTTGCTTCTGTCTCTTCATGTAATCCCGGAATGACTCCATGATGTTGAGATCAGGGCTCTGTGGGGGCCAAACCATCTGTGGCAGGACTCTTTGTTCTTTTTGTTGATGGAGATGTTGGAGATAGTTCTTTACGACTCTGGCTGGATGTGTTGGGTCGTTGTCATGCTGCAGAATAAATTTGGGACCCATCAGATACCTCCCTGATGGTGTTACATAATGGATAAGAATCTAAACATCTAAAGTGCTGAAAATCTTTGCACAGCACTAGTTGTACATTCCACAGATACCCTGCAGGCCAGTTCCCTTCATCTGTCAGATGCAGTCTTGTAGCCTGTCATGTCTTTCTGTTGAAACCTGTCTCTGCCTCTCTGTCAGAACCTGTTTGTGCTTCTATCCTCTGCCAACATTCTGCCTATCTTCCACTTCTACTATGCGTGTCTGCTTGATCTGACTGGCCTACTTGTTGACAGCTGTTGAAAGACCTTGTCCTTGAAAACTCCTTATAAAGGTAGAGTCAGTCATCCTGGAGAAAGATTGCTTATATTTGGACTGAACATCCAAATAAATACAGCCCTCCTTTTGTGCTCCTTCAGAAGCTCCGCCCCCCCAATTCTTGGCATTGCCAAGGCAATGACTGAAAGAGAAATATGGCGGATGCAATGCATCAACTGTAGAGTCACCTCTGTTCCTCTCACACATTATTATGGGCAGGAAAAAAAATTGTCTTGTGAGTACAACAGTCAGTCCACACGCTCCACCTCCCCACTTCTCACTTGACCTGCATTCAGTGTCTCTGTCCACAGAAGCAGCCGTCTGTCAGCTGCAGCTCCTGGAGATCTGAGAGGACAGTGGCCAGATGAACTGCCTTCACCAGGCTGGCTGACAGTAGAAATTTACTGAACCAAAATAGTTTTCGTGTCGGCTCCACAGGAAGAAATCGACAGTGTTTGTTTTTATTGATTCATTGACACAGTTAATAAGTGGAAAACATATACAGCAGGATATTTGTGTGATTTAAACAGCTGCCTGCTCAGATTACGCTTCAATAAGGGGGTTCCCCATGAGACTGTCTCAGATTCAGTGTGGATTGATACATTCAATAAAATGGAAGTGTATCTGTACTGTGAGAAACACATTCTATGTGGCCACAGCCTCTCTCTCTCCAGTTCACCAGCCCTCCCCCACCATTCAACAGGTGTTGAGACGGGAGACTATCATCTCCTCACAAAGACAGCTGCTCTGATGACTTCCTCCTGCCCTGTGCATGAGCAGGAACACCAGATGTTGCTGATTGGCTGAGGTAGAGTTGTGTGGCTCGCTCCAAGCCACTGTGTTTACATGCCCATTTACAGAGCCAGTGCTGTGTATGAACACCAGATTTTTTTTCAGCGCACACAGAGAATAGACAGCTAGCAGACCATGAGGAGATATTTGCTGAATTTGACAAAAAGTGAATTGGATTAGAATCACTGACTCTACCTTTAACTCTATCTGCCGTCTGCATTGGAGTTCAATTCCTAAGTAACCTGGTTTTTGACAACTTTATTGAGTTGTGGTAACTGACTTTTAATTGTTCTTCCTTCGCTCCAAAAACAATTATTTCAGTTTTATTTTTAACTGAAGGAAATTTTGCCTTGCCTAAGCATTGGTTTGTTCAGTGCACTTACTCAATGCTTGTATGTGATCAAAGTCCCAGTGATATAGTTATGTAAATTTGTGTGTCTACATAATTATAGCAAGATATTTGCTGTTTTCTATAGTCTGAGCAAGTGGGAGTATGTAGATGTTGAACAGAAAAGGCACCAGAATGGAGCCTTGGGGATCTCCACGTGTCATTTTTGTATGCTTAGATGTGTAGTTACCTATAGACACAAGGTAGTCCCTGTCCTTTAAGTAGGATTCAAACCAATTTAGTACTGTCACACCCAGTTTTCCAGTCGGTCTAATAATATGTTGTGGTCAACCGTGTAGAATGCAGCACTTAGATCCAATAATACTAAGACTGAAATTCTGACACTGTCTGTGTTAAAGTGGATGTCATTCAAGACATTTGCAAGAGTCTCAGTGCTGTGGTCAAAATCCTGATTGGATTTTCATTGATTTTACTTAAAAACAGGAGGTTTGATATGGGCCTATAATTGTTCATTAGTGAAGTGTCTAGATTGTTCTTTTTTAAGAGTGGCTTGATCACGGCAGTTTTCAGGGCCTGTGGGAAGAAATCAAATTCAAGAGTCAAATTGATTGCATGACTTAGTGGACAAAACTTCAGCGACTACATGTCATAACAAAACCTGGAGATTTGTTTTTCGCCACCTGCGTTCAGCTTTTCAACACTCTCTTTTTCTACAGTTTTTACCAGAGTAGCATTTCACAATGGAGATCTTTTCTTACCAGAGACCACCTTTACCTTAGTGGGTGCAATGGGATCATTAGCATTTGTAACTTTGGAACTGAAAATATCTACAAGCTCTTTAACTGAGACCCAAGAGAGGGCAGGTGTGTAAGAGAAAGCATGAATAAATATTTCACTGGTGTTTTCATTGATTTTGTGATTACCTCTGATTGAGCATTTGTGTGCACAGAGATAGCACTCTCAAAGAAAACACAGGAATGATCAGAGAGAGCAACATTAGTCACCACAGCCTTAGAAATGTTCAGACTCTTAGAGAAGATTAAGTCCAGAGTGTGCACCTTGATGTGTGTGGGCTTGCTGAGTCAGTCCACAGTTATCAAAAACACAACACAGTTCTTTAATGCTGCTGTCCTGAGGGTGGTCCACATGGATGTTAAAATCACCCACAATAACTACCGTCAAAGTCAAGACTGTAGACAGCTCAGCAAAGTCATCACAAAAGTTAGGGCAGTATTTAAGTGGCCTGTAGATGTTAAAGGATATAGCTCAAGAAGGGAAATTCAACTGAAGAGCCACATATTCAAAAGATGCAAAAATTCATCTGCATTGAAGGGAATCATTAAACAAAATGGCAATTTTACCTCCTCTCTTATGCACTTTAGTTTCACTCATCAAACTGAAGTTGGGAGGGTGCTGACTCAGTAAGAACTGCTGCACTGCTGTTATCTTAGTTATCTTAAGTTTCACTTAAAAACATGAGATCATGATTGCTCTTCATAAGGAAATCATTGATTTAAAGTGAATTGCCGGCCAAAGCAACAGGCTGTGGCTGACAAGATAAGGATGTTAAATTTGATAAATTTGCAGAATCAGTCGAGCACATCCTGTTTTCTCAGAAATTAGTCAGATTTGATACTTGATTAGAGTGCACAATTCTTTTTCTATTACCTATCAAGCACAGGCATAGAGAAAGCTACCGGCACACTGGGCTATGGCTTGTCCTGGGAGTGGTTTGGTCCCAGCAATAACCAGCTCTTACTTGAGGAGGGGGGAGGAGGGGGTGGTGAGAAGGGTGACCTGAGTGGAGTTTGAGGGGTTGGAGAAGGTGAATCCTCACAGGTGGCAGTTGGTATGTGAGGTGAAGAATCTCCCTCTTGGCTCTGATGTCTCTCATGTTTTAAGCTCTCTTCAGGCAGGGGCCGAGGTGGCTGAAAGGTGGCTTTTAGAATTTTGCAACAATGGAAATATTTATGGAAGTATTATTACTGATAACACCTCGCTTTAGAAATATATTCCTACAGTGTTTTAATACACCACAATCTGACTTGACATGGCATTTAAGTGCAGTGTTTCCTCTTTATCACCGCTAATGATGTTGCGCAACTTCCACATCGTCACGACAAGCGTGTCACGACTGTTTTGCATCATTGTTCTCGTATGTGCTTTAAGGTGTACAATTGCTCATATCCCCTGTGGTTTGATGACACAGAGGAAAACGCTCCAATTCGAGACTTGTCCCAACTAATGTGGCAAAATTTACAATGTTCCTCATCAGTTTCTGGGCATACTGTTTGTTCATTTGTTTCAAATCCTACGTATCGATAAACATGCTCTCTAAGGTTAAACTTGGACAAAGAACAACGTTTCACAATCACCTCACTAGTGCCATCTGCAGTTTTGATTTTATGTATCCCTTCCAAAGTGTTAGAAGTTGCTACAGGCAGGTCTCTGAACAGAAGTACATGTACTCTGTGTGACAGAGGAAACACACTCACACACCAGAGACGTCATGGAAAAACACTCCACTGTGAGCTCTCTCTCTCTCTCTCGTGCATGGTAGAGTAAGCCAGGTGGTTCAGTGTATTTTCACTTCTGGTACTGTTGCTGTCATTATAAGGTTATAACTGTTGCAATACTATATAAAGTTAAAGATCTTCTGAATCAAGCTCGTTGTATACTTTATACTGTTCCTTCATAGTCCCATATCCAGCTTACTGTGTGGAAGTGTGGGAAAATACATATAAAACAAACACTAATCCAGTCTTCATCCTTCAAAAGAGAGCCATAAGAATTGTAAACAAAACCACTTATAAAGAACCAACAAACCCAGTCTTTATTAAATTAAAGGCTCTAAAATTAAAGGATTTGGTCGACTTTAAAATGGTTCAAATTATGTACAAAGTTAAAAATCAATCAGAACCTGAAAGTATCCAAAAGTTGTTTCAAATGAGAGAAAGTCAACATGTCTTTAGAGGTATTTGTGTGTTCAAAAAAACAATTAGTGAGGACTAATGTAAAATATCGTATTACAATCAAAGGAGTTAATTTATGGAACAGCTGTAGTGAGGAACAGAAAACATGTTAAACTTTTAGTAAGTTTAAACAGACATATGTAAGTTATTATTGATTTGTTTTGTTTGTTTTGTCCTGATTGTTTTGTTTTTGTTTGTTTTGATTGTTTAGTTTTTGATTGTTTTGTTTTGTTGTTTGAAGTTACCTTTTGAGATTACACATAACATGTTATAAGAGTCAGCATTATAAGCTGCAGCTTCAGCCTACGCCTTCTTTTTAAATTGCAGGAAAAAAAACCTTTTAGCTGCTTTATTTAAGTATCTGTCTCTTTTTTGTGTGTCCGTGTATGTATAAAAAATGACTATGTTCAGACTGGGAAAAAAATAAATTCTAAATGGTAGCCTTTGTGTCACATTTTTTGTTTTGTTTTGTTTTTTAATTTATTTATTTGCACCGTAAAAACACAACAACACAAGAAAAGAGAAGAAACAAATTGTGCACATGAGATTTAGAAAACCCCTAGAGGCTTATGGGAGTAATCTCTCCTCATTACACATTATAAACAGATACAAAAGTCATGTGATCTACAAAAATAAACAAACAAGCAACCACAGAATCAAAAGCAAACATAAAGTAGGCAGCACAAACCAAGAAAAGAAACAAAACAGATAAAATAATGTAATGAGGGTGTGTGTGATTTGGTGTAATGTATAAGAGTGTGTTTGTGTGTGTGCAAGTGAGTGTGCGTGTGCACATAGGAGCGTGTGTGCATGCTTACTGAAGCAAACTTGTGTTCAGTCAACTCCTTACGACAGAGAGGGAGAGAAAGGCCAATTATAATCAGATATGATCAGTTCAAATGGTTAAGTTTGGTTCATCAGACAGGTCCTAAGCTTATATTTGAAATTCTTGAGAGAGGTAGACTGAAATGTTCAAATCTAAATATGGTCAAAATACTTAGCATTAAGTTACCTTTAAAGCCATGACATACACAGAGCATTACTTCACCAATTTACTTGCAGCATCTATTGAATAATACCCTGGCAAACGTCATTAACAGACAAGTGAATCATTTCATTCACTATTACTCAATAACTCATTCAGTGCAGGTATTTAACAAAAACAAGAATGGAAAACAACAATGAAAAAAGTGCATATTATCATAAAAATAATAAATAAATAAAAATGCAGATTTCACCATCTGAAGGGCAAGTACGAGTTTCTGCCTTTGTTTTGTGCATTGTGGGCACAGAGTGCTTCATAATCCACTCAATAATGCATGTTTATTTGTAAAGTTACTTACAATAACATGTTGGAATGCTTTGTCTTATCTGGTCTCCCTCGAGTTCCTGTCCACACGAGTGCCAGGCAGGTCTTAACTGGAATGAAGAACTTCCTCTCGGTCATCCAAACAACTCAAGCTTTGATCAACCAATTAGCTGTTCTGGCACAATGTGTGCCCAAAGTTCTGATTTCAGACATCCGTTGGCCAAAGATTAACAAGTGGCTTTCGTCAGGCAGTGGACGAAATGGGAGAAGGTACAGAGGAAAAGTTAAGAAATTTAGGACAATAACAATTTTTTCTTCTCATATCAGATTAGGTTAAAAAAAATTCCCTCAACTCCTTTAATCCTCCTTCTGATTTTAGTTCTCTACCAATCACACCAAAGTGAGTTTAGTTGGCATGGATGGGTTTGAATGACAGACAACTTTGCTTCTACACAAGTTAATTAGGGCCTGAGCCCAAAGGGCGAAGACCCTATTGTTAGGGCCTGAGCCCAAAGGGCGAAGACCCTCTTGTTTTTCGTGTGTTTGTTTGTTTCTTATTATTATTATTATTATTATTATTATTCTTTATTATTACGCCACTTTAACTCTAAATTTGACCCCCTAAACATGCTCAAAAACTCACCAAATTTGGCACGCACATCAGGAATGGTGAAAAATTTGATAAAATGTAAAAATTAAACCCCAAAGTGCCAAAATGTGCTCTCTAGCGCCACCTACGTATCTAAAACGGCCACCACGGCCCGTAGGAATGTCGTAGAGAGATCGAACCAAAACCCAATTATTCGTCTCATCAAGACCTACAAATCATACGCTGACACCCCTGACCTAAATCCAACAGGAAATCCGCAATGTCCATTTCAAAGTACCATTTTTTGCCAATTTTGGACCTTGAATAAACGCTATCTCCTCCTAGGGCGTTAATGGTATCGGCTTCAAACTTTAATACATGACTTATCACACTGTGTTGAGCAAAAGTTATTAAAAACTTTGTAATAACTCGAACGGTTTAGATTTAGTAAGCCCTGAAAGTTGGAGTGCGACATTACACCTTACAATGTAAACCAATGGGGAGGCAAATTCTGGGCATGGACTTTGTGCCAAACTGGGGCATCTGGCGTCTAAACTATAAGTCCCACCACTTTCAAACCTGTATCAATGGATTCGCGACGAAAATTCCTACAAAAAAATGATATTTTTATGTAGGATTTGGTCAAAGTTATGGGATTTATGAGGATTTTTCACAAGAAGATCAGTTTAAAATCTGTCCTTCCAACTGTGAGGGAGAGAGAGAGAATGGGAGGGGGGGGATGGGTAAAGTAAACATCTACTCCATTTCCAAGGATGCTTTGCGATTTTCACACCTCAGCAGGGAGCAGTCAACATCGGTCCCTCATTGGCGGAGACGCTCCTGCACAGCCATGACATCACCACCCCTTTATAAGCGAGCACGCCCGAAATACACGTCTTTCCCATGTCACTGAGCTCGGGGTAACTCCTGTTCCCCTGTGAGTTAGCTTGACTACCCCACGAACATGTTTTCCCCTCATCGAAGACTCCCCTCGTCGGACGAGACGAGACTTTTCCCGTGTTCACCCGAACACATTCCTGGAGCCGAGAGAGACCGCTGCTGCAACCAGCGTCCTCAAATTCCCCCGAGAAAGAGGAAATGAAGTTACTTACATTCCTTTTTTCCGCAGGTTTCACTTCACTCAGCTGGCCGACAGACCCGCTGATTCTCTCCGCTTTAACCTAAATAGCAATTCGGGACTCGGTGCTCCGTTTGGATCTAAACAGAGACCCGGGGTTAGCTGAGAGGCTAGCAGAGGCTAACTGGTTGTGCTTCTTTCGGTCATGCTGCAATTAACGCTCCGCTGCTGCCTGTTCTCCGCTTTAACCTAAATAACAAATCGGGACTCGGTGCTCCGTTTGGATCTAAACAGAGAGCCGGGGTTAGCTGAGTGGCTAGCAGAGGCTAACTGGTTGTGCTTCTTTCGGTCATGCTGCAGTTAACGCTCCGCTGCTGCCTGTTTGCTGCCTGTTCTCCGCTTTAACCTAAATAACAAATCGGGACTCGGTGCTCCGTTTGGATCTAAACAGAGAGCCGGGGTTAGCTGAGAGGCTAGCAGAGGCTAACTGGTTGTGCTTCTTTCGATCATGCTGCAATTAACGCTCCGCTGCTGCCTGTTCTCGGCTTTAACCTAAATAACAAATCGGGACTCGGTGCTCCGTTTGGATCTAAACAGAGAGCCGGGGTTAGCTGAGAGGCTAGCAGAGGCTAACTGGTTGTGCTTCTTTCGGTCATGCTGCAGTTAACGCTCCGCTGCTGCCTGTTTGCTGCCTGTTAGTTGTGTTCACCACGCTAGACTATTTTGTGTTTGTCCCGCTCGGGACTACTGTGTTTGTGCTGCCGTGAGTGAGAAAGTAAACTGATTTGTCGATCTGAAACCAGACAACGTGCGTTACAGACTGCTGTCCGTACTTGCGCTCTCTGTGGAAAAAGAACCGCTTCTCTCTCTCTCACGATCGTTTTCCCTACTCCCTCTTGTGACTAACACTACACTCACGCGCGCACAGATACACGCACCGACATCGTTTTGCACATCTGATGGTCAGATAACGTCGGACAAAAGTGTCCAACCTGCAAGTGTCCAACCCTGTGCAAAGCTGTTTGTGTTTTGTTTGGTAGAATTAGATTTTAGAATAGCTATTTATTGAATGAAGCATTTGTTAACTTTGTTAATTTTGCTGAGTTTAATTAACACTGTTATATCTTTAAAGAGAAGTTCTTTAGTCATTATTGGTAACATATTGTGAAAAGTGGCTGATTGAAGGAGTCAGAGCTCGAATTCAACCCTTCTTTGTTCACCCTTGAATGATTATCTCTCAGATATTAACATTCTAGGTGAACTCCCATTTATGAGATTACCTTGTTCGGTTATTGGTCCCGGTTTCGGGATGGTGCTTCGTATTTGTTAGTTCATATTAATAATTCTGTTATTTGTTATAATTATTTATTATTGATAATTGATAATTATAGCAAATAATCAACTGTGTTCCTTGCAGATCCTACAGTTGGTGCCTGAATTATTGATTAAGGTTAACAATATTTTGATTTCATAATCCATAATTGTCTGTGAGCAGAGGGGTGGGCTCACAGAGAGACACTGGTTAGTATTATGTGTCAAAAGACTCTCACACTGATCATCTCCAAACGTTTTCTTGGTTCCCAGAAGCTTAGCTGACTGCGCTGCCGCCCGCTGTGCGCAAGGGCGCGAAGGCCCGTCCAACGCTGCTTGCAGCTTTAATTTTTCGTGTGTTTGTTTCTTTATTATTCTTTATTAATACGCCACTTCAATCCTTAATTTGACCCCCTAAACATGCTCAAAAACTCACCAAATTTGGCACGCACATCAGGTCTGGTGAAAAATTTGATAAAATGTAAAAATTAACCCCCGAAGTGCCAAAATGTGCTCTCTAGCGCCACCTATGTATCTAAAACGGCCGCCACGGCCCGTAGGAATGTCGTAGAGAGATCGAACCAAAACTCAATTATTCGTCTCATCAAGACCTACAAATCATACGCTGACACCCCTGACCTAAATCCAACAGGAAGTCTGCAATCAGCTTTTCAAAATAAGACTTTGCCCCAATTTTGGCCCCCGAACAAACGCTATCTCCTCCGAGGGCGTTAATGGTATCGGCTTCAAACTTTAATACATGACTTATCACACTGTGTTGAGCAAAAGTTATTAAAAACTTTGTAATAACTCGAACGGTTTAGATTTAGTAAGCCCTGAAAGTTGGAGTGCGACATTACACCTTACAATGTAAACCAATGGGGAGGCAATCTCTGGGCATGGACTTTGTGCCAAACTGGGGCATCTGGCATCTAAACTATAAGTCCGACCACTTTCAAACCTGTATCAATGGATTCGCGACGAAAATTCCTACAAAAAAATGTGATTTTTATGTAGGATTTGGCCAAAGTTATGGGATTTATGAGGATATTTCACGAGAAGCGTTCTCTGAAATCATCCTCTCCAACTGCTCCTGGTGATGTCACTCCCTCAGTGCTCTGAAACATTCCGCAATACACACTCATTATAAAATCACAGGAGGAGCAAGAAAAGACCTTAAAATTCACACTCTAATATCTCAAAAACAATAAAAGATAGAAAACACATGTAAATTCAAGATTTGTAGGTCAAAGTCTCGTGACTCATTTAAAGTTCAAATGAAGTTTGTATCTAAAATTATGTGGAAGCAGTAAATGTTCAAAAAGGTGTGGGTTCGCTCACACTCTCCATTCAAATATATGAGTATTATTCTGTGTCCAGCTGCAGTTACTTATTGTCTCTACACACCTGACAGTACACATGTCAATCAAACTTTCAAAATAAAAGCACACCACACTTGTAAGAAATATCCCTCATTTTTAAAAAGTGTGATCTGATCCCGACGGGCCAGAGTGCAACAGGAAGTATCATGCGTCGTTCTTTGTTGTATTACTCCTAGGAAATTTGGCCGATGCACCTGAAATTGACTCAGCTAAGATGTAAGACCTTGGTGATGCTACATTGGGCAGGTCATGACCCATGACCAAACGCCGTTGCCATGGCGACACATCCTTCGCCATGAAATATGATGCTGTATTTTAGGGATAAGGGATGGGTCTACAATCACGAAACTTGGCACACATGTCTGGAGCGACACCAGTTAAAATCCTGGATAGGTCATTTGCATAGACGTGACAATATGGCTCAACAGCGCCCCCTTTAAAATTTCAAAATTGTAGCCCCGCCTTCCAGATGAACGTAGGAAAAAGAAATTCGGGAGGCTTATGTATCATGTGAAGACGCACAAAAAAGCCTCTTGGAGCCGTATTGTAAGTCCTACAGGAAGTCGGCCATCTTGATAAAAGTGGTCATTTTTCGCGTTTTTTTGACCATTTCGCATACCTTGTATTTTAACAAACTCCTCCTACAGAATTCATCGTAACGACTTCAAAATCAGTGTGTGTCATCTACACCAGTGTGTGATCAAAAGTTATCAAAAATTTAGTTATCATTGAAGCGTGTGGCCGTGGCGTGGCGTTGAGTTTTGATTTTTCGCCATGACAGGCGAAATTGCTATAAGTTTAGTGTAAATGCTCGAGTCTACACCAAACTTTACATGTTTGATAAGACTCCCAGCCTGAACACGTCTAAATACCAATATTCAGTCAGTGATGAAAACTGGCTCCATAGCGCCCCCTACGACATTTCAATGCAGCAGCCCCTGCAGCAGGCACAGTAGGTGATTGAGGATGTGACGTTATTCTCCCCTTGCACTGTCTGAAAACAGCCCAGGTCTGGGGACATCTATATGCCCGTGACAGAAGCCCTTCACCAGCGCCGAGCCCTGACATACGCAAGGACGCGAGGGCCCGATCATCGCTGCTTGCAGCTTTAATTACAACTAATGTCATTGGCAAGTAAATAAATGACAAATAACATTCAATATTTCAGAAAAACCTAAAAGAAACTATTTTGACACTCTAAGGAGGGAGGATCCTTTTCTTTTTAAATCCTCTTCCTCATGAGGTTGTTCCATTTCCCTGTATACCCTAAGGGATTCCTTGTCATCTTAGAGAACTTGGGATGAGTCTGGACCTGTTAGTGTAAAGCTCACTGGGTTATGTATGTGATATTGATTTATACACATAAACTTGACTAGATGAAGCAATTGATCCTACAATTGCAATATGTACTGTTCCAAATCTACAGTCAATGTTCCAGCACAAATAAACATCATGGCAAACTCTGTTTCTACAGTATACTTAGTAACATGCTGTAGCAAAGACATTATTTGGAAAAATCTTCCTGAGCTCATTTCAGGTATGAAAGCATCTGTCTGTACAAGATATTTGTCTTTGTATATGATCTGTTATTAGCATTCATGTTAGACATGTTTGCCTATCGTTGCTCAGCTTTTGTTGCTGGGAGGGCTGGACAAATGGAAATGTACTTCTGCATGTGTGGTTTACAAGAGGTTGTCGAGGGTGTGGTAAAGTGTGTGTGTGTGTGTGTGTGTGTGTGTGTGTGTGTGTGTGTGTGTGTGTGTGTGTGATAAACAGACTACATTTACTTAGAGTGGACAAACAGTATATTTGGTGTCATTTAGCACATACACTGTCTCATATTGGTCAGTAATTGGGATTAAACACCAGTCTGTGCTTGTGGTCTATGTGGTCCATTAAAGCAGACTACACACCTCAACAGTGTAAGGCTCTTAAGTGTAAGCTCTAAAACCAGTTTGGAAAGTGAGTTGTTTACCTGGTCATTGGTCTGAGCTACTGAAAGGGAGAGTTTGTGCTCAGCAGATAAAGCTGTACAAACACAATAAGCATTGCAACTTGAAATGTGGGCCACAGCATGTAATGTTGCAAAACACAGCATGTTTTTTTAAAGTCAAGGAGTGGCTGCAAAATATGGAACGCTGAAGCCAAAATTAGTTCACTTCATTTATTGTCAGGCATGTTGTGGCACCTCAACAGCGCTCACAGATCAAAGATAGACAATAGACCATACATAAGTAATCTATGAGAAAGAAAGAAGAAAAAGTCTCTCAGTTGAATTGAATCCAAAACTGTCAGTATTCCATATCTACATGGACAATGTTGGCATTTATACTTTTTCCTGTAAAAAAGTAATGAAAATAAGTGAAGTAATCATGCAATTTGATCATTTTCAGGGAGCCAAGTCATGAGTGTCGAACTGGAAAGCAATACCAATACCAAATCAATAAATTCACAACAAACACAACTTTGTGCCAGGTTGAACTAATGTTTTCCAATCAAGAGAGACATGACACTGAACCTCACTACCTTGGGTGTTATGCACAGCGTGGATTTTACACCTTGCTGCTGCGTTCACAACCAAACTTGAATTCGAACTTTAACCCCATTCACTGCAAACCCGACCTTGTGTGGTGACGTTCTGTATTAAAGTTGGACTTTTGGCATTGACTCTGCACCCAGCCCAGTGGCATGTGCAGCTCAGATTGCTTATCTGTAGACATTGCAGAGTGAGACTGAATTCGTCACCCATACAGTCAGGTGATATGAAGCCCAAGATGCTGGTCCAATAAGCCTCCCTTTTCAAAACTCCTCCAATTCTCCTGTCCAGAGACACTGTGTCTATTTATATGCATTTCAACGACTGATCAGCATAATTTCTTTACAAAAGGTTATATAAAATTGATCAATTTGTTTCATGTTTGTTTCTCCTCACAGCCTTTTTGCTCAGGCAGCCTCATTATCAGGGATCTTGACATTTGGCCTACATAGCCCTGTTTTCTGACTACCATTAGCTGCTATGCCAGCCTTGGGTTGCAAATGACATATAATTACACTGCCTGCCAGTGGTCAACTGGGTTTTTTCTTCCTGTTGGCAATAACTGATTTGTTTATCTTTGAGGAGAATTTCAAGCTCACTCACTCTCTGCACTGGCTTTGACAGCAGAATCTAACAAAAACTACCACTCAGTGGTGAATTGTTGGACAGCTTAGCACACATAATACCAATCAAATCCGCTTGCCAAGCAGTCACAGACAGAGCCAGGACTGTCTTTTATCTTCTGTGGCTGCAGGGCAGGCCGCCAAGCAAGCTGCTTGGCCAGCTACAGTAGGCTTGCTTCAACTTTGACACGTCATATTAAATGAGAAGTAATCTATAGTGTCCTGTGTGTTTATATGGGAAAGTTGTTCGACTCTCATAGCTCTGATAGCAGACAGAACTGCTGTGAAGTCCTCAGGTGGAGAGAGGAAAGAATACAGTCAGATTCTTCTGTAGTTCCCCCCGTAGTTCTTCCAATGTTCATGATGATTTTATATAGTAGTACATAGGTAGTAAACTAGGCTGCCACAGCCATAGATATAGAACACTAGATGTGACATAATGTCATAAATCTTGGGATATTGGCAGCAATTATTACTGGCTGTGTAGCATCAAACTGGGAGGCTGGCATCACTTTCCACACGTCAGTATACAGTGATGAGAGATTTTTTTTTTTTACATAGGGGTCAACTAAAACGACAAAAATTTTGTGAACTAACTACCGTTAGCTAATGTTAAGTCACCAAGTAACAGACCAGCTGAGTTATAAGTCAAAGTTATTGCTGACTGCTAGCTCTTAACAGCATTGATCTGTTAGCTAAACAGATAAATTGTAACCAGCAAACATTGTTTTAAGGTTAGCTACGCTAACTTAGAGATCAAAGGTAACGTTTAGTAATCTTATAACAAAGTTATTAATATTACCCTAACATTTGACCGCTAAGCAGCTGTCAATCAAGTGTAAACATACATGTTAACGACAAGAAGTGTTTGTCCTCACTCCTAAATCATATTTCATAATATCTCAAGACAAATCCAGCAAGCCGGCTACTTTACATTCTACACAAAAAGTGAAGCCCAGGCAAGTCAACACAACAGTAAGGTTAGTCACATCCTTGACAGCAACATTGATCACTAACCAATCACACAATCAGCCAACATATTGTTATTCAAGGCCGAGGGGTCACATTTAATGTTACATGTTCACCACTTCTAGCCAACCCAAAATTAGCCGCCTTGAATCCTGCAATCAGTCATCATATATTAACATCACTTGTTGTCAGTTTACCTTGTTCGTTTACATGATTGTCCATTTAGTAAAGCGAATAAAAAATAATCCATGTCCTGATCAGGTAAAGTAATCCAGTCAGAAGAGGGAGATTTGTACTTCATCAGTTCAGGTCAACCTTGCAATTTTGCAAAATTCCTGCAATTTCTCTGCATTATCATCTTAAATTTAATGTCCATACCTTGTGATAAGAATAAAAGACAATTTTGATGAGTCTATCAGGAGTTTTGCTGAAGGCAAAACTTGCTTTATCAACAAAAATAATAACAAAACAAAAAATAAACCCCATGCCAGTTGACCAAAAAAAAGCAAAATAGAAGTATTTGCCAGTGAGCTGGTGTGTGTGTGTGTGTGTGTGTGTGTGTGTGTGTGTGTGTGTGTGTGTGTGTGTGTGTGTGTGTGAAAGAGAGAGAGAGAGAGAAAGAGAAAGATATCTTGCCTTATGTACTATTTATGATATTAATAAATATATTAATATATTACAGTAACTGTGATTCCCTCTTGTGTTTCTGGTTCTAATTGCCTGCCAATATAGGCCATAATACTGAAATTTATTTAAGATTTCTAAATTCAGGCAAAATTGATAAATAAAATCATTGTGTGCAATATAAATGCACAATAATGAGATTATCTTCATGATTAAAAGCATGATTTGTTCTCTTAGAGCTATAATAATCAAAATTCTACAAGAATCTTTGTTTTTTTGGTTCAGTCTAGACTGGCCCAGTTTTCTTAATTATTACTTTGAATAAAAAATAGTATTTGTGTATTGGTAGAAAAATACAAGGATTATAAATACAACATAAGCCTCTTTCACCATAGGTTTAAAAGTTTAAAACTGGACCCAGGTAAAATGGCTGCCTTATGGTTCCATCCTGGAATGTCAAGTCAGTATGACACATGGCTTCTAGTGCTTTGTATCTATGGCTACAGCTGTCTGCAGCAAGACAACATCGGCAAGTATTGTGGGCATTATAGATGTTCTACCTCCATTACTAATATGTGGAAACAAGTTTGAAAATTGGTGACGCGTTTGTCAGTTGAGGGCTGAGTGACCCAGATAGCATGATATCAGGGATGACATGGAGTGTGTTGCTGATAAGTTCATTCTAGTGTAATGATTTAATATGGATGCTAGGATACTGTAGACAGTTGTTTAGGTTCAGTGCTTGAGATGTGAACATCTCAAGGTGAAAGGCAATGCTGACATTTGATGTGTGTCAGACAAAAACCGACACTATATTACCCCAAGGACAAGAAGAAGAGTGAGTTGTGTTAGTTGTGTTTTAAACTAGAATATATAGATTGAAACAAAGATTAATGTTAATTGTTGTGACATTTTTCATATTCTGATGACACTGGAGCCCTGCATTCTCAGTATGTTTCAAACTTTTGCTTGTCAGATCATCAAACAGAGTCCTGGGGCGCTGCCTCTGACAGCTTATGTAACTCTCCAACAAGCACACCCACGTCACGCCGACATTAGGTGAGAATGCTTGAAATTCTCTCTCAAGTTTTCTTTTTTCATTCATACCACAACTACTTGTTTGTCTCTTTTCATATATACAACCATTGTTCATAACGCCATAAATGCCTTCAAGGAAAAACTTTAAACAAGCATGTGTCCTTATCCCTGTTTTTACAGTTCACTGCGTCAAGATTACAAAGACACACAGAAGACAGAGTTCTCAGAAAGAGATCACCAAGGTAGTGAAATGCAGCCAGGAGGAGGCTTTGATGTCATGTTTTTCACATGAGCTTTGAGTGAACCAGGGTTAAACATTTTTGCCTTAAGACATGGTCGGACAATATGTCTTACAACCTAGTTTGTTTCAAGCATCCTGATCCCTTTGCTCTGACTTCTCAATGTATTCTTATTGTATTGTATTCTTACTTTTTCTTACAGAGAGCTGAATCTGAGGATGTGAGTTTGTGTACCTTCAAGAAAGGTGTCAGCTTTAAGGTAAATGGGTCATTCACAGAAAGTGTACAAACACACACAGTACGACACTGTCTTGGTTAGAGGAAACACATACCACAAGCTTTGGTTATAACATGTTTCCGTCTTGGGCTCCAGTGTGGTTTAAGGCCCAGGCTAGCAGCTAACATGAGGCTCAGCTCCACCCTCTTGTCCACATATGGTCACTTTTTTTATCACTTCTTGTTCCAAAAATCCAAGATGGCAACGGTCAAAATGCCAAGCCCGAGGCTTCAAAACAAACAATGTGATAAAGTGACAACTTAATAAAGTGACATGTTAACAGTCCTACAGCGAAAATTACAACAGCTTTTAGCTATGCATACACAGTATGCCTTGCAGTCCAACCAAGATACCCGGGGGCCAAGCACCCATCAGGATGGGTCAGGATACCAAACATGACATAATTTCCCCAGCAAATCTGAGGGGAAACAAATCCTTGCTGGTTGATGTTAAACGCATCACTACCAGTGCACCAGTATGGACATGTCATACCAGACAACAGATTTAAAAACTCTGTATACTGTGAAATACAGAGAGATTTAGAGATTTATTAATCAGCATTGTGTGAACTTGTTTGGCAAGGGCTTGAATGTAACGGATGCTCATTTACATGTAAAAGTCCTTGAAATACTTGAACATGCATGGCTCACTTGTATTAAATATTTAAAACTGGGTCACAGGGTCTGAGAATGTAAACCTAAAGGAGCTCTGAGTTCTTAAATAGCTAGCTGTTGGTTACAGAGTGCTGTTCAGAATAAAGCCATAGGCAGTATCAAGGATTTACACACTGTCATTTGAATTTATATCGATGAGTCATTTTGTGCTGTTACAAAATATTTCTTATAGTCCAATCACATAGGATATTTTCAAATAATATTACCAATAATTAACCAGATTAAAATGATTAAAAATATAGAATCCTAGAATAAATTTCTAGAAATGTGCACACTATCTTGAAACATTGTTGTGGCAGCTAACTTAACAGTTAAATGGTTAATTAACAAAATAACCTTTATGTGCAATTTATGTTGGATACAGCAACTAAGCAAAAAAAAAAGAGAGATCTGTAAATTAATTGTACTATATACTGTGCTGTAGCTTTGACTGGTGAAGAAAATGTACTCATCTTGCCACAAGCCATTATGATAATTTTTTAAAGGACTCCAGAAACAAACTGACCGGCATGTCAACAGGAACCTCAGAGGGGAAAACTGCCTCCGTCCCACACATCAGAAGAAAAGGGGAGTGTTTTGTGGTGGTGTGGACCTTTGATCTTAATGAAAACAACATAGCATCCAAGAAGACATCCCAGTTGTTCTGCTTCTCATTAACCAATTTTGTGAGAGCTCTAAGATGTAAAATAAGAAACGCAAGATAAACAAACAAAATTAAGCCTCTCTCAGAAATAGTTCCAAATTTCTTGCCCCAACCATGCGCTGCATAACATATTGATATTAATCAAATGAAATACATATCAATAGTGAATAAATAGTAATAGATTGAATATGTGGATAATATCAATTATCCATGGTTATCCACAGTTCCTTTCCCAGGAACGAGAGTGGAATGTTAAAAGTAATTTAATGAGACAAGCCTGTCACAAAGCTCTGCTAGAGCTTGAAAAAATCTTGCTGCTTTATATTGTCATTTTTTCTCATCCAGGCCATTGGTTTGGGATGATAGTCAGCTGTGACACTTCTTTCAATACCCGAAATATTACAAAGGATGTTGTTGAACTGAGACAAAAAACAGTTACAGTAAAAAAAGGAAAGGAATCATTCCTGAATTGTATTTACTACAATGGTATTTAGAAAATACACATTCTTCGTTTACAAATTCTTCCCTCATCAGAGAGGACTCTTTTGGGACAACCATGTCTATAAATAATAGAGCAGATATGGTGTCCAACTTCAGCTGCTGACTTTGTCTTTAATGGGAAAGCCACAACCTGTTTTGAAAAGTAATCTGTGGCTGTTAGAATATACTGGAAGCCATTCACAGTTTTTGAGAGAGGTCTTGTCAGATCAATGCCAATGAGCTCCCAGACAGCAGACACCTATCAAGGTACAACAAATATATTTCCTTTTACATTTTCAATACTTCTTTATTAATAGCTGTTGTATAATATCAGGATACTACTGTACACATTTACCTTTATATACTGTGCAGCAGTCAGTGGTTTTCCAACTTTCTGGCATTTATCACATTCCAAGACCTTTAATAAACTAGCTGTTAATAAAACCCAAAAACACGAAACTCAAAAATAACTCAAACACAAACCCATTTTTTAATATCAATGGATATGCCAAGCCAGTAAAATCTGGAGCACATTGCAGTGTGTGTTTTCAGGATGCCCGAATATCCCACAATTGGAGAGGAGTGAAATTCCTTGAAGAGCTTTCTTGCATCCTCTTTGGATTTAATGGCTCTTCTGCTTCCAAAGAAGACCTCTCCTTCTGCAGTGAACATTCATTAAAGAACTGTAATCATTAAAGAGCTATCTTACCAAAATGCTAGCTACATTTGAATGTATTTAGATACTCACCTTTTAGTGTGACTTTGGAAGCATACCTCCTAAGGTTTCATTTCTAGGATTTATACCCAGATGGGTATGTTCTCAGAGAGAGGAAGTCAAATGTTTCTTGCCACCTTTTCTCCATAGCTATACAGACAAGGGATAACACACGTATTTAGTATTGTTATAATATGATACATATCTCATTATAACAAGAAAATAACTTTTTGGTAAACATTTTGGTGGACATGTACTGTATTTTTTTCTTTTTGATGTCATCTTTCTTACTGAAAATAAAAGATAAAGGCGCACATTAGCTGATGTTTACTTTTGATGCTGCCATCTTAAAAGTAGTGAATAGCATCAAATTGACTTTTATGATAACACTGGCAGACAAATATATGTGCTCATTATGTCAGTAAGGTAAAACAATACAAAGAAAATTCTGTGAACAATCAACTTAAGTCATTCACACTGAAGTGGGCTTAACTTAAGTTATTCTCATGTCAAATTGGCTCAAGCAGTGTGCTTCTTTTCACACTGTACCAAGTAAGCCCACCTGAGAAAAATTCAAATTTTTATAAATATAGACTTACATGGAATCAATAGGTAGACTTACCCAATGACAGCATGTCACGGAATTCTTAAATGAAGGGGAGAGCAGTCGAAGTAGTCTTTCTTCGTTCTTTAATATTGTCATATGAATCAGTCTACACTAAAAACTTTGATAATCGCTTGCTCGTTATGACATATGCACATTATAATAAGCTAGCTACATTTGTTTAAAGATAACACGCTGCACGCCATTATCATCTAACTTCTACATTCTGCAGCAAAGCCAGTATGTACATGCAAATATTTACATGCTTACAGATCAAAAAGCGCAATGAAAAGATTATTTTTAAGATACTGTTCACCATCAGCCAAAGTCTCAACAGCATGCCTGACAGCAAGTTTGCATAGATTTTTGGGCGCGACAACAGAGCTGTCAATACAATACAGAGCACATATCAACAGAACACCAGCAACAGTAATGAAAAATAGTGTAGCACCCCATAAAAGATCATAACAGCACATAAAATGGATAATCTGAACAGTACTTATGTGGTGGTCATAAATTTGTTTTTGTTCTCCTTTAAGACAAGCAGAAAAAAACTTAGTTGTATATGGATTATTTAACTCATAAATACCCTTTGTTTTTGTGAGTGTCACATAGACTACTGATACAGTAGACTAGTTTATCAGGTGTATGTGTTTCAAACTAAATACTTGCTGTAGAGGTTCTGCAATAACGAATGAATGCTTAAAATATAAATTATTGCAGTTAAACGCTCTCCAAACGAAATTGGCACAGAAAATAATGTTTAATGTGATTAAAGCATGAAAGTTAGTAAATCAATCTGCATTGATCTATAAATGAATGTGGGTGATTCTTACAATATCTGTTGTCCACAGCTGCTTGGTACTGTATGAAAAGCTTCTCCTTCAGTTCATTAAATCTCTGAAACATCTGAAGGCAGCAGGACTGATAGGTTGGTAAATCTGTAGCCTCTGATAAGTGCTGCACCAGAGCACAGTGCTGTTGATGACACCAGGCTGCTACAAAATAACCACACACACTTCCTACTCATATCAGACTGGTGGGTTATATGTTCTGCTTTTCCATGAAGGAGATGTCAGGTTTGCAGGGCTCATCCAACTTTCCATTTAGCAAAAGTTGTTTCTCATGTTTTCCACACACAACAAGACTTATGAACAGTGTGTGTATGTGTGTGTGGGTGTGAAGTGAAAGACAGATTGGGCAAGCCATTTGCTGCAGCAATAACGTGTTGCTGTTTTTTTAACAATATATTAAAGACATAAATCATTTAAAAAATACTTTGTTTATATGATTGCATCAATGTAATGCTTTTTCGTCTTAATTCTATGTGTTCATGTTGTAAATTATCCCATTATATTGCAAAATGTGATGCAACAGTATTAGCACTGTAAGGCATTTCAACAATAAAATATGAACTGCTAAAAAACTTCCAACAACGAAGTTTCATGACACACAGGATTAAAGAGTTTGGGTAATCCGTGGTCTCCCACATAACAGGCAGAATGTCAAATTCTAACCGACCAGTCTGAAGTGTATAGAGCATAGACTGTAAAAAATATGGATGTAGCCACCATGACGTCACCCATTGGTTTCTGAAGGGCAGTTTTGAAGCTTAAAGTGGGAAGCCCCAGCCATCAACATCTTGGCAGTGCCTGACTCCACCTAACTCCCGGCTAATCCAAAATGAGGAAAGAGTTGAAGCTGAGGCGGGCTAAATGAAGCCTGGTTCCTGAAACATGCCCACCTAGCTCGAAGCTGTCAAGCTAGCTAAGGCAAACAAGCTTGGCTAACAAAGCAAGGCTATGTGGCTAACCCTGTGGTCTTCTTGCTCCCAGTTGGTACCATTACCATCGCAGCTTATGTTACTTGAGGTAAGTTAACCTGAAACTATAAAACAAAACTTGAAATAATGATTTATGTTATTGAGATTATACTACACAAGTTTAAAATGCTTCAGAGCTTTTTAAATCTATAACTGTGGTAATTTTGTGGCAAATTCAAAAATCTGCAGATCGATTCTCAGTGTGCATAATGGCTTACATTAAAGATTATAGTTCCCACACCGCTATTGCAAACAGTGCACATATTTATGGTTTTGACACTGATAGAAGTCAGCAGGGGACTGAAACTTGTGTGCACTGCTATCGACAGTGCTGTGCGAGATTATTATCTAGATATGATTGTTGAGAAAGTAATGCACTTTTGTATTTGTTACAAGATGTTCATTTCTTTCAGTACATCACCTTGTTGAGGTCATGGCTCCACCACGTCTGCTACACACAGCATAAACTGAACATACCAGTCTTGGCTACTTGACTTTAGACAGCTGATATGAAACTGTCTGTCTTCAAAGGACAAAAAAATATATTCAGGGACTGTCATCTATATTTCGAGGTGTTGCGCACTTGTTCCATTTTATCCTACAGATGTGACATAATTGTATTGTCAACATAAAAAACTGAGCCACCCTTTATAGTTGACTTTATATTTTTCATTACGTAAAGCATTTATTACCCTTATTTATTTTCCTCTCATATTCACAGTATGGATCATTGGTGACAGCTATGTCCGGTGTGGTGCCCAGAGAGACGCAGACAATGCAAAGCAACCTCAGCGTGCCAGATGTCCCTCACATTAGAGATGACCGTCCTGGGCTATTTTTGAAAGATGGAGTTCATTTCACACGAGGGAAATGATATGTTTTTAAGAACATTTGCTAAAAGCCTTAAAAACCACCTTCAAATGCAGTGAACTGCTTACAGTTGGCAGTGTCACTGCTTTTTGAATTTGGCCTTTAGGACCTATTTTGTTAGGCCTTAACGTAGCCCTGACTGTCATCACAAATGTTGAGTTTATTTTTTATTTTTAAGTATTGTCCATCTTTTTGTATTTTATTTAAAATGTATTTGAGTGTTAATCTATGATAACTTCTAGTTCATATTTCAATAAATTCTATTTATATTTGCACTCCTTTTGTCTTAATACTGACTGAAAATGTTAGATTTCACATTCAAATCTGAGTATCAATTGACCAAATCATACAACACAGATAAAATCATACAATACAGATAAAACATTAAGCATTAATGCTCAACGACAAAATCTAGTTTAAGCAGAAAGTGAAAATACTCCCACACAATGTTTCAGACTCCTGACCTTTCTCAAGACATTGTCTCAAAATGTTTTGAGAAAGGTCAGAAGACCGAAACGTTGACAAATAATTATGCAGAGTCCATTCCTGTGTGTGCAGGAGTATTTTCACTCTCTATTTGACTATAATTAAGGGGGCTTACACCCAGCAGCAGAGCCTAACAAGGTTTTGGAGAGTGCCTTGACAGTCCGTCACAGACTTCTTTAAATGCAAACACTACAACTTAAATTACTTCAGTGTTTAACAGGTCATAATCAATTTATTTAAGCTAAAAAAAAAAAAAGGTGGTGGACATCACAGTCCTCATATTCTGTCTGTTGCATTGTCTATTCTTGTGTAGTTACGGGTCTATCTCCTACACTTATTATTGAAAATTTTTCATCTGACAGTCAAATGCGTAGTTTTTTTTATGCCATAATCACTTATATAACACACAATTGACATACATTTCGTAACCTCTGTAAGTGTTAAGGACAACAATATTAAAAAAAATGGAATTCAACGGACAAGCCTAGTTTTCACTGAAGTCACGCACAGTATGTGTCCTGCTGCCGTCAGATGGCTGCAAGATTTGATGACCTGAAGGAGAAGCTTTGGACAACAGATACTGTCAGAATCAATCATATTAATTCATAAATCAATGCTGACTACTTTACCGCTTTAACCACAAACTTTAAACTTTGTATTTTTTATGCTGATTTAAACATCTTTTGACTGGGGAGTGTTTGATTAAATATACTTTATTTATATTTTAATCATTATTCCATTATTTATGTGCATTAGCTTAAAGGATGTAGTTTGCTGTTGTTGATAAAATCACTGAAGTGCCAGCAGAGCGACATCACTTAAGAAACAGACTTGAGAAATCTATTCTCAGCACATCAACACCAACAGGCTTTCAGGCTGATTTTTTGGGAAAGTGTGTCTAAAATGATGTGCAAGACATCGAAAATATTTCCATTTGATGGAATGGTGTAACCATGAAAACATAGAGTAGGCATATTTTGTTTGAATGAGAGGGACAGAGCTTCTGCCAGTTCAAGGCTGATACACAGTGAAAAAGTAACTGTGTGCGCTGTTATCTGCTGTTAAGAAGGCATCTACTGTAACTAGGCTACTTTTGCCGAATTTACAAGAAGATCCTAACTCAACAACTGACAAAACTGTCTGGTGACTTTCTTTAAATGATCTGACTCAATTTGCCTGTTATTTCTCACATTCCCAAACACATCATTAGCATTTGACTGTACCTTTTTGTTTGCACTTAAAGGTTCAATAAATGGCACTGAGCCTCACCAGATATCAGCAAATAACTATTAGCTATGTAAAGATATAGTGGAGTAATGGCGACCTGAGCAGTGAATGAAGTCACGCTCCCTCTGTGTGTGTTGTTGTCCAAGCTTCTCTGTTCTTTGTTGTGGTGGCTGCACTGGCGAGATGTTGGTGCGATAGTGCGACATCTAGTAGCTGAATGTCATGTATTGCAACTTTCTCCCAGCCCCCACAACTCTTAGCCCAAACAGATGCAAACACAAACCCATTTAAAAATTAAAGCTGCAAGCAGCGATGATCGGGCCCTCGCACCTTTGTTGACATTGGGGTGCACCACAGTCATGCAGTTATGTGTGCAGTACGTGGCGCTGGGGATGACATGTTGGAAATTGTGTATACATTTGATGAACTATCTGTCATTTAGGCTTCACTTCCTGTTGCAAGTAGGCAATTCTACATAAATGAAATATTAATGCAGCAATACATTAACAAGAGGACAACTGACATGGGTATACATTTTCATGAATATTTGACATTGCATGTAGTCAATAACTATCACTTCCTGTGTTGACTATATAGTGCTAGAGAGCACCCACTAATTATGCCTCATGTTGCTGTATATCATGTGTAGACCACATCATCTAAATTTCACGTAAATCAGATGATGTTTGTCACATGAGGATGACTTCCCATTGTCAGTAGGTGGTGCTACACAAGTGGATCTTTAATGCTGCAATACATTTAATGGAGGTTATACATTTTCATGAATATCAGTCATTGCACTAAGAAGCCCCCACCTTTAAATTTGACATAGATGTACGAAATTTGATAGGCATATGTAACATCTCTAGACTTTAAAAAAAGCTTCTTGGCGCCAGACCCTAAATTCAACAGGAAGTCAGCCATTTTGAATCTACTTGCATTTTTTTTGCAAAGTGAAGCCATTTACAGGTGTTGTACTTTAACAAACTCCTCCTAGATATTTAACCCGAGCGACACTTTTTAGTTTCCATGGAACATCCTTGGCGTGCCAGTCAATTTTTCCAAAACATTAGGGCATTAAACAGAAAGTTATTGTAACTCCACTTTACATTTTCCAGTCTGCCCCAAATTTCTCATGCTTGATTGGAATCCAGGCCTGAACACATCTACATGTCAATATTGAGTCATAGGACTATGACTCAATGTTTCCTGTTTAATGCTATGTTTGGGGCATTAAACAGGAAGTTGTTGTAACTCCACTTTACATTGTCCAAGTACAATAGTATAAACTTGCTATGACATGTCAAATGTTTTCATTGACAAACATGTATAGTTTATACAATTTCAAGCCCATGCAGAGTTGCTGTATACCAACACAGGTGTTTTTCATTTATATGGTTTGATTAGACCTCCTCTCAGCTTGGAGGCCATGTGCAGACGGTGATTGCTCAACATCTCACTGAGTAAAGCAGACTAAATGCAGGGCCACTGATGCCTCCCACAATCATGATTTTATCGATTCAAATGCTGCCTCCATGATTTTGCAGTTGATCAGGCTAAGATGAATATATTGGTGCAGGAGCTGCATCTGAATTGAATTTTATTTCAGCTCTCACTACCTAAGGACATCTTGCTCTTAAAACAAACTATACCACTGTTAAGCTTCTGTGTTTAAGAGTTGTGCTGTACCTGCATGGCTACATACTTAGTTCTCCATAGCTACACCATAGCTGACATGCACCTTCTCTGAGATGCCATGTGGGGACTGCAAGACATGTTTGGTCAGCTTTTGCTTTGCTTTGCTTGTACCCTTTTTTCCTCCTTGCCTTTGTTAATGCATTGCTTGGTACATTACTGCCAGTATTTGTTGATCAATAGAATAGTGTGAAGCCATCTGCAAGAGTGTTTATTCCGTCACCTTTGTGCGTGCCCATGCACAAGATACTAACTAACTAACTAACTAAGAAAACAGTTCTCCATTGTACTTCCTAGTGATGAAAATCTCCATTGTGTACATTTAACAGATGATAGACCAGTGGCCACTCCTGTTTTTAACTCAAAGAGTAGTCCTATTGTTCAAACGCCCTCTGAAGGCATCAACCTTCATAAAAACACGCTCTTTGAGTGTCATTCAAGCAAGTCTACTTCCAGTACTCCACTCCGTCATACTTTCTCTCCGTTCCACTTCCAACCCACCACGGGCCAAGTGACTATACTGGACCTTCCATCCAACCAACACACCACAGCTCCAGAGGCATGTGCAAGTGTTGACCAAGGCTCCATGTTGTAGTGCTTTCAGATATTTTTAGAAGACTATTTCAATATATCAGCCTTATTATATCGTCATTTTGGTCAAAATTCTCCCTTTTACTTCCAGTTTTAGTTCCCTGAGTCACAGTTTTACTCTTGTGTTGTCTTTTGTCTTTGATCATTGTGTTTTAGTTGTAGCTTGATCACATTTCTGTCACCAAACCTAAGATCTATCTGTGCAGTGTGACAAATTGTAATGTTCAGTTATTCTGCAATTTTTAATTATGATTACCTATGTTACTATTAAGAGGTCATAGTTGCCACTAGGAGGGCTTTGTGTTACTATAGAGACTGCCATAGGAGTCACTATATCATTCATCTGATCATCCTCATATTCCCTACAAATCATACTCATAGATTAAAGTTCCAGACATGGTTGTCGACTTTGTCACTGCAGGGTGGTGACGAAACCCAGCCAACATTTTTTTATGAACATTTAACTAGATGTATCTGGAACTCGATGGGAACCAGTTCTGTCTGTGAGTATGAGGGCTTGAAGTCAGAAAGGGAAAGAGACACGCCAGAAAATACGTAAAGAAATAAATGTAAAGTAATAAATCAACAGCAAGAGAGACACACAGAGAACAAGCAAAGAACATTGAAGCCTGAAAGCTTGCAAGACAGTACAGCAGAGAACTAACAAACTGTATAGCGTGTGCATGGGCACACACTCACAGATACACACTCAAAGCAGAGCTTTTCTTGGTACAGGAAGAGGACTCTTAAAGGGACAGCACTGCCTGAGCCCTGCACAGCTCGTCTCGTTGTTGATTCAAGCTGAGGAAAGAGGGCAGACGAGAAAAACAAGCTGCTATATGATTGTAAATGAGGGAAGATGAGGGTGGTTGCAGACAGGAGATGAGGTTGACGGTCGGTATTGAAATTCTCTGTGGTATTCAGTTGTGACAAGTTTTTCTTTCTCAATGAAGAAGAAGTGGTCAGGATCTTTTTTCTTTCTAATTTCATCGTCTGTTTAAAAAAAAAAAAAAAAACAGGATGGTGGTTTTTGATCTCATGATGTGGATCAGCTTTATAACAATGACTCGGTGTGGATGTTTTCAGTCACTAGTACGGTTATCATTTTAACAACTTTTAATGTATGTCATGGTGGTTTGTACATTATATGTTTGTGTCTGTTGAAATCTTGCGGCTAAATGATGAGTTGGCATGAGAATGTTGAGGCAATAAACTTGCAAATCCTAGTTGCTCTGCAACTAGAAAGAAGCAAAAATTCACACGTCAGTTTTGTTGAATGTGAAATGGTTATGTGTTTCCCCACCAGTGTGAGAATGTGTGAAATTTGTCTGAAAATATTTGGCTTTGAGGCTGCGTGTGACATGCTGAGAGATGACTTCAAATGGACCATACAAAGACTCTTTTGCAGAAATAGGCATTCAGATCAAGGGAGACTTGATCTCTGTATATGAAATATACACAGTTGATTCCTTTTAAATTGATGAGCACAGCACTTTTTCTACCAAACTCATGGCTATTTTTCACTGCAACTTCTGCCTCCCTGTAGTTTCTGTCCTGCTTTCCCCATGTGATTTACTAAATGCTTGATACACTAAACCATATGGACAGAACAAGCAAAGCTTTGTGGAAGTCCTGGGCAAGGAGGCAGTTGTGCGCACCCACACACACACATGAGCACACACCAATAAAAGTGAAGACACGGCAGAAAGCTGGGGCAGCCTGGAGGAGGAGATGTTTTTCTCGACATATTGCGGGCGTGTGAGGATCCTGGTGGCATCTGTCACGCTGGCTGTACAGTCACTGTGAAACACAGCAGGTAGGTGAGATATAGAGAGGAGTAGTGAGTCATTTCTGATTACGTCTTAGTCATCATGGGAATAAAGAAAGAGATTTTTTAAATGTTTCTATAAAGAAAAAGGACACAAATTGAAGATAGTAGAAAGGGGTGTTAAAAAGAGATAAAAGGGGGGAAAGAATGAGATAAACAAGCAAGAGATGTTTCAGTAGAGAGAAGCAGAGTTAGACAGAGAAAGGGGGGGTTGTTAATGAGCTGATCATGAGCAGATGGAGGTGCCAGTGCTGTCTTACAGCCAAAGTCATCCTCATGTGGTCTGAAGCAAAACAGGGGCTTGGTCTGCCCTGCATTCTGAACACAGCTAATTGGCTGCAGACAGGAGGTCTGATGCAGTCACCAATCAGGCGGTAGAAATGGCAGCTTCCCTTTCTTCTGTGTACTGTCTGACCCCTCCCACTCTGTGAGGTTTAAAACCAGGGGAAGTCTGAGCGCTGATTCTAGAGAGTTCCATTCTTCATTGAACCTGCCTCATGAGCTCTGAACATCTACTCTGACTCCTCTCCCTTTATGCTGCAGAACACTTTGTTAAAAACTTTTAAAAACAGTTTTAAAATAGACTTTTACCTTTTTTCAATTCCCTCTTAATTTAATTTAAGAGACTGAAGATCACCCGTTGTTCCTTTGTGTTGCCCTCCATCTCTTGTCACTCCCCAACACTGTGGATGACTGTCGCATGAACCTCTCTCGTCCTGGACTGAATTTATCATCTGGCCTTGTTCTCTGTCCTGTGAGAATAGCCTCTGTTCCCTCTTCACATCATCACTAAGAACTGACAAGTACTGTTAAACCTAGGTATGTATCCAACCATTGAATGTGCTCACTTCACATCTCCTGTGTAAGATTTTTCTTTGTTTTCATGGTGTTACTTTATGTATATCTCTTTGATTTTGCATAGATGCTTAGCTACATCTTTAAAAGTCCAGAGGCACAAGCGTTTTGTGTGCATGTGTGTGAGTGTGTGTGTGTGTGTTTTCCAAGTTTGTGATGTTTGCGCAGGCAAATTGAGGGTGCATACCTATCCTAGAAATAGCCCTGAGGGGCACTACTGCGAAGCCAAAGCAGGTTTTTCGTCTGTGACAACAGCTGCTATCTTTGTTTTCTGTATTCTCTCTATCAATGGTTTTGATAAGCTGTAATTTTCCACTGCACTTGGTCTGAGAATAGAGAAGTAGCGCAGGCTGAGACCATGGCCAGACTACGGTGTGTATATATGCATTAAGTGGTATCAGATTGTCTTGGACTAATTAAAATGCTTTGAATTAAATTTTAATGATAATATCCTGGTATGAAGTTATAATATATGCTGTAAATAATACTGTCTTTAGAAATCCATTTTATTGGCTTGTATGGAGACATGTATAAGTGAATGACATTTTTGAGTGACTGTATAGGATGCTGAGACTGTCATTTATTTTGAATCATAACCCAAAAGGGTTTTGTATGTATGTCACTATAGATGAAAAGTTTTTGTTTGTTTTGTTTTTTACAATTTTAATTTAAAATTTGCTGGTTCTCGGCGATGTTTTTTTCCATGGTGGTGTTTCCTGGCAGACCTCACCACGTGGACTTTTTTTTTTAATCTGACTTCCTCACTGGTCACCCTACCTTTTCTCATTCATGCCATTCCAGCCTTGGCCCCTGAGAGCTGACTCACTTCCTAGTTGATGTTCTTGTTAGTTCAGTGCTTTCCAAAAACCACGAAACAGCAGAAATTAATGTGATGTTTACGGTGACTGCTTCATCTTTGCAGTTGTCTTGGTTTGATTTCCCAGAAAAGTTCTAATTCAAGGCTGCATCTGTTCCAGAGAACTTATCTCTGAAGTGCTGTGGGCCGTACAAATGAAATTGTCCATATTAAGACTGTAGAAAAGTGAAAGGAGAGAGATAGTAAACAGTTTTTTTTCTTTTTTTCCATGATCTCTCTGTTGGTCCTCTCTCTGTCTTCCTCTCTCTCTCCTCTCTGTGAAAGATAATACGTTTGTATCTGGAGCATGGCGAGATCACATTTCACTGGCACTTAACATCAACCTGAACTCTTAAAGCTTTATAGCATGTGTAAAAGTGCATGTGTACAAACGTGTAGACTTGGAGTGAAAGTTACTAGTTGCACTCAGTTCAATACTACCCGCTTATGGCAGACAGCAATGTCAGTGAACACTCAAGATTGCAAAGATTGCAGGGGGTGGAGATGGAGAGGAGGCAGGCAACAAACACACAGTTCGCAGAAGAGTCTGTCTGAACGGAAAAGTACTGAGAGGCAGGGAGATGGGGAGGTGTGTGGGTGGGAGGGTAGGTATTCATAGAAATAGAGTTGCAGCTGATTCTGTGCCAAGACACACTTGTGCACCTGTATGAAAGAGAATACCACATAGAGTATTTAGACAGAGAAAGTACTCATGTCTGGAGATACTTTAGGCACAGAGACAATCAATCCTGTGCCTGCTTTCTGTCATCCAAACACAGCCAAAGGTTATATTCAGCCTCCAGCACAAAGACTTCAAACGTCATTAGGCGGAGTCAAACCTGCAGCTTATAGCTACTGTCAACATTCAATCGTTGTTGCTTTGTAGGAGAAAAGTCACTAAATATACAAGTCCTCACACATCAGGGTTTTCTTCTTATCCTGGTGACATAAGACATTTGACAGTCAAATCAGTTTCGTACGCTGAGAGTTGCATTTTGTTAATGGGAACCAAAAACTAAGACTGTTCTTTAAGCATTATTTTTTTAACAAGTTATTTCTGTAGTTTATTTTAACATTTATTCTGAATTCTTAATTGAGTGAGGAACATAGAAGAGTCTGAAACTTTTGTGACAGGAAAGTGTGGATCATCAACAACAGAAACCAGTTCAAATACAATATCGCGTGAGAAGCAACTACCAGAAAACCAGTAAATACATCAAAGTATAGTTTGGTGATGCATGTTGTTGATTTTTGTTGGCTTTTTTGCTTGATTTTCAGCTTGTAAGGAACTCTCATGAATGAAAGTTGAAAACTAAAGGGACTTTTGGTGGCTTAAATTATGAATTGAATCTCTTTTTTTTTTTTTTTTTTTTTTTTTTTCTTGTGTGCGGTCTGCATGTGGAAGGGATTTTCTACCGGGGTTTATTTCTGGTTTTCACCACAACGTCAGAAAAACAAAACTAAAACTATATCTTTAAAACTACACTCACCTGACACGAGGAGTACATTTCTTATCAAACTGATTTATCACCTTAAAGACCAATTATGAAACTGATTATACTTGGTGATGGCACAACATGCAAAATAAAAATTTACAGTATATGTGAAGATACACTCAGAGAGACAGGCCCTACAGCTTCCTGTATCTGTTAATGTGCTTGCATTGTATTCATTCTTGAGCTGTGTAGGCAGAGTTATGTAAAGTTAACCTGGTGATGAGTAAGTAAATTATGTAAGCGACAGGAAAATGACTTGACGATCATACATTGATGGAGCGTTTATGAACAGTGTTGGGTAGTAACACATTTCAGTAACATGATTTTTTTTAACATAACATGAAATTTGACGTTCAATAACTACATTACAGTTACTAATCCCAGAAACACTCTATTACATCGACAACTTGGGGGTCGACTTGTTAGCCATCTTATCAGTTTGATCTGGACAGACTGGTCGGCTTAGTTCCACGCTGGAGGCAGTTAGCCGCCACCAAAAGAGGAGTGATGTGACTCTAAATAACTCCAAAATATTATTTACATTCTTAGCTGGTTTGCTAACATTAGCCGCTGATAAGGCTACATTCAGGAATCAGCTGGTGTAGGTCGGAGTTGGGGAATGTGAGGAAAAATGCAACTTTACTGTGAAGATGGGTCTTCATGCAGTCACTGGGGTTAATGTTAAGATAGCTCTTGATGGTCAGTAAATACCTCCAAACTGTTGGATCACTACTTGTTAAACCTGAATATCTCCTCTCACTTGTTAAGCCCAGAAGATGTAATGTGGTTGTGGAGGCTTTTTAATTGTTTAACGGCCCATTTTTACAGAACCCACAGCTGAGTAACGAAAGTAAAGTAATGAGTAATGTAACCAATTGCTTTTTCTGTTGAGTAATGAGTAAAGTAATGGTATTGCTCAATGAGTAATGTGTAATGTTTAAAGTTTTACACCTTCCAAGTAACTTTCCCAACACTGTTTATGATGTGGAAGTTTGGAAGAGGTTATTCAAGTTTAATGTGTGTGCTTGATAAAGCAGGGAAATTATAGCTTTCTTTAAAACATTATTGCTGTGTGTGGTCGCAAGTCAAACAGAGATAAACATGTGTTTAGTCAACTGATAGTGTTGGGACAGGATGTGAGACCAATGCTTCTAGTTCCACACACGCTCGAAGGGGGAAGAAATGTTTGTATTTGACCTTAAGTGGAAAAACAAAGAAAAGTTTCAGTTTACACATATCCTTCATACAACACCTTGTTGAGTCATACGTTGAGTGTGTTGTGTTCTGTGTCAAACTGAATTCACCTCAGGTATGAAAATGAATTTATCAGGCCAACATTTAACATGAACTTTGATATGAATGATATTCATAGCAAAAGGTGTTAGTTGATCTCTCACTTAGCCTCTGGCTTTTTAAAGCTGCTGTGTTTATTAGCTTTATGGGTAACACCTTTATCCTCCACTTTCTGAATTTTGCTTATTGATTATGGTGCTATTCTTTTGCTACAGCTCAAACTCAGAGCCACACTGAGCCCTGACATGTAACCTCTGACTCCAAAGTTTATTCTCAGGCAAGAGGAAAGCCATCTAACCATCTTTACCATAGTAATAGGAGGCACAAAACTTTTGCTCCACCACATTTACCTTTCTTTTTTACCAAATTACACCATTATCATCCTTATTAATCCATGGAGTCCAGTGATTTCATGTGATTCCAACATAGCTCCACTCTGCATCAACCTGAGCAGAGGTCTAATCAGCGAGTGTGAAGTGAGAACATCTGTGTAGGTGTGCAGGGCCTTTTAAGGTCAGAGGGCACAGCTCCTTAAATATGAACGTAGGTATTATTCTGACAAAGAATCCTTACTTTACTCTGAATATCAGTGCTTTACTAGACCGTCAGAAGTGTTTCAAAAGGAAAACCCATCAGGTTTTATTGACTCTTTCTATACTGTAGCACTGTTGCAGTGAGAGTTGTGGCCTGACTGGGAGTTGCCTACAGCACATATGACTTAAATATTAACTTGGCATCCTTTTGGTAGAACATTTTTCTTGATTTGGCTGATTGCAAATATGGGAGAAATTCAACTTGTATTGAATCCAGACCTTGAATAACTACAAAAAACATAAGGAGCATTTAGTGTGTGGCAAATTAAGTGTGACTGAATCAGTTTAAATATTTGACATAGTGCCTTTTTCCTATTTTGTGTTTCAAGCAGAGGTCAGTAACATAAGTATATCCAGCCTCACTGAGGAAATGCAGATGATCCACAATCACTGGCGAGGTCCAAATTCAATATACTGCAAGGAAAGCGTGTCTGTGTGTGTGTGTGTGTGTGTGTAGTGAGGGAGGCAGACATATAACAGGACTTTTTTTCCCCCCACTCAAAAATAGGTCAATAAGTATCGTGCATATCCCTACAGAGGGACTGTAGGCCTCTCTCCACTTTGTGAAATATCTGGCATACTGTTACAAAGAACAGAGGGGGCTCACTAAAATAGTTTGGACTGTGAAACTCCTGCCTTGCTGAAAAGATTTATACAGAGAGTAAAGCATTTTAAGGAGACTGAAATTCACCAGTATTATAAAGCTCCACTAATCAATTTTTTACCCTGAATCAAATGACTACATATACCAAAAAACCCAGAGAGAACTATCGCCACCTCAGTAGTGCTACAGAGCATTTTAGCCTCTTTTAGCTCATAGTTTTGGTTTTACAGTTTCACTGTTCATCACTTTCATTTCTGGCAGCAACAGGCATCTGTGTTCAACCAGAAATCACTACATAGACTACCTGTCCAGCAACAAACAGCAGACAGACAACATTAGCAGGAGCAGGTGAAGAGAGCAGCAAACTAAAGTTTAGCTAGCAAACTAAAGTTATTTTTGTCAAGATGTTTAGTGTGGACTAAAAACTAAAAGAAGTGTGAATATTGGACTTACGTTGATCTTGTGTACAAGATACAACTTGCTCCATAGTTGCTGAATGAGTAAATAAACTATTGTTTACTGGCATGTGGCCAAAACAACTTTATTAGGCAATAATATGTCGGGGATGCCTTTTTTTCCCCCCACCCGCATTCCACAAAGACCCGCCCTACTCTGCCTCTGATTGGCTAGTACCCGTTCTCTTTGTTGGTTGGGTTGGTCAGGTTTAGGTAAAGGGAGTGAAACTGGTTGGGTTAGGGTAATAATATCAGGGTCAGAGCCAGTCAGAGGCAGAATAGTATTTGCAGAGTGCGCGTGGAGGAAAAAAATAATACGTCAGGGATTTGTGCCTGTTAGCATAAATTGGAGTTCTTCTTCTCTCAAGTGGCTAAAAAATCGATTAATGAAACTTGAAGAAAACAACGATGTTTACAAAAGGGCAAATATCACAGGAGGAAATGTCTCAGAATTCACAGGACTGGGACACAGTGTCCTCTACAATTCCCTGTTGAATGTTCTTTTGTTTTACAAGCGGACAAGAAAAAACAGCAGCCCACAGGGAATTCAGCCACCCCTGTGGTTGCATAAGCCCCCATAAACATTTTACGAGTCCCTGGAACAATTCCAAACGTTAATTGTTCTCTCAGAGGTTAATGCTGGTGATTTCAGTGGTGGTTAGCCACCAAAAATGAACTGTACCACCAGTTGTGTATCATACAGTGCTGTGTTTCTGAGTATTGCTGGATGTTCCCGCCCTGTCTGGCAGTGGAAGTCAGTAGAGCAAGCATTGATGGGATATCAGACTCCATGTTTGTTTGTTGGTTTATTTGTTTGTAGTGTGAAAGGGTTGTACCGCCAGTTCCACTGAAACTTGATTTTTTATGGCTTTCAATACTGCTGTAAACAGCTTTGAAGCCAACAAGTTCACGTCTGTCACATTAACTCTAATAACCCAGCCTATTTGATGTGCTCATTACATGTTTTCCTGCAAAATGGCTGATAACTGCAGCTGCTAGATCAATGTGGTGGAGTAGAAAGTTTGCTCTGAAATGTTGCAACTTCTTTGTTTTTTTTCCCCCCTTGTACTGTGCATACACTGCATTTGCGTTACCTATAACTTCTTACAGGGCCCGATATAGTACTTGTTTTTTTTAAGTCTGTATGGGCAGAAAATATCAGCGCTATAATCAAACATAAAGATGCAGTTTGAACTCTGCAATGCCTGGTATGTTAAAGGCTGCAACAGAGTGCACAAACACACATACACACACCTACAGAACACAGAAAAACACATGGGCCATGTGAGTGAGCTTTTCAGGCTTTTGTTGACTTTGGCGCAGAGCCGTCTCCACCCCAGCCCTGCATCCATTCCCTCACATAAACACACACACACATTCATACAACCCCGTATTTTACAGTCCATTCCTTTCACAAACATTTCCTTTTTTTCCTCTCCCTATTATCCCAAGTGGATATGCATGCATTCTTTCTTCCTCAAGTTTTATGAGTCGAGCCAAAACTTTCTGTATGACAAATGTGTTTTTCACTGCGTTGGCCGGGAGCCAAGTCTTGTTTTTCTCTATGAAAATGATGGCTGTGTTTATGATAATTGAGTTTATCTATAATAAAGAAAACATTTTTCTATTAAACTGCCCTACTGTGATAATTTAGATAGTAACCTTGTCTTGAGTCCTTTGGTTTTCCTGGGCTGCATTAACACAGTTTAGTATGGTCAACATAAGCCATGTCAATGTGCAAGTGGCAGCAAGTAGGTGCCAACAAGCAGTTAAAAGATTATCGCTTTTTTTATATATGCAAAGGCTTTTCTCATCTTTTAATCCTTTGTTAGAAACCATCTGTCGAATACACAGTCGCAGTAACCACACACACACATAGACACACACACATGTATGCACTAATATGGCTCTGAGTTGTGTTCACTTCCCGATGTTTGGGGTCGAAACTCGGGCCGTCCAACCACTGAAGAGGGGGGACAACAACTGTCCGCCATCTTGTCAGTGCTGCCGAGCATATGGTGAGACCCCTTTCGCCTCTCTCTTTTTTCATCCTTCCATCCCTCACACCCTTTGCCTCTTTTTTTTTTTCGACCTCCACTCCACCTTTACTTCTTGTCCTCCTCACCCAATCCTCCCATCTGCCAAGCAAGTAGAGCCTGGTCATCCGAGATGCTGCTGCTCTTCTTTCCCCCCCTCCCCCCTGCAGCCTACTCTCTGTTCACTTTCTATCTCCAAGAAGACATACAGAGTTTATCTTCCACCTCGCTCACCCTCCCCTCTTCATTGATTTGAATATACGCTACTGTTATCTCTTCATTGTTTATCATCCGCGCTTTATAGCTTTCTGCACATGATGAATGTACCTTTTGTTTGTCAGAATGATCGTAGAACTTGCCTACCCTGCCAGCTTGCCCTCCAGTCCTACAAATATTTTTTTACACAAAAAGTAAATGACAGCAAATACCTATTGTTATGTTTTTTTGCATTTTGTACTGTAGCATTGAAACAGCATTTCCATATTGTTACCTTTTTTTCTGTAAGCACTTCAGATCTTCATGTTTCTTTATTCTCTCTTTCTATCCAACAGGAGACACACACAGAAGTAGTTCAGTATGGCTCTGAATGTACCGGGTCTGGTGGTGATGGCGGTGTTCTACCTGCTGATCCTGGGCACGGGCATCTGGGCATCCATGCGCTCCAAGAGGGAGGAGAAGAAGTGCACGGGAGACGGCATGGAGATAACGCTACTGGCCGGACGCAACATCAACTTACTAGTCGGCATCTTTACTCTTACAGGTAAAGCAGTCTTGGGGATCGGGGGTTTAGTTCTGACACTAGCTTATCATTTTAAGTCTCTCCCATTTGTTTATGATTATAAATACTGGAATATGTTCTGTTTTGAGAGAAAAAAAGTTGCAAGTGATAACTGACGTCAAGTAGTGGTGTGTCTAAAAAGAGTGGTTGTTTGGTATGCATGAAGAAGTCAGTGGATTGCACAAGCTAGTGTGGAGTCTGTGTCATATTTCTCCTTTAAGATGTGTTTGTCTCTCTGCAGCTACATGGGTGGGTGGAGGCTTCATCCTGGGTATAGCTGAAGCAACATACAACCCAACATTAGGCGCAGTGTGGGCTCTCATGCCTGTGCCTTATGTCCTGACCTTCTTCTTAGGTGAGTAACACCACTGACCACAAGCCTTAACCATGAACCATAAATCCTGGCACCGCCGACACTTTCTTCTTCTTCTTATTCTTCTTCTACTTCTTCGAATGATGTAACTTGATTCCAATCTGGATCAAATTAAATCGGATACAACTGTGCTTATGAAGCCAAACATAAAGCGTGTACACAAGGTGTAATGGTCTCATATGCAGGGTCTGAAATGAATACCGCCAGGCAGCAGTAAATGCCAGTAGAATTAGATGTTGACAGGCAGGTATCCGGACACATATTAAATAGCATTCCCACACTGGAAAACATCACTTAAATGCAAACTTTGGTCCTGCGAGATCTTTTTCACGTCTCTAAGCTAAATGTCGGTGAGGTCAGGAAAGATTGTTGTCAACATTTTATTTTCAATGCTTCCTGTGTTTACACTGAGTAGCTAATGAAAGTCATGTGGGATAATGACACTTGAGTGCATTACAAATCCACACTACTGGTTTGGTAGCAATGTTATTTGCAGTGTAAGTGTTTTAGCAACCAACACAACCTGCTATGCAGGACCAATTCCAGACAACTGAAAAATTAAGCCATTCAGTGTTTCCACATACATTAAAGGCAATAGATAACATCAAAATGAACTTCACAGTCTGTTCCGAGCTGAGGTGTTGTTGACCCCTAATGCAACATCAACCCCCCCAACCCCCATCTGACTCCACACACCAATAAAAGTGTCGCTCACGTTAAAAATAGGTCCATGAGAAATCAGTTTTGGATGGTAACTCGAGGCAACAGGTGCAAAGGGATGAGTTCACCGAGAGACTTGAACTGAAGAGACCTGCATTCACTGAACTGACATGCTGAGTTATTCATCTGTAAACATTTGCAGCAGGTGATATCATCAGTGCTCAGGTCCAGTGTCACAATGGCCTGCGTGGTGTGAGAGTTATGGGAAATGGAAAGTCCAAAGTCCCAAAGGAAATATAAGATTCCCTGTTCTGTTTGCATCCATTGTTGGGCAAGTGGACCCATGAGTTCAGCTGAAGGTGTTTATTGTGTTATCTGGAAGGAACACTTGTTTTTCTTATTGTTCACGCGCAGTGTTCCCTCACTATCCCGCTCCCCCTCTTCCCCTTCTTCCTTTCTCTCTCATTTGGGTTTTCAAATGATTGAAATATGGGCATGTTTTAAACGAAATGACCACATCATTTCCAGAAGAGTGACTGATTTCTCGCTAATCCCTTCCTTTTCACTCCAGGTGGCTTTTTCTTTGCCAAGCCCATGAGAGAGAACAACTATGTGACAATGATGGACCCTTTCCAACAGAAGTATGGGAACTTCCTGAGCAGTGCGCTGATCTTTCCTGCACTGGTGGCCGATGTGCTGTGGGTGGCACGCACACTCGTCAGCCTGGGTAAGTTACTTCACACTCTAACAGTCTTTGGCACTGTAATGTGTGCACACACTATGCAATCGTGCAGGCACCCACAAATCTGGGTACACAATGTGCATGAACACTAGAGAAGGAAAACAGGTGCACGTTGATGATTGGTGCATTTTGGCACCAACAGAATCATGTCAGTGATGTACTGGAAGTGACCAGATGAGAAAAAAATAAAAGGAACACTTGACAATATAATACTAACATCCCCACCACAGCTACAGCTATAAACATCAATAACAACGTTCTTTTGACACAGTCAATATCATTTTCATCAACTATTTATTACTTAGCCGTTGTAAATGATTACATTATATTGTCAAGTGTTTCTGTTATTTTGACCACACCATTGATTTAGCTTCTTTAGTTCAGTAGATAACAGTTTATATTACAAGACCAAAAGTTTTATGAATGCTTGTAAACTGCAAATGTTAGCATGCATGGTTAACTAGCTGCAGAACTAACCAAACTTCCAAACCCAAGGAGCACATTATTAACATGTTAGTTTTTGGGGGGTTAAGGGTTAGCTTAGAAAACCCTGTTCTCAACTAGCACACACACACACTGTGTTAAGGATAAATGTTAGTAGCTCTGTCCTGCACTTTATCTGATCTTGGGAAGTTCAACTGAAATAGCGTTAGGTCTGCTAGACACATCAGGTAGTCCTGAGCTGATGTATGTTTTTTTTTTTCTTGTAATGTTAAAAGTGCAAACGTGGTGTTTGAAAAAAAAATGAACAAGCATGTAAGCAGCCAAACAGGGTTATGTTAGAACGAAATACTACTCTGATCTTACATTTGTCCTTATCATACTTGTATGCTGTTTCTTTATTTCCATATCCATGTATTTCAACATCGATTACCAACGAGTGAGTATGTACGAGAATGTAAAACCTGACAGCAACTAAGTGGGGCGGGGCTTAGCAAACTATCAATTAACAACAATGATGGGTTGCAAGAAAAAAATGCATTCTTTTTTATTTCATATCTTTAATCACAGGTATTCCACATGAATTTAGACATAATTAGTTTAATTTATTTCTATTTATTTTTCTACTGTACCCATAAAACATAATATGGATAAAGCCACCCAGATGCTGTCAACGCTTGTCTTTGCTCCTCTGCTTAAATGAAAAACACAAATGTTGACCCTTAGTATAAAAGCACAATGAGGGTCAGTCACTAAAAATAACTAATTGTTGCAGTTGATTATTATCACTATAATCATTGAGAACAACAAGATAACTTATTTAAAGATTAAAGTGTGTCCTTGTGATACAAGTAGTACTCTAGTTGTTTCTATATAAGCTACTAAATTTGGTGCCATTGTATCTACTGTTCTTTCTATAATCTGAAAGTGATCGTTTAATTCTGTGTGTGTGTGTGTGTGTCTGTGTCTGTGTGTGTGTGTGTGAGATGGGGGCCTTTGAAAGTGAATGCAAGTGTGTATGTGCTCTGCAGTGTGAATGTGCGTGGATGTTTGTGTCAGAGAGAAAGTGTGTGTGTATGTGTGTGTGCGCGCGTGTTTACATAATGTTTTCTTGTGTGTGTTTTAACGCTGTTTTCTTTTCCAGTGTTATTTGAAAAAGGGGGTTAAACATCGAGCAGCCTGTTGATTGTGAAAGGTGATCAATTATTCAAACCAGATTGCTGTGTCATTAGAGACGTTTCCATTGTCTGTGCCAAGGGTCTGACTGATTGACAAGGTTACATGCTTAATTATAATAATAATAATAATAATAATAATATATGTGTGTAAAATGATGTTCAAAAAGACTTGAGGGGAAACAGTGTTTGAGTCACCAAGGTAGCACTGCAAGCTGTGCTGACGCTCCACAAAAGGACTGGTAGGGAGGCAGGAATGTTTCTGAGACAGTTTTGTCCAAACATATTAAACCAATATAGAATCGGGGGACCCCTCACTCCTCAGTAAAACCTCCTGTCGTTGTTTCTGGGACAGTAATGCATCCCCTGCGTGTGCTTGGCATCACATGCACACACAAAACACACACACACACACAGAAACACTTGACACTCCAGAGAGTGCGCTGAGCATTTGACCCGCAGGGGCGTTGTTGCTGGGAGACTGTTTATGTGTGTGTGTGTGTGTGTGTGTGTGTGTGTGTGTGTGTGTGTGTGGAGTATAAACTAAACTTCATGGCCTGCTTGTGCAAGTGTGTGTGTGTGTGTGTGTGGTGGTTCAGTGCCAGAAAGGATTTAACTTTTAAAAACACACTCTCCATGTGCTGTCAGTCAGCCATATAGTATCAACAGTACACAGTCATGGTCACATTTCTGCCGGGAAGGAATCGGGGACAGTACAGAGAGGTTGAAAAGGGATGTGTTTGTGTGTGTGTATATATGTGTGTGTATATGTGTGTGTGCACACGCACATGCATGAGTTTTGAAAGTGGGATGAGGATCTAAAAACAACACGGGGGGATATTTAGGCAGCTCTTTCCCTCTGTCCATCCGTGGTGCTGTCTATTAAGCCCCAGTGGCCCCTGAATCTCATTTCACCTTTCCTTTTCCTAAATTTAGCACAGTGGGGAACAGCACAGCTCAGCACAGTACAGATAAGAGATCTGGCACTAAATCTGGAAAGCAGACCACCCAGGAATGATTTACGATACAGTGATTATGTTGCGTTATGTCCCGCCATAAAAAGTTATAGGACAAACAACAACACTAAGGCTCTGTTGGATCTTACAGGTCCAGTTCACACCTGGTATCAGAATGCATCTCGACTGAGCTAAAACTGTGTTAAGACTGATTTCAGGATACATTTGAAGACGTTTTGGAGGGAGACTGTGACTGCTGGTCTAAAAAATGTATTTGTATACTACAAAACACAGCAAAGCTACAAAACTTCAAAACTATAAAAAGTTCAAAATAAAAGTGATAAAAGGTCTGAAGAGTGACATTTTAGAGATCTGTCATACAAAGTTAATTTGTTATTGTGGTCATGTTTACATTGGCATCACTTACTACCTCTAAATGTGGAGTTCTGAGTGTGTTTGCAGTGCATTCACACCTTATTTAGAGCTTTTCTAACTAGATGCATTTTAGTGCCAAGTGTGAACAGGCAATCAGTAATTATAGTAACTGTATTAACTGTTACGTGATAGGTTAGTCTGTCTGTAGAATTGTAGAAAAGGTACAAAAACTATTTTAGATAATATGACCAATTAGATGTATCAAATAGGGTGACAAAAACCTTTCAGTGTAACAGATCAGATATCAAAAATGTCAAACACAGGATGAAAGATCAAACTGAAACAGTCAGGAAAGCATCATCTCAACACAAGAGGATAGAAAGTTGAGGACAGGGTGGTTAAGGGGGTGGCAGGATCAGTAGGGGGATGACAGGTCAGCGGGGTGGGGAGTGGCGATCGATGGTGCCGATCTGACGCTTCTCTGTTTAAGGGCATTGTTGTGGTGTGGCTGCAGGCTGCGGCTGGGGGGACCCTGGCAATGTGGGAGAAGAGACGGTGAAGGTAGTGACGTTTTGCTTGCCTTGTTTGAGTAACAAGATTTTTTTTTAATTCACTTGTTTACATTTACTTATTATTTTTTTAATATAAAATTTCAATTGTTTCACTACTAGAAGACACTTCTCTCTACCTTTTTCTTGATTTTTTATTAATTAATTTAGAATTATCAGTATCTGTTATTACAAAGGTGATACTGTAATTCACCCAAGAGGCTGAAAAAAGGAATGTTTTGGAGTCAATCAGTCACAATCAATAGGCTGCTTCTGTTACGTGTTTTTGTACAGTTATGTTTGTTATAAGTTTTAGCATTATCACTTTTACGTTGGCTTGTTGCATTATCTTAGCTCTTGGATGCTTTTTAAAGGTTTAAGCCAAAAACACACATGCTTAAGTGTAACTTTATTGACTTAAATGACTAGCAATGTTTGCTCTTTGTTGGTTAAAGTGTCATTTGTTTGTCAATGTTTTTGGGAAATACTGCTTAAGGCATATGAACAGTATAACACAACAATGTCATTGACTAGCTTCTAAGTAAAGTAAAGTATAAGTGCATAAGAGTGGATGCATGTATATGTGTGTGTCTGTGTGAGAGAGAAATGATTTTAAAAACAACAGAGACTAAGAACCTAATAAAACACGTAATTAAACTCACCACATAGGCAGTTGCATGTATCTGTAGCAACAATCATCTGTGAATTAGACAACTTGCTTGAGGACTTGGCTCTTTCAGTCCTCCGGTGTTCATCACTCTGCTGTGTTGTTCTAGGCGGAACTATGAGTGTGATCCTGGACCTGTCCTACATCTACTCCATCATCATCTCCTCAGTGGTGGCCATAATCTACACACTGCTGGGGGGGCTCTATTCAGTGGCTTACACGGATGTCATCCAGCTCATCCTCATCTTTGTCAGCCTGGTGCGTAACATTTATCGACCCCTTCACACAGCGGCCATTTTGAACAATTAGGTCAGGGAACCTTAGAGCTCCAGCTCCACTCATTGAATGATGAACATCATTCAAGTATGTGTCCGATCAGATTACTCACTCAAGTACATAGTAGAAAAAAATGGATGAAGGAATAGAGGGATCAAATTTATTACAGGTCTATTACAGTTACTTGCTAGCTAATTAATTATGCTAGCTGATTAAATTACCTGCTAAACTAAAGCATATACTGATTTCACTAGCTTATTTGAAAACAGTAAAGTCTATTTGAAGTTCCCTCAGTTTTCAAATCTTTGACATGCTAATAAAGCTTTTGTTGCTCAAAGACCACAAAGTGGCACCACAACATTCCTAGTATGTGGCACTAGAAACTTAGTGACCTGCTAACTACTTTAGCTGACAAGCTAACCGCTAACACTGCAGCCAGCCAGGAACAGCTGTCACAATAGCTCTCTGAGGATTGTACCTTTTATTAAATTCAATAAAGAGTTATTTAAGAGGGGGATAAAAGTTCAGCAAGCTAACAAGCTTGCTAACTGACTGTTGGCAAGTTCCTTTCATGAAATTTCCATTTTCTTCTGTGCGCTTTGAAGATTTCTTGTCTATTTCAACTGAAAAGTTGAGTTTCAGAGTCCATGAAATTCCATGAAAACTGAGCCAAACTACATTAGTTGATGAGGATCATGGGATATGATTTAAAAAGCTCCAGGATAGCTACTAAATGGATCTTGTGATTACATTATTTTGACAATAAAATACTGATAATGCACAACCAATGAGAGCTATGTAGATCTAACCATAATGTGACATAAGAGAGCTGCACACCAACAACACAGAAATTGCAGTTTCAACTCCAACTCTAGTTTCAGATTCCTAATTTCCAGTTCCCCCACTGGGCCCATAATCAGATTAGATGTCTTTGTGTTTGTGTATGCAGTGGGTGTGTGTTCCTTTCCTGTTGACCAACCCTCACTCTCTGGACATCTCACTGACGGCCTACAACGAGACCTTCCAGGCTCCCTGGGTAGGCACGGTGAAGCTTGATGAGGCCGGCAAGTGGTTCGATGACTTCATGCTGTTGGTGAGTGGGAGAGGACATTATACACTTACACAGGGAGTACAAAATGTCATCTGATATACAAATTATGCAGTATTTACATAACTCCTGCCTCGCAGCAGTTAAATTAAATTTAACCCAGCAGCTAAATTATCAGGCTTATTTCAATGAGAAAACAGCCAAGCATAACAACAGCAGAGGGTTATTCTTTCTGGTCCTGCATTGCTGTGTAAAACTGACTCCTGTCATCATGTCTGAACCGTGTGTTTGTACCAGGCTCTGGGCGGATTGGCCTACCAGGCATTCTACCAAAGAATCCTGTCTGCCTCGTCTTACACCCAGGCTCAGGTGACCTGCTTTGCTTCTTCAGCCTTCTGCCTGGTGCTGGGTATCCCCTCTGTGCTAGTTGGAGCTGTGGCTGCATCTACAGGTACCCACTCTTAACTTACAGATTTGGAAAATTGTTACGCTAAATTTTATTTGGCTTAGTGTCTGTGTTGACCATAGATCTCTATATTTGAAATGGTAAAAAATCATTTCAAATAAATTTCCCCACAGTCAAGGTTCCTTTGCTCTTAATCAAATTTGTTCATCCATCCATCCTCCTAGACTGGAACTCAACCCTCTATGGATTGCCCACCCCATATGATCGTGACCAGGCAGGCTCCATCCTCCCCATTGCCCTGCAATTTCTCACACCCCCCTACATCTCCGTCATTGGTATTGGAGCTGTAGCTGCTGCTGTCATGTCCTCCATGGATTCAGCCCTGCTGTCCTCTGCCTCATTGTTCTCCTCAAATATCTACAAGAACATCATCAGGAAGCAGGTGAGAATTTTAGAGAAGAAAGATGCCAGTATGTATGTTCTTAACCAAATATTACTGTACTGCCTTACAATGGCAGAGAGCAGTAACTACAGAAACAGAGAGGTTGAGACGGTTGAGATACTATGTAATAAAGTTGTAAAACCTTAATTTTATGATGTTTTATAGCTGATTATTACAGTCATTACACAAACTATGAAAAAACGTTTAGATACTGCACTCTGGACTATCCAGAGGATGTGTTGGGGGTGGTGGGAAATAGTATCTGCAGACATCAAACATCACATGCTCTTGTTTTTTCATCAGCTTTCTTGTCCATTTGAACTATTGAGCTACGTAATACATTTGAATATGTAAATTTAAATGTAGCTCAGCCACATCAAATCATGTGAACTCCATTAAAGTCAGAGGCTGCAAAGACGGCAGTTACTGCTGCTCTGCAAAGCTAGTTAGTGTATAGCAGGTCTAGTTTATGCAATGTCTTTACTTTCTTTCCATTATAATTAAATTTTGTTATAACCTTATTTATGTGATATTACAAATTCTAGTTGTAAAATATGCTACATCAACACATATTTTCAGTTGAAGCAGGTAGCGGATAAATTAGCTATAGCTAAGGCTATCTCATCAATTAACTTTAATCATCTGCAGCCACTGCAGTTTAGCTTTTACCTCTGTTTGGTAGTTCTTGCACATTTTAGATGCTGTTTTTAATTAATTTATTTATTTATTTTTAACCTTGCATTTCTTCAGTATACTATTTTTTATATGCTAACACTGTATGTGAAATCAGTTGTATAATGTTTCTTGTGTTTTGGAGGAAGCTTTCTATAATCAGAGAATAACTGGTATAGACAGCCAAAGCTGTCCAGGCATGGTAGTCAGGATTTGCCAGTCCTTGAAGCATACGTGATAAAACTGCTGCTTTTCTGGAGAACTGTCACATATCAATGCCACCATCATGTGTGTTGCCCTAAAAGTTAGGATATCTTGGCCTCTGCTGCTTTGATTTTCTAATTCCCCCAAATTTATGAAAGTGCAATACACAATCAATACAAAGTCACCACTATAACCATTTGATGACCATTATGCAATGTCATTATCTTCCTTTAAGCATCATAAATCTGCCTTCTTTTACAGTAATAATCCACTGAGAATAAAATGCCTTTCATGGCCATCATGAAGGATCTTGTGTTGGTAACACCAAGACATTTACAGACTGTATCATTATATTGTACTCTGACAACACAAGCTGGAGGCTGCAACAAAGCAGCTATTGACTCTACAATACTGTACATACTGTACAATATGCCCACTGTCTCAGATTGAGTCTTGTTTATGATGTTTGCCCTCTCATAACAATGATCTATTTCATTATTTCACCCCCAAGGAATGTTCCATATAATGGGCCAGTTCACACTCAGTCTGTTATAGTGATGTAGCCTTTGTGAGAGGGTCTCTTGGCTGAAGAGGCCTCAAGAAGAGATGATCCTCACATTGTATAAAAAGGTGTGATGTGAAACTTAAGTGTTTGTCTTCTGTTTCTTGGTTCAGGCGTCAGACCGTGAGATGCAGTGGGTGATCCGTATCTCAGTGGTGGTGGTGGGTCTGGCTGGCACTGCCCTCACCTTCCTGGACAGCAGTGTCCTGGTCTTCTGGCTGGTGGGTGTGGACATGTCCTACACCATCATGTTCCCTCAGTTGGTCTGCATCCTCTTCTTCAAGGTATCCAACGGCTACGGAGCCACTGTGGGCTACTTGATGGGAATCATCATGAGGGTCCTGAGTGGCGAGCCCCTCATCGGCCTCCCGCCCGCCATCCGCTTCCCCGGCTGCCGGTTGGACGCAGAGGGAAAGCTGACCCAGTTCTTCCCCTTCCGCACTGCAATCATGATCATCTCACTCGTCTCCATTCTGCTCTTCTCCTGGCTTGCATCCATCATTTTCAACAAGGGCCTGCTGTCTGAGAGGTGGGATGTGTACAAGATCAAACGCAAGCAGAAACCAACAGCCAAAGCCACAGAGGACAAGAGGACCAACTCTGATAACGAAGAACCCTCCGTGTCCAAGCAGCTACTGGACACCACTACTAGCTGCTGAGGAGGCTCACGAAGAAGGAGAGAAGATGGGCTCTGGCTGGAGGCGGACATGTTCGCCTGCCAAGCAGGAGTTCACAGAGGGGGAACAACAGCAAAGGCTGGACATTGAGTACAGATTCTGTACAGTATCACAGTGAATTTGTGGCAATAATATAAAACCTTTATTAACAAAGTGTGATCTGAGCTCTCTGGCACACTACTTCATCATTGTCTTCTATAGAGAATACAGTAAAAACAGGCTACTTGGCTAGTTTATGTTAACAAACAAACCATTAGTCAGCATAGCATACAGTGAAGATACTTACATACATATAGGCCCAACTTATACAACAATCTAACTGAGAACGAATAGGAGATTGTGTTGCTTTATACTGTATATCTTCATACATCACTGAAATGGAGGCAATCCACAGAGAGAACCCAGAGGCAAGTTCAACACTCGAGCCATTTAAATTCACTTCCATTTAGAAAAAACAACAGGACTAGTCAAATAAGTGATGAAGTTTAACAAAGTTAAATTTTAAGTAATACAACAAATAAACAGACTTGTACATTTGTATAGATTGAGATACTACCCAAATACAGAGGACGGATGCGTCTGCTCCTTGTTGTTCCTAAAGACCAACAACACTTTAAAGCAAAAACACATTTGCACAAGAAATGGACTTCATCCCAAAGGAACAATCAGTCCAACAGAGTGATGATAAAATAGTTTACAATTCACTTTTAACAAAATGTGTAATTATTTATAAGCTTTTGCTGTTCATAAAAGAGAGCATCAGACTGTGTCACTCTCAGAAACAGGAATGCAACAAGCCATCTGACTCATCCTTTACTAGATAATTATTAATCAGCTCGGCCCAGGTGTTGCTGGCAGGAAACGTGTCTCACAACACTGTACTGTACTGCTGCAAGTGTGTCTAGCTTCTCTTTCAGTTTGAACCTCTGCAAACAATTTGCAACCATGTGCAGCATGGCCGGGCTCTCTTTCACACCAGAATAAAAAATGCCACCCAAAGAACAAAAAACAAGCGCACGTTCTGCACTGTTCCACGGCGCATTTGTTAAAGACATTTTATCAACAATCTGTTTGAATGTGATCTGATCTCTTCCTTTCTCAGATGATCGGCTGCCTCCAGCTCTTCTATGTAGCGTGTCTTGCTAGATGATAATATAGTTTTTAACTTGTGAAATATCACACTTATACAAAGAATCATTGCTTACACACCAATCATGATTTTATTTTAAAATGACAGATAGTAGTTCTTTCTGATCACCAAATTGCTTAATTGTGTATCATCCTAAATGTATGTTTTGCAAAAGTCCACACTCCTAAAACAAAAGGATCTCAATTTTGTAAAAATGAATATGTATGAAACGAGAAGATAATCAGAGTTAAGTGAACATATCTAAGATGTGAAGGTTTACAGTTACATGTAACTGTAAACCTTCACCACTCAAATACTGCTCAACAGACACCAGCAAGTTTAAGACTTTTTTTCTTGTTACAACACTGTGACAAAGTGTGAAACCCACCCAGGTACGGATGAGTGTCCCACCCTGTCTGACTGCTCCAAGTTGGGTTGCAGTGCGATTGTTGGTGGCTTTGCTGTCCAAGCAATACTAAAAATCACAAATGGCAACCAACGACACTTGGACAAAAGTGAAACAAACACTATGTCAGGCTTTTTAATCGCTCAATAATTTTTGATCTAATGTCTATTTAATTTTACCCGTTTTTGTGAACAGCGGCAGGGAGAGGCAAGGCTGCAGAACTCGATCTCCCAGCATGCCACAGTTACTGTAGGCCCATTCCCCTCCGTTGCAATTTTTACTAAGATGATATAACTGAATGTAGCGGTTTTCTACAACTGCATGGAGAGAAAGAACGCCAGACATCTCCCTCGTTTTCCTCCTCCTCACCCATTCCTCCTCCTTTTCACTCTGTCTCTTCTCAGCCTGGAAAGGCTCGAGAGAGAGAGAGGTGTTTTTCAGCATGTCTGTACTGTATAGTTTTTTTTTTTTTCTGTAATATACTATATGCAAAGTTGTAGTTTACAGTGGGATCATTTTTTTTTCTCTGGGGTGGTAGAAAGGTTTGCAGCTAAGAGAATTATCTGAGAATTATCACGAAAGATTCACAACAGTACAAATTTTACTCCTCTTTATTAATCAGATTTTACACAGATAACTGACTGTTCAATGACCCTTGTGTTTTTTTTAATTTATCTTGTGTTGTACTGAGCCTGCAATTTGTTATGCAAAGAGATTCTCACTAATGAGTGACAGTCAGAAAGCCTTCCTCTATCATACTGTAGCCTTAAATATCACTGGAAACTGGTTTCACCCCGCTGTTGGCGGTTATTTGCTGGACATCATAAAATGGATGTATACTCTAGTCACTGTTCAAATACCTCATGGAGTTGTAATGTTGGCTTTAAGTATACAAAACTTTGACCTATGATTCTGACTTTTATCCAAAACATATTGTATGAATGTCATTTTCCAAAGACTGATCGCACAGAACAAACTGTCTCAAAACAGTACCCATGCAGGACACGATGCATGCATCTTTTTTATGTGCGATTGTGATTTCTACCAATATTATACTCTTGTACTGTACAGCCTAATCATGATTTGTATATTTACACTTTTTATTTTTTATCTAAGTCGATTTCTATGCGTTGTGAGTTTCAGAGGGGAAATTTTATCTCAAGTTGGCAACGTTTAAAGTCAAATAAATACCTTCAGTTTTGCAGATGTAAATGTAGAACATCACCTTCATGTTCAGATCACTGGATGACAACTCGCATGTTTGTTCAGTGATTCTGAACAGATGTGCCTCCTGCACACGTCACAGGAAAAAAATGTTACATGCTATTATGTGAAAGTAAAATCAGAGTGAACACTTTTGTCCAAAAAATTACATACTGTCTCCAGACATGATATGTTGGAACACTCAGTCCTCAGCAAGCCGTCCACACTATAGCAAAGGATGGCAACGCCTTCATAATGGACTGTATGTACATGTATTGTCATCCGTGCGTTTCACTTTTATCACTTTTGAGCAGATTTGTTTTATTTTCCATGCTAAGTTAGTCAGATGTCATCTATAAAAGTACTGGACAGTTGTTAGTTTTATAATATAAATAGGTAGTGAATTATATATTTTATTTCCCCCTAATATGTATTTGGTTTTATACTATTATGCATGTTGATTGTCATTAACTGCGTTTGTATACTGAACTTTCGTGAAGGCTGTTCTTTCTTGCCACTTGGCAAGGTCCTACTTTGTAATCGATTAATGTAAATCCCCATGGGGTGATGTTCTGTCGGAATAAATGCTGAAACCAAATGACTGTTTCTTTGTGGTCTAAATCATCTATATGAGTTAAGCAACACACATGCCTGCCGGGAAAAGTTGTAAATATAAATTGTTTTTCCAAACATTTAGCCAACTTTACAAATGGTGGGCAAGCTGCTAGAACTATGCAGGTAGTAAAAACTATACAATGGTTGGACTAAGAGGAAAAAAAACGAATTATGCAAAAAGAACATAATACATTAAGTATTAGTTTAGTATAAGTATAGTGTGTGCAGTGAAATATTGACTGTATTACAAAAAGAAATCAGTCTTACTATGCACTTTGTGCTCAAAACTAAAAAGGATAAGTGATCTGGTGATAAGAGAAGCCATGAAAGGTGCCCCACTTCATCCTGGTGTTCATAAAACCACTCTATGAAGCTATAATTCACATGAGATGGTTGCCTGTACAATGACATATCCACCAAAACATGCAGCTGATGACACACTGTCCCAGTGTTGGAAATAAATTAATGTCACTCAGAGTCTATTTTATCTAGTACTGAATTATTATTTAATTTATCTCTATGAATAAGCTTCAAAGCTGTTGTCAGTACTGTTGCAAGCAATTTTTAATAGTCATTGTATACAATTTAACTGTTTGAGAGCCAAGCACATGCAGTAACGATTACTGTTGACTCATGTTACCCTGAAAACTCTCAAGTGATAATGTGTCAGTCCCCCGAAGTGACATGTAAGGGATTATCCACTTATACCATTTGCAACTCTATATGTAAGTGTTTATTGATATGTTCAGGCTCTATACTGTTTAAAATGAAAACTGTGTTGTAACTTTGTCCGTGTTAGAATAAACTTTACTAGCCCTTAAGTGAAACAAGCTGAAGCTTAATCACTAATTAGTTCCCTACAATTTTGAGGATATGAACATTGTGGCCATATGTTATATGAGACCATGATTAATACCTTCCTACCTTTGACTTGAATTGCCAGTGTAACTTCCTTTGTAACTGTTTCCTCTTATGTACTGCTATAATCATTTTGTTTACCTTAATCTGAGGATGTAACAGTAAAAATGGAGGTCTGAATTAGGAAAAGACATTAAATTAAATCATAAATTGGATTTTGTTTTGCTCTCATTATAGCATAATATTCAAGGACCAGCTACATTCATGCAACCATGCTCATGGTTTTGCTTGGTTATATTCTGTAAATCCACTGTTTCCAAAACAGTTGAAAACTAATTTTCAAACATCATTATTTTCTGAGCTTAGCCAATCATAATCAAGTCTGCAAGTCTTTAGAAAAGTGATTCTGCAGCATCCTGTAAAGAGGGACATCCGGTGCACCTACTCAAACTCTCAAACTTGTTTGAACATCAGTTTCCTTTCTTGATTCCCAGGCATTTTTAAAAGTCAACAAAGTATGAAATTATCAGCACTTAAAGAATCTACAACCATACAGCGGTTTAAAATTGACATTAGTGCCAAGCTCAGACTCTTGCAATATCATAATTTCTTTTTCTGCCACACTGGTGACTGAGACAGCACATGAGGGGGACGTGTTTCCCCAGGAGTACTCCTGGAAAAGTGTTGCATTTTATTTTATTTATTTTTTGGGAATAGAATTTTGTTGTGGCACTTTTAAATGTAAACTGTAGTGCACACCACAACTACATCTGCGTGCAACACTTCAGAGGCCAGTGTCAATTTCCTCACTGTATATGTATGTATGTATATATGTATGTATATGTATGTGTGTGTGTGTGTGTGTGTGTATATATATATATATATATATATACACATTGTTACAATGTCAGGTGGATGTTCATATTAAACGTGGCCAAAGTGTAAAATAATGTGGTAAACGTATGTAGAAGCAATCCCTGTGAGCAAAAAGACTGCTCTGAATGCTCGGTTTCCAATGGTTTTTTCTACTTTCAGCCTGAGCTGATGTTGGCTCAAGACAGATTTCTTTATATGGTCATCGGTTCCAAGCACAGTGCGCCCGTTCACTGCCCCCGCTCAGCTAACATTATGGCATTTTTCCATTGTTTTGAGGTAGTCACGCCAGCCATGACTTGAGTAAAGCTGGCACACTGTGAGTGTTTTTCCATTACACAGCAGGGCAAAGTAAAATAAGTTGTTTACCCCTTGGAGGTGTGCTGGTCATCTGCAGCTCTTCATCAAACATTATCATCACTGTGGCTGTTTCTGCTTGTACTATTCCTCCCTGCATTATTTCTAACTGATCAACTGAGCAAAGTTCAGTTTCAGTAATGAATTTAACAATTTCATTACATTTATGATTATGATTTACAGATTACAACATCTTAGTTATTAATTTTATAATTAGTAAATAAATTGTGTATTATTAGCAATTTCACACTTTTAAATGTTGTAGATTTAGGCCCAATCATTTTTTAAATAATTGTGGTTACATGACCATGGGACATTTATGATTTGTGTGTACGCATGGTCTAAGGAAGAACATATTGATGAATCCCAGATTTGTGCTTAAAACGTTCATACGCACAGTTTAAGCACAGATTTGTACGAGAATGTACCAGTGTCTGAGTTTTTGTCCATAGTTCTTCTGTGATAGCTACTCCTAAATTGTTTCCCCAGGCTGTTTTTAGATAATCTAAGGAGGTGGTCAATCTTAAAAGCGTGTCATAAATAATGGAAGTGCCTCTTTTAATCAAAGTATTTGACAAAAATATGGATTCCATTGGTGAACTATTTAATGTTTGGGAAGGATGTAGTGTTTTGTTTGACAAAGTTGTGTAACTGTAAATATCTGAAGAAATGTGTGTGGAGCAGATCAAATTTCATTTGTAACTGTTTAAATGATGGAAATATACCATCAATAAAAAGATCTTTGAAGGAGTGAATGCCTTTTCTGTGCCACATCTGAAACATTGCATTAGAGAGATGTAGTAAATGAATAATTTGCAACTAAAGGAGCCTGAAGAGAGACAGAATGCCACCCAAAATGTTTTCTTATTGAGGACCAAATTTTAAGTGAGTGTGAAACTATTGGACTGTTTGTAGAATACAAGTGTGTGGTTCCGAAAAGAGTAAACTTGATAAAGAAGATGAGGAACAACATTTTTTTCAATGTAGAGCCAAGCAGGCATCAGACCTTGTAGGCAAAAGTAGAGTGCGCATAAACTGCATGTTCAGTAGTACATTTAGAAATGAGGTAGTCCGACTTGGGTCTCTGTAAAAAGTCTTTCCTTATATGGGGGGTCTTATTATTCCAAATACAATTGAAAATTATTATTGTCTTATTATTATCTAGGTTCTTGAAGAAAGTATTATTAATAAAAATTGAAATACATTGAAATAAGAATAAAAATTTAGAAAGGGTGTTCATTTTAATTGCATTAATTTGGCCAGCTGGTGAGATGGGGAGATTTGACAACTTAACAAAATCTTGTTTTGTACATTCAAAAGTTTTACAAAGTTCTGTTTGAATCAATCAGAGAAAATTTTGGTGAAAGTGAGTATCACCAAGTATCAAAATTGACTTAAAACGTTTAAAGGGAGAGAAGGAGTTTGTTGTTGGGCAATGGGAAATAAAACACTTTTGAAAAGGTTGAGCTTATACCCTGATACCTTGCCAAAACTCAATAAAATGGACATAATTTTGGGAATGGATGTTGAAGGGTTGGAAATGTACAGTAATAGATCATCAGCATATAATGGCACTTTATGTTCCTTCTCTCCCCTGATGATTCCAGTGTAAGTATCTGAAGCACACAAAGAAACCACAAGCAGCTCGATAGTGTGACAAGGAGTGGAGAGAGAAGGCAACGTTGTTTGGTGGAGCGCCTTAAAGGTAAATAATCAGATCTGAACCCATTCATATGAACGGAAGCTAAAGGTGAGACATATGAAAGTCCCATGCGATCCTATCGAAAGCCTTCTCTGCATTGAGAGATATTAGCACTTTGGGATTGTGAGGGTTTGTGCTGGGTGAATAAATAATATTTAATAATCACCGAAGATTGAAAAATAAATGTCTATTTTTAATAAAATCTGTTTGATCCCAAGATATTACTGTTGGGAGCAATCTCTCCAGACATGTAGCTAAAATCTTGGCTAGCAATTTTGCATCTACATCGAGAAAACTCAATGGTCTATATGAGCTTGTGTTGAGCAGATCTTTGTCCTTTTTAAGGAGCACAGAAATACATTCCTGATATAATGTTGGTAGGAGGTGATCAGTATTAAGGAAACCAACAATACTTCAAGTAACAAGGGGGATATATGTTCTATGAATGTTTTGAAGAATTCTGCCATATACCCATCTGGGCTTGAGGCTTTCGAGCATTGCATGTTGTGTATAGCTTGATGTATTTCTTCTATGGTAATGTCTCCCTCAGGTTGCTCTGATCTCCCTGACTTATGGAAGGTATATTGAATTTATAGAAAAAACTATCAATTAATTTTGGACCTCCAGCTGATTCTTTAGAATACAAATTGGAATAAAAATGCTTGAATTCATCATTAATTTCTTCCTCTTGACTTACTTGTCCAGAGCTAGTATGAATCTTTGTGATTAATCTAGAAGTGGCTGATTCCCTAATTTGGTGTGCAAGGACATTGCCTGCCTTTTCACCATGTTCATAGAGTTTATGATGAGCCTGTGTCATCATATTAGTCATCTCTGAAGTAGAAAGGAGATTGAACTCAGTTTGGAGGGAGAGCCTTTCTTTGTACAATTCAGATGAGGGAGAAATTAGATGTTGCTGATTGCGTTTGAGAATTTGATCTGTCAGAGTTTTACGGTGCTCATTTCTCACTCATGTGGCTAATGCCTTTTGAGAAATAATCTGCCCATGACTATATGCCTTAAATGCTTCCCAGATCTTGCTTTTAGAAACATCTGGTGTGTTATTTGTTGAGAGATAGAACTGTATTTGAGATTTTATGTCCTCAACAAAAGGTTTGCTAGGTAATAACGTATTATGAAATTTCCAGGTCCTGGACATATGTTTGTGATGAAAGGGGGCTATGATCAGATATTAAAATTGCTGCATAGTCGCAGTGTCTCTAAAGAAAGAAACTTATAGTTGATCAAGAGATAGTCTATCCTTGAGTAGGTGTGATGTCAGGTGAAAAAAAAATATTTACACTGATTTGAGTACATAAATTACCATGGATCTATTGGGACATTTTTAAGTAGAAACCACATTTCAAGTAATCATTTTAACCCAAACCATGATCTTTCCCCAACCCTAACCCTAAGCGGTTTTGTGTCTAGACCTAACCAGACCATAACCACAGTGTTGGTAAACATAAACAACATAATTATTTTTTAAGAGTGATTTTGGAAAGTGGCATATTGCACTCCTATTTTGGAAAGCGGCATTTTACGCTCCTATGGGTTGTTCTGGAGTGCAGGTACAATTGACCTATATGTGGTCATTTGATTATGAAGATGTGTTGTCTACATTATAAATACAAAGCCCCTCTTTATAGATATCATAATGAACCTGTTAAAGGGTGATTATAAATGTTCACATTGTACTTAACCCTTTTTATACAGACCCAATTTGTGAATAGTGATAGAATTCATTCCCATTGTTCACCTCTGGATGCAAGTCATATTACGCTCATAATCGGTTTCATTTAATATCCAGTGTGCTGGAGTAAAAGTCAACACAACAAAATATAATGTCTAATCACTATAACCATCATCCTTATTATTTAATAAATATAATGTGCAAAAGACATTTTTCCATTTAAAGACAGATTCCAAGTAGCTCTTTAAGCTCATACTTCATTCAAACTTGAGTCAGTCCTTTCACTTGGAAAGATAAAATGTTTTTGGTGGATCTAAGCCAAAACAGTCATGCAGTTTCAATGAAGACCTCCATGTACTTGAAACACATGAATGAGTGTTTTTGCTGGGCAGTATGACTTTATTCTTTTGTGTCAACCAGCCAAGCAAGAGCATGTGGTTAGAGGAAACAACCTGCAGGGTTTCAAATGAGCCGTTCAAATAACAATTATGATCAGGGGAGAGGGGTGCTTGGTCTACTTTTGTTTTATTGAGTAAAAGGGATGAACTTTATGTTGAACAGTCAAAGCTGAGACACAATAGAGACAATACCTCTGGGCAAGGAGGCCAGTGTGGACTACTCCTGTTTTTCCTGTTCAATAGTTCACCAAACATGTTGAGTCCCAGGTCAAGGAAAAAAATACCATTGACGGGTGTCATCAATTTTTACATAATTTTTTTTTGTGAGGTGCCACTACTGTTTTTGCCAGGTGATACAACAAAGCTTAACATGCTTGGACAGAGCCTGGGATCTGGTCTTTTTCCCCATATAGGTCTATTTAACTGCTAAACTGGGAGAAGATGAGGCTTGAAAAATGCTGTTGGCTTGTTGCTGTAAGTCTGAATGGTAACTTGGGTATATGGCCTGAGGTATTGTTTCAATAGGTCTCCAAATATCAGCTACTACAACATCAAGGCTCTAGCAGTTAAGTCAGTAGCTTAGCTGTGGTTTAATGCTTCAGTTTAATTAAGTTTTCAGAGGTGATTGCCCTGTTAAAACAAACTCAGGTTCAGCAGAACTGCAACTAAACTACACTGATGATACACAGCTGATCCAAGTAAGACCACAAAATATTGATCTGTGTTATCTTGTTCACTCATTCAGCAAATGATAAAACTGAAAATTGGCTTTTTTAGCTTATTAAACAGATTTTTGCATTTTACTTTTTTCCAATTTCTATGAAATTTCACTACTTAACACAATATTCATTGAAAATTGTTATATGGACAGACATTTATATACAATTTGCGTATTCTCACAAATCAATTACTAAATCATATTACTGTTAAATAATTTGCTTTTACAATAAAATAAATACAAGCTATTCCATCTCACAATATACTCTTAGATCACTACAATACAACAGTAGGCTACTATTGATGTTTTTGGGTTTAATTGTTATTTACAGCTTCATGTAACTAAATTATTAATTAATCTGCCCACTACTGAGAAACATAAATCATATATGTACTTTTTTATGTTGCAATAGCTAATTTATGGTTCTGGTGATGACCAGTTCCCAACTGAACATGCTGGTCCATTCAGATGTAGGGACCTCTAGTGGCAGTTATGGCATTTCTATAAGATCCAGTAAATACAGTCTATACAGTTAATAATATAGCACAGCTGTATATGAAACTGGAGGCATTGAGAAAAGAGCAGTTTGGTTTAAGAGACAGGCGACATACTCGTATTAAAAAAAACACTAGGAACCACTTGTAAATACATGTATTAACCCCGCTGCCACAAAGACCAGCACTTTGACTGGTGGTCATCAACACCCAAACAGAACTATTAATACAGACTGCTTAAGTGCAAATGATCTTGTGTGACTAAGTTTGGTTTTATCATTTCTGATCCAGGAGTTTGCCACTTAGACGACATTTGAGCTTAGGGCTAAACAACCAGCTATGTTGAGTGGCTTCTACATGCATAGTCTACTTGACTTTGTCACGGACTGGAAAGTTTAGGAGAATACTGCTGAACGAATATCGCCAACTGAATTGGTGCTTGCTCTTTTTGGTGTCAGTCTTCCTCAGCTTAGGCCTCTCAAATCGAGATTTCACTTATATTTAGCTTATTGGAAATTCTTCAACACACAATTCTCAAGCAGGCAGAACATTAAGCTTATATGGTTTTCTGATAAATATTTGCAGGGGGGGTAAAATAAGTGAGAGGATCTTTTTTAGGGCTTCTTAAAAAGAATAATGATAAATGCTGAAAGTGACATAAAACAACCAGCAGCTTTGTTCTTTAATGCTCAAGAAATCGATGGTCTTCCGAGCCTGCAATGCCAATGATGATGTTTAAGTTTGGCACTAAAGACAGTAATTTAGTGACTTTAACCAGCCAGTGTGAGAGGAAAAATACTCTGCTCTTACTTCCCTTTCACTTTATTCATAACAGGTCATCTATATAGGAGGGAGACGGTCATGTTTCAAAACAAAGGACAGCCTACTGCTGCTTTTAATTATAGCTGTTCCCCAGCTAATAGGTATCACTGCAGATAGTTTCCCTTGAAAACCAATGTCACACAACTTTCACATATTCTTTCTAGGTACAGTGGAGGTTAGAGTTTGAATATCATTTAAATGAAACTTTAAAACTAAACAGAATGAAAAGATTGACTGGACTGGACAGGAAAATAATTACAAGAAGTTTTAGAAAGGTGTAGCAACAAATACTTCTGTTGCCCTGGAAGTAAAACAAAAGTTATTAATGTTGTTAATCTGACAGCCATAGTATTTGTGTGAAAGCAGAATGGTGAAATGCTCAGTGTCAAATTCGCTACATAACTAGCCATGTTATAGTTAAATCTAAAAGCTAACATTAGCCAGTTATTTAGCTAACTAAACATGTAGAAATATCATGTTAGCATGCTAGCATGCATGAAAAACATTCTTCTGCACGGGCACCATGCCATTTTGAATCAGCTTCATGTAGTTAATGTGTATTCAGGCTGAATTACATCCACTTTATTACTCGGCTATATTTACTTCTCATTCAGCAAAGGTTAGACAATGTCCTCTTTATGGGCCAAACAGCTATGAGTCAATGCTATCACCAATTTGTGTTTTCTGTCATTCACTTTTTCAGTTTTACTCCAATCTCCCCTTGTTTTACTCCAATCTCCCCTTTTCTCTCCGAAAAAACATTACCCTCATTTCTCTAGGGTCCTGTCCCAGTGATGCCCCGGTAGGCTATCTCTGTCTACTGCTGTTCAGCAGCTGGTCTGAAATGTCACCCACCCTGGTCATTTGAGACCTGACATCCCAGTCATCATGCCAGCTAGGACTTAATCTGGGAGAAGAGAGAAACACACTCATGCCATCTCTCCTTTTGGGAGAAAGTCCTTTTTGAAACCTGTCCCAAACCAGCCCTTATTAGTCCAATTAGCTGGACCTTCTGTCTTGACTTGAAATGCTGTCATGTTCACTCACAGACAATCTGGGTATTCATATGATGGGTGATACCATGAGTAATAAGTGTGAATCACTTAAGTGCTGGGAAGTTTTAGTTGATTATACAAATTACTAATGCCCTATATATTGACTGTTATCCAAAGTTAAACTGCGAAGTGTTAAAATGCTCTTTGTGTTTTATTTGTTCATTTATTGGTGGAAGTGCCATTATCAGGTGGAGATGCAGGTGGAAACTAACTTAAAAAGTTGTGTTACCATGCAAAATTATGTAACTTCTTCAAAATCAAGGAAGACATGATGCATACTGTATACTGTGGAAATCAATGGAAATGAGTGGCAGCATGGAAGAAAGGAAAAACACATCCCAAACCCCAATTTCAGTCAGTAATGCAAAGTACAGTATAGGATAGAGGTCTTGCCCACATGCACCCAACTGTTTAGCAAGATTTCTGGTAATTGCCACCTGATCCTGTAGATGCCATCCCACCCCAACTTTTTAAAATCTAAATAAGTTCCTTTCAAAGTAACAGCTTCTGCTTAAGACAGAGGAACTAAATGTAACAAAATACAGTATTATAGATTAAATATATATTTATTATATATACTATATGATTTATTATAGACTTAATGTATTCAAACAAGTATTACAACTGTAAACTATTAACAATGGACAATAATTTATTTGAAATTTGTTCTATTTAAAATTCCCCATTTTTACGTTTTGTAAATGGGGAAAGCTTAATATTGGTACAAGTTACCATACACACGTACTCCCTACACACACAGAAAAAAGGGTGTAAATTATGAAAGCAAAAGCAAAAGAAAACAAAGATAGTGTGGTCAATTCACTAGACTGATTAATAATTTCACAACATGCACACATAACTACTATTTACAATATCAGAGATATGCATCTATGCACCACAGCAGTGAAACTCTTCTCAGGGAAAGGAAAACCAAAAAAAAAAATCAAAATTGCCACATCAAGGAAATGCTATACTAAAAACCTAAGCAAAATATACACAAAACAAAATAAAGCAAGGTAATCAAGCAAACAAACTTAACTAAGTAACTTAAACAAATCAAATTAGCCTAAACATAGCAAAAGATGTATGCACTGACACTGAACATTGGCTTTTTGCAGAGGTCATTAGGTGTAAAATAGTCCAATGTAAACATTATAAATATAATCCAAGTATAATGGGCATGCAAAACCCTTGAATGATCTTTTAAACTGCAGGTATTTACATGCACACTAAAAACACATTACTGTTAACAATCAGGTTAGGGCACAAAGTCAAGTGAGGCATTTACATTTATCTGGCTGCTCTAAAACTCCAGGTTAAGTCAGAAATCACATAACCACACTTCCCTCTGCAAAAATGATGTGACATTAGTTAATCCACAGTTAATGGAAATATCACAGTCAGCTGTTTCAGCTTATTTTATTACATTTTTCATCAGGTTTAACACAATTAGTAATGGATTGCTCCTGAAACGCTGTCTTTTGCCCATACTGTTGAGTTCTCAACATGCTAAATGTTAGGATTTCCTGTGCTTGATTATGCCATTTTTGTATCTTTTTACATGCTGCATAGGGTACACATGAGCCAGGCCTCCCCAGTATAAAACTAGCTGTGTTAACCCCTTTAAGCATGCAAACACACTGTAATGACTGTTAAAGCTGTACTAGTGTCACTGATTATGCATTCAGTGGTCAAATAACAAGTTTGATCTCACACAATGTCCTTGTGTGTAATTCAATACACTGAGGAGGCAGCCATTGCTTTGTGTGTCAGAGCATTGATGGCAGTGATGAGGGTTGGTGCGCAGTCACAGTTTCAGCTTTGTCCAGTACTTTTCCACTGACTGAGCTACCGGCATTCACGTGTGTGTGTGTGTGAGTGCCTTGAGTGCCTGTGTGAAGAAAATGCAGCTGCACTAGCTGTACCTTATCAGGAAGCCAGAAGAGACGACCAAAAAAAACCCACCAAACCTTTGATGAAGTCCTGAATTTAGGGGAGAGAACAGGAGGAGAGGGATTTGGAGACATTACACAGCCGCACAGCACTTTGTGAAGACAAATTAGGCAGTGTTACATATCAGTAAGTCATGTGTAGTCGTTAAGAGGAGACAGCCATGCCAACATTGCCACCTTAAAGTGTGCCTGATATGACTGGAACAAAATCTGAGGCAACGGTGGTGTGGCTGAGAGAGTTTATTCTGCTCTCTCAGTGCCATTTCCTGAGGCATCATAACAAGTTCTGATCTGAGCACGACTCTGAAACATGTGCACGCGCCAGAGCTCTGACCTAGAAATGCATGCACAAACGATGACACATTGATGATAAACCAGACTGATGATTAACACAGAAGCTGCTTCCCTCTCTTGATTAAAGCGACGCAATGCACGTGCAGACATATTTTGGGTGGTGTGCATCAGTTGTAATGATCAGTATCAAATATCTTAGAGTTTCAATGACATCCACAGTTGACTCACTTGCTTCAAAGGTGAGACACGATTAGCTCAATTGATTTTACTGTTTGTGCTGCTGTGATTGTGTATTCGCTCCACCTGTAAGCAAATAGGTCAAGTTTTTTAAGACTTTAGACCATTCCACACTAAAGAAAACTGTGATGCCACTCCTCCTCTACACACAGCCAGATATTTCACATACATATTTACGTAACACACTGACACACCTCTGTGTATAAGACTTGCCCTGGTAGAGTTTAGATGTTTGTTGATGATACATTCGTTTGATAAAAGTCTGTTTAGACGGGACAAGAAAACCACCCAGGCTTATGTGTATATCTTGCTGTATAGGGTGTGTTTTCCAGTCGGTGTGTGTGTGTGTGTGTGTGTGTGTGTGTGTATGTGTGTATAACATGACAATGTTTAAGATTGCACAACCCTAGGAGATTTCATGTCACGTTTTGTATGTTTATTTTAAATGCGTCACCCAAGAAAATGGTATGCAAACTTTGCAGGCTGAGTCAGAAGTGATTCAAAACTCTTTGAGCCACCCTTGAAGAGTGATGATTATCTCTCCTCTGAGAAAATGCAGACTAGTTTCACAAACTGATCCTGATGCTTCAAAACTCACTTAAAAATCTGCTCTATGGTGTCTGGATACACTGTGAGACAAAAGTCTGTCATCATGCCATAGTGAATATTTGTGTAACTAATCGATGTTGAAATAAATGTCTTTTGTGGTCTCTTTTTTTGTCTTCGGATTATTTTGTCTCACTCTCTCTAAACTCCACTTCTGATCTGGTTGTGCCATCACAGGAGCGTGCACGTGTCTCCAGTGTCTACCCAGGAGATGTTTTGATCCCAAGTATGGACATGCCTGTGAAACAACTAAATCCTCAGTCTTAGCCACCTTCAGACAGGCAGTAGACTCTAAAGTAAAATTTGGTTTTGTGTGCAAGGCTAAAATGGCAGGTTTATGACCACAAAGAGGAACCACAGCTGGTTTTAATCACCACAGTGTGCAAAGTCCGGATAGCTGAATTGTTAACATTTTTGCACGGCCACGTTCCTGCAATAACCTGCAACTGGTCAACATTGTCATGTTACGGGCTGACAATACAAGACCATACAGGTGTATTTGCTTTATTTTATGTCATTTGTTCCTTGTTGTGAATAAATTTACATGTTGCATTTGCTCCAATTGGAACTGACAAGCTCCTTCATCTGATAGGGACACATCTACTTAAACAGAACTGATTTACTGTCACTGATTTATTAGTGCTGTATTCAATAATAATCTGAGAAGATGCCACATTCACTTATACTGCCAGCTCAAATCAAGCCTGAATTCCATTATTTGATTTTGGGTCACATTCATTCTTGAATATTCTTAGTCCCTACCTGAATGCATTATTTCTGGTCTGTGTCTCTCTTTTCCTTGCTTTAGATTGGTTTCCTCCATAAAGGTTTGCTCTCTAGATGTAGTAACCAGCTTTTATTGGTTCTTTTGGCTTTGATTTTGTGTTCCTTGTGTAATTTGCAAGGAAGACAGCATGTGATTCAGCCTGCTTTGACTACAGGAGTCATCTGTCACAGACTCAGATGAATAACCCTGTTACCTGTGTGGGGAAAAAACAACGAGCTAAAAGAGGCCAAAAATATTTGTATTTGTATCATTTGATTCAATGTTTATATCAACAAGATACAGCCACACTTAGCAGCTAACTTAGGCAAAGCAGTGCCTTGAGCTAAATGCTAGTCAGCAGGCTAACATGTTCACAGTGACAATGTAAATATGCTGATGTTTAGCAGGTATAATATTTACATGTTTAATCTTATTTTTAGTGTGTTAGCATGCTAACATTAGTTGATAGCACTAAACACAAAGTAAAGCTGAGGCTGGAATGTCATTAGCTTTTACAGTATTTTGGTCAGTATTGTACGAAGGGTGACAAGTCCCCCTATTTACCATTTATATGCAGTATGTACATTTAATAAATGGTTTATAGCACACTATAATGTTGTTATAAGCAGATATAAGTGTTTTTTAATGCATTTGTCAACAACATTAGCTTGTCCTGGGGGCATCTAAAAGTGGAGGCTTGTGTAAAAACAGATAATGATAGCATATATAAATTAGTACTACAGATGTCAGTTTAGGTTAATTTTGCTTTCGATAGACCAACACCAATTAACCAGTAACTAACGGGTTCATTTTTAAGAAAAGTTGTGATGTAGCTACCGTTTGAGAACTGTCCAGTTTGTCTGCCCTGGTTAGCTTGACTTTTAGCTCATCCTTCTTCACCTCAAAGTGTTTTTAATGCATTTAGTCACAGTAACAGAGGGCTACACACAGCAGGGCATAGCTATGTTAACAATGCCAGCCATGGTAACTAGCTGCTAGCTGCCGTGCATGTTGGTAAAAAGGATCCATCACGTCTCTTTGTATCTATGGGTTGGTGCTCCTGTCAATGTGTGTTTTTTAAAATTATTTCAGGGCTGCACTCACTCTCGTCCCGAGTTCAGTAGCCAACCCTATAGTACGCCAATTACCTATAGATCGATGTAACCGGTCAAAAATATTCTTGGCGGTTAACCGATTAACAGTTAACCGTTGACATCCCTAGTTAGTATGTATACTGACAACAACATAGTAGAACACAGATGTGTTAATATAAAGTATGTCTTCATAGGAAGAGTTATGATTGTTGACAAATACTGTACATTAATACACTTGAAAATGTCCTTATATCTGCTTATAACTACATTATAGTGTGTTATAAATCATTTATTAAATATTTAGTGCTACTGTACAAAGTAACATTTTAACCTGATGATGGCACCAGATGAAAAGGTAAGGGATCACAAAAAATTACTACAATTCATCATTAGGGGGACAAGAATGGGACATGAACTTTTCATGGCAATCCATCCAATAGTTGTTGAGATATTTCAGTCTGGACACAAAGTGATGAACCGACATTACCAATCCTTGAAATATTGATTGATGCAAGTCTGAGTCTGACAAAACTAAACAAATAGGTCAATGAAAATGGTTTAGGGATGGGCGCTTTGACTTACCCCAACCTGATCAAACATTGGAAAGCACTTGCCATTTGTTTCCTGTTGTACGTTGAATTCTGCTGCATATGGTACATATGTGTGTATCTTAGTACTCTTATAGCATTTATGGCTTTTACTTGTTTACTTGTATTAACTAAATCGTCAGACAAATACTTTTTTCTTGTTCATAGCCTATTGTGTCTTTGCTTCTATGCAACCTGTAAAGTAGAAAAAGATACATTAGGGAAGTATGTACTGTATTCTTTGTTTTTGAAAACAAAATGTAAAAAATAAAGTTGTTTCATTTGATTTGAAGTAAAACACTATGGTTTCCAGGGAAAACATGAAGATAGCTTTCCTGATTTTGGCGACATGAAACCTTGCACATCTATGACATGTCAAGCTGGTGATCATGAGGTGAGCCATGGATTCCATTACCATTAGTTGTGCTGTGAGTTATGTAGTAATGTGCCTGGGTTTTTTCCATCCACCTGTTGAACCATACATCATTTAGAACATCATAACTTTCAATATCATATCAATAATATTTCGATCTCACCCCACAGGAGCACCATTGCAGTTGACAGGCAGTGTTGCACCTGGATTGTTGAAATATCCATTGCGATAAAGAAGAAGATTGTATCTTCATGCATGTTAACATAGATCCCCATACCACCTTTCACAGAACAGGGTGGGGATTTAATTGAGCAAGATCTTGTTCTAATGAATCATCTTGTGCTTGGGGCCACATACAAAATATCAATCCAAAGAAGGAACACCCTCTATCAACTGTGAGAAGTCAAGTTTAGACACACCTTCCCATTCACTTGAATAAGAAAATGTCCAAACTTTTGACTGGTGCTGTATGTGGCTTGACACCTGGGACAGAAATATGTCCTTGCTCCTTGACCTCCCTCAGCTTCTTAGTAAGTGTGGCTGAAGGAGAAGAAGGTGAGTGATCCTCTACAACAGAGTGAAGGCTACAATTTTGCCATCTTTGTGCCACCGATATTAAAACTTCTTTTCAAATCACATCCCCCCTATATGAAGACCCATGCCATCATGCTGTTTCATGTGTAAACATGCCAGACCATGAGGAAGCCCGTTCATGGCATCCTTTAAGGACAAAATAGGAATTAAATCATGTGGACAGAAGTCTTAGGTGCCACCTCTCTGAACAACCCCTACCAGGTGTTATTGGTATCAGGAATGTTTCTTGGAATTATTCGATTTCCCTTATATACGTACTGACCATGTGTCACTTAAGGTGATCCTACATCTTGTTTGATCACTTCATGCCAGTGGGTCTCAAAGTGGGGTCCAGGGACCCACAGGGGTCCTTGAGGGGGCTCTAGGTGCTCCCCAGTAAAAAGGGGAATCATTTATTTTTACTATAACTTCATCCGTCAGTAACACAATGACAGAATGTATGACTATTTTGGTCATGGGTTTCATATACTTTCTGTAATAAAACATCTGAAAGCAAAAATTTTATCAGATGGGGGTCCATGTTCTAATTTATGTCAGTTTATGGGTCCTCAATGTGAAAAAGTTTGAGAACCACTGCTTTATGAAACCTACAATGTCACTTTATTGGTGATGAGCCCGTGAATGAGCACCCTCACAAGTCTCTTACATGCTTGTGATGCCAGAAGTAATCACTCTAAAACAAGTTACACAATCTTACCTCTCTGAAATGTTCTTTGTGCAAATGATGAAACACTCAGAAAAGTGAACAAGCACATTTCTCAGCCACGTCTCAGTCACTTTTCACCTATATTCCTGGCTTTGGCCAGTCGCCTTTGCAGCGTTGCCTTGAAAACACACATTTTTGTATTAAGAAAGGGTAGGAACCATAAAAACCTTGTCTTTTCTTCCACCGTCACGCTGTATCCCAATCATCGTTTTGTGGTATTACTATGGAAGTTTACTGTAATGGTAAAATCTATAAACTACTCTAATGCACATAATTCCAGCCTTAGAGGATAAGCTTTCTCACCATATATGGTAAGATAGCAATTCCCTACAATGAAATGATGAAGAATGAGAGTAAATAAAGGACAAAAAAATCTGTCAAAATGAAAAGATTGAAAGTATCATCATGTACAGTTGTAGAGCCAAAGCTTGTGATTACTTCTGTCTTTACAACACAGTGTCATAAACTATAACTGCCTTTTCCCTGTACACCCTAACAAATCACTGTGTGGTTAGTTTAATCTGTAGTGGTTACATGGTATTGTTCCTTTTTCTAGGAAAATATGTAAGCGCTCCTTTGGGAATGTGACTGGTACACTATGTACTAACTGTTCACAAGGACAGAAATCACAGCATTACATACCTGAGTAAACACTGGTACATTGCATTTCAACTCAAGCTGTTTGTATGCCTCTTGTAAAGTGTGTTTCATTGTGTAATGTGGATTTAGATAAAAAAAAACAAAAAAAACATGAGGTGTAGGTGTTTGTAAGTATCACATTAGATTCTGGACCCATTTTAAGACATTGCAAGTGATTAAGTAAGTAGTTCGCTTTCTTGGTTATAGGCATCTGTATTTCTTATATCAGTTACATCTGTAGTTAGAGTTAGAAATTCAGTCTACAATCTCTTTCTAAACCAAAAACAAATGATCTGAAAGACATTCCATATCTCTTCAGATTAGAAACAGCTAACATCAAGCACATTACTTATAGTAGTACTACTGAAAACACAGAGTGAAAATATAAAACAATAAAACAATTCAAGAAAATGCAATTTCAAAAGAATGCATTGTCATCTTCATCTGTCAGCAAGACATCTGAACAAAGAAAGCTGGTTTACGTAATCTCCTCAGGTCTTTACAAAGACCTTTAAACTGCTGAAATATATTTTAAGTAACATAATCTAACTTAGAATTATCCTTTGGTTTGTCTTTCGTAATGTTTCTGGGTTGTTTACTGATTCAGTTCTGTTTTATTCAAATTTATTTTGTCATATTTTTTTCCGGTAACACTTTAGGCTATTTGGGGTCCTCCTAGCATTTGTAATGAGTATAAAACTGCAAATAAATGGTTTATAACACATGTAGTTGTAAGCAGATATCAGCCAAATGTTTATTCATTGCTAATATTATTTGTCAACAAGTCATGGGCACCCAAGTAGAGGCTGGTGTATAAATAGATAATGAATCACAATATAGTAAAATATATATATAGGGTATGTTTTTTCAAAATGTTGTCAGAATATGGAATATTATGTCATTCAAAAAGTTGTACCTGAAAACTCAAAGAACACAAGAAAACACTGGCTATTAAAAATGCAGCTATAACACTTACTGCCTGCAGGTAGCATATAAAAATTGAAAAAATAAAGCATCTTTATTTTTTGCCTGTAGCTGCTAGCTAGAAGATCCTACTGGACCACACACAACCAGGTAAAATTACCTCTTGAAAATCTACTGTATTCATTGTATCCATATAAACCCCAGACTGAATGAATTAAATGTGGACAGAATAAAGAATAAAGATTATACTGACAACATAATGTTAGTGATGTTAGCATTAGCTTACCAGCAGAGAGTGAGGTAACAAACACATAAAGATTGCTCAATACAGAAAAAAATGATTGAGAAAAGAATGATCAACAAATTGGATTCTCTGTGGTGGCTCTAACAAGGCTGATTGGGCAAGACTTTAAGGTCCCATCCCTCCTTCTCACAAAGCTCATTGTACAGAACATGACTGCAAAATATACAACACGCAGTTAACATGTCAAAGTCTGTATGCGTGTGCACACACTCCCGTGCAAGTGTTTTTGCCTCACAGGTCGTGAATACAGGCTTGCAGGCCTGTAACTGAATGCACAACCTTGCAGCCTAACAGGGTTAGCAGGCAGACACCAAAATGTTCAGCCTGCAAGTATATATATGCAAGCTTGCAGCACAGAATTTTCCAGTTACAAACATAATGTTTACAAAACTGCTGTTACAGATACAAAACCCTGTTTTCAAGTACACCTTTTTGAATGATACAGTATTCCATATCAGAATTGTTGACAAATACTGTACGTTAATAAACACTTTGAACTGTCGTTACGCTGCTTACAGCGACATTGTAGTGTGTTATAAACATTGTAGTGTGTTATGAGTGTATGTTTATTGTACCATTCTTTCAGCAATGTTAGATTTTGCCCAATATCACATGGACCCCGGGAAGGTAGTAACAGCATAGCATCAGTGGCATCAGTGAAAAGTAATCAGGATCCCAGAAACGGTTAACGTTCGACTGATAAAATTGTGGGTCAAGAATTGTGATTTAGCCTTAAATTTCCATTTTATCAATAAGTTTTTCCAAAGTAGTCAGTGTGAAGGAAAAAACAGCTTGTGGAATTCACCAATTTATATGTGCAGTAGTTTTGTACACAGTTTCTGTACCATTACTCTCATATGAAATGACTTAAGTCATTTTAATAGGATGGATATATTGATAGGCTATAAATAATAAATTCAAGCGACAAGTTCGTGGCCGGTTAGCTCAGTTGGTTAGAGCGTGGTGCTAATAACGCCAAGGTCGCGGGTTCGATCCCCGTACGGGCCACTTGAGTTTTTCTTTCTTGTACTAGCTCATTAGCGCCGTTAGCATGAGATTCCGTCATTTTTACTTTAATGGACGTAGCCACCGTCACGTCACCGATTGGTTTGTGGACTACTGTTTTGAAGCCTCCAGTTCGGCATTCAGAGCGTCGCCATCTTGGACTTTTGGAGCCAGGAGTGACCATATTTGGACCAGAGGGTGGCGCTAACCTTTACACTAGCTGCTAGCTGGGTTGGTTAAAGTTTAAAACGCGTATTTGCTCTCCATGGTTAACTGTAATAACGCTAATGCTAATTTTGGCTGGTGAAAACAGATTTAAAACAAAATGTACTTGCTGGAAAAAACTGAACAGCTGACTCCTTAGAGGGTCTTTTAGTACAACTGAACACTGAAGAAGAGTTTTTCGCGACTAAAATGTTACACTTAACTTTCATGGGCTGGAAACACACTAAAATAGCGACAGCTACGCCTGTCCTCCTATTCCAATCTGGGGTTACCATACATAATATACGTAATTTATCCAATGCTTCCGCCTTGGTAGCGACTTGTCAATCACAAGGTAGTCACGCCCTAAAGCATTCATTAATCAATTTAGGTCATGGATGATGCAGGCACTTCCGCATTGGCTTCACTGTTCAGACCTGGAGCTTGCTGCTTGGCTGTCAGGCTAACGTTATTTTGTGGGGGGGGAAATAAGACGTTAATTAACTTGAGTTACGTTAACGTCTGTGGAAACAGTAATTATTGATCAAAAAGAATATGAAATGCCCAATTAGTGATTGTAACCACATACGATATCATTAGCTGTTGACCGTAGTTGATTTGATAAGTCATATAAGTAGAGCTGGGGAGCAGAAATGGTTCCATGGTGTAATGGTTAGCACTCTGGACTCTGAATCCAGCGATCCGAGTTCAAATCTCGGTGGAACCTGAATTTTTAACCACATGTTTATATGCGCTCTACTGCAAGAGAGAGAGCCAAACATTGCTTCACATCACAGTGACACACTTACATTTTCTACTAGGTAATATTATGTCTTGATAAGTTTACATTTTAATGATACTGAATTTGATGGCAATCAGATAATCTTGTTTTTTAATATGCAGTGGTGTAGATCAACAATTATAATCATAATCTGAGGTATTTAGAGTAATCTCTCTGATTTCATATTGCATTTTACAAATCCCAAACATTGTTATTCAAACCAGATAATGTACAAAAAAATATTTTATTTACCTTTTTCAGATTAATTCACAATCAGCACTTTTTCTTACAAAATATACCACTTTGCAAACCTAACTGAAATATGAAAGTCTGATAAACACTCAACAGTGGTTGAGAATGTTGTCTTTAAATCATACTTATCCAAAGATGTGACCTTTTACATGCTTTCACTGCTAAAATATATCACCCATCAAAGCATTTTCTGTATATTTTTAAGCAGAATCCATAAACTGATCCAAATGGCTACAATGAAGAAGTAAACTCTGTGTTCTTGCAATAAGAATCAAATACTTTGAAGCACTTCAGCAACATCAATGTGATCCCAATTCTCAGCTTATAGCAGGTAGGAATCATATTAAGTCAGGTCAGGAGTCTTCATCATGAAGTGTGGCACGGCTGCAGATAAACAGATTGTCTACGAGGTCTCTGGCTGTAGTGAGCTTCTTTCATTTTTTCTGTCTTTTCTTGGATGTTGCTGCCCCCTTCTGGTCAACAGTGGATCCAGCATTTCTAAGAGCAAGAAAAAAAAAACATTAACCAAATAAAATAATAATCTTTGTGCCAAGTGTGCATATCTCATCTGTTGCTGCCTATAATCCTCCATAATCACTATAACACAGAAAAGACATCCGGGGCACTTACTTGGGCCCTCTGTGTGGTGTCTCCGGTTGCAGTATGATCACTTCTTCCTCCTCACTGTCAGATATCTCAACCACATCTCCTTTAATGGAAACACAAAGGCTCAATTATCATTTTTTATTTAAGACATCTTCAGAGCCAGAGAAACTAAGATAACTTTAAATAACATAAATTAAATTAAAAATTAAATAACCTCCGCTACTCTGCTCCTTTCCGTGTTGCTCCTCTTCCATCTTTGCCACTTCCTCCTCCTGTTCCTCATCACCATCATCATCCTCTTCCTCTTCATCCTCGTCTTCCTCCAGTCCCCAGGTGTTCTGCAGCCCCTGCCCTACCAGACCCACGCCTGGGACGGGCACCACTGGGGACGGCACCCTAGTATATGTGGTTAAGGGTTCTGCAGTGGCAAAGTGACACAAATGGAAAGGAGAAAACAGATTGTACATTATGTCAGAGGGACGGAGCTGTTGCTAAAGGATACGTCTGAGGCGGGGCCTCGGCTTTCTGGACGATGTCGTTGGCTGTTTCTGTCACATCCGTCATCTCCACTGGAGTCTCGTCCATTTTCAGAGCTGTGATTCGCTCCTGAGGCATAGACTCTGCAAAACCACACCTACCACCAGCCTTCCTGGAAAATTTTAAAAACACAGAGCTCTTATCTATTTTCTAATGACAACAGCAGGACAGTTAAATAAGTGAAGTGTGGTCATGTGATGTTACTACTCACCTGGCTTTCTTGTCATTCACCAGGGCTTTGTTGATGAGTTCTGTGATTTCAGACACTTTGACGCTGGCTATTTTACTGCATCTCATAACCTGCAACACCACAGACAACCACTTAAATCAGTCGAACAACTCTGTCATTTCTGTTTTCACCCTTGTTATTAACGCCACTCAAATTAATTCTTTTCTTACAGGATAATGACCCTGATAATAGCACTACTGTACAATATTAATATTTACCTGCTCTTTAAGCAACATGATGCCTCCGCTGGACTGGATGGAGCAGATTTCTCTGTGTTTGTTCATGGCGATCATCAGCAAGCCATCCATCACCCGCTCTTCCCGCTCACAGGGGTCCACCAGCAGATAGGTCCTGCAGAGTGAACAGGGCGCGCAGAGAGAAGACGACTGGGAGTTCATAACGAGACAACTGAGCTACAAAAAAGTCCACTAGATGATCAAACTGACAATAAATTTCACTTGTTATGTAGAACCGAATGTGTTGTTTTTGCTTGTGTTACAGTGTGTAACTCATCGCTGTTATAATGACTGCAGACGATTTATTTTGTTATTCAATACCTAATATTCACCACATACTCTGGTGATTCAACTGACAGCTTCATGTGAACTTTTACATTTGCTGTCCCTCCCTCCTTAGAAAAATCCTTTTGCAAAGCAAGAAGTAAATTGTCTCAGAGTAATGGTAGTTCAATGTTTGGAGCCTCAACACTTAATCAGTCGACAGAAAATTAATCAGCCACAATTTTGATAATCGATTTAATCATTTTTTAAGGAAAAATGCCAAAAATGTGCTGGTTGCAGCTTCTGGAATGTGAAGATTTGAAACTGAATATCTTGGGTTCAGACTGTTGATCGGACAAAACAAGACATCCAAAGACGTCACCTTGGACTTGGATTGTAAACGGGCAGTTTTGGGGGGGTTTTTTCACAATTTTCTGACACTTTTTAGACAAAGTGATTAATTTAAAAAATAATGGGAAGTTTAATTAATAAGGAAAATAATCATTAGTTGCAGCCCTATAAATGTTATTATAGTGTTTGAATTATGCTTACACCAACTGTAAAATGATGAAGTGAGCAGTTAGCACCATGAGTGTCATCAAAATCAAGAAAAAAAATCTCTGATTATTACTAAAGCTGAGCCTGTTTTTTTAATGTGTGTCATGAGTGGAGAGAAGACAAGAGACATATATATAAAACTGCAAGTAAGCATGATTTTTTTTGCTGTTTGCTGCTTGATACAGTTGCACTGATACATGGTGGATAAAAAGAAAATATATATAAATATTAATTATAATAATACTATAATTATTTGAATTCCCTAAAAAATGGGAGATATGTGCAGCAGGTTCAGAAGTCTGGACAGATATTAATACTCAGTATATTCTTGATACTATTGGTGAACATAGTGGATTCAAACTGTCTGAAGAAACAACATATATGTACACATGCACATGATTGTCTTGTGTTTAAATGTAGTTCCTCACCCTTGCTGGAAGAAGGAGAAGCTGACACTGATGGGCATGTGGTAGATACTCAGAGGAATAGGGTCTCTCTCCTCTGGACTGTACTACAGGAGCACAGGAATAAATACACAATTACAACATGAGCGTAGTATATCAGAACATGGCTGTTATGGGAGGTATCTGTGGTGCAATATAACAGTAAGGCGATTTAGTGTTGATAATAAAAAGATGTTTTGGCGCCCAGATAAAACAGCGCACAGACATTTCCCAGTAGATTCAGTGAAGCAGAGACACCACCTGCTGCCTCGTTGCAGACTCACCACAGTGACTTCATCTCCCTGGATGCCAACATCTGGGCGTCTGAAGTGGTACAGAGCGGTGATAGCAGCAATGCTGGCTGCATCCATCAGGTTCCCATCATGATTCAACATGTGAACATCCACTCTGATCTGCCACACCTGATCACACACACACATGATAATCATCTTCATCATCACAGTGGATAAGGCTCCTTTCTCTCTTTTTTGTGTGTGTGTGTGCGAGTGTGTGTGTTTTACCTTTTCTCCAGACACCACACACAGGGACTCTGTATCAATGCACTTGGAGTTCCTCAAGCATCTCTCCAGCTGTCTGTTTAGCTTCACTGACAGTTCAGACTGTCTGGAGAGGCAGAAAAAACAACAGCTGATTTAAACTCTCTGCACAAACTAAATGAGCCAAGTTTCAGACACAGTTCTAGTCTAATATGTCCCTCAACTCCATCAAAAAAAAGCTTAAAATGATCAAATGTGAAGAGACATAATATAAGCGAACAAGAGGGAATAAGTTACATCTAATCTGTCTGAGGCATTAGCAGAAAATCTCTTTAGTTTTATCTCACCTGCCCTGTTCAAATGCTGGCGAGGCCATGGGCGACAGCTCTATGTTGAAGAACATGATTCCCTCATTTGGTCGATTCTCTTTAGGAGCCACGAGCTCACATGACACCTGAGCCATGACCCTGTACAGTACAGCACATTCATCTTACAAATCACAACATATATAACTTGATAGTTTCAATGAATACAAAACTTGCTGATGTATTTAGGTGCATTGTGCTCATTCTGAAGGTCATGGAAGATTTTCTCTTGCATGCAGCATGTCCAAAATTCTGCACAGCATCAGTGTCTTGTATGAAAGGCTTTATGCTCTTTAATCTCCTCAACTCAACTAACCCAGCATTACAAAATCATGTTGAGTAGACAAGCATAGTTCAAACCCTCCAAAAAGTATTTTAAATTATTGTCAAGATACTCCAAAGATTCTAAATATTTCACAATAAGGAATCTTCTATCCATCTGATATAGAATGAACCACCATACAAATTACATATTGTATCTAAATAGTTACTGAAAACACAGTATATAAACCTCTTCAACAGTGCACAGTGTGTTTTTACCTAACCTTGGTTAGTTCTGGGTAAATTTAAGGGAAAGCATAAAAAATATTTTAAAACATTTGACCACAGGTTCACCTGGTTTTCCCCAGATCCACAAAGCAGCATCCATAGTCAGTCCCAAACGTGATCTTTATCTTTCTGTAGTCATAGGTCTGCCGTCCATCCAGACGCTGCAGACAGAGGACAAAACAAAACAGCACTTTATGTAGATACTAATATAGATAATATAGAATTGGTTAATATCTAATAATAAACTAATATCTGCACTGGAGTCCCTTGAGTTGGTTGTGGAGAGAAAGATGTTGCACAAGTTGCTCAACATAATGGACAACACTACACACCCCCTACACAACTGACTGGTCAGACAACAGAGTGTCTTCTGCTCTGCTGCAATAAGGACTGTGACAGGAGGTCATTCTTGCCCAACTCAATAGCATCTACAATGAGACTCCTCCACTGAGTGGCAATGCACAATGGACATTTTACATTTAATCTGCACATTAATAGCAATATCTTGCCTTTAAGTTTAAAAATCTATTTTTTATTCTACTTATTTTTTATTTAACATAGGACTTTTTGTGCGTGTCTGTGTGTGTGTATAAAGTATTTTCCCCTCTCTCTCTCTCTGTCTCTCTAAAAACAGGAATTCATGAACTAAAATCATCCAGTCCACTGACAACATTATGAAGACTGCCTCAGTGGACTCTAACGTTGAACAGTCCATCGTTGAGTCGTTGAGTTTCTTACAAATACAGTCTAAAGTGCAGTTAGGACTGAGGTGAGCATCAGTGTTGTTAGTACACAACAGCAGAAACAAGCGACATGTTCAGAAAGCTGCTCTCACCTTTTTCTCTTCGATGGCTTTGAGCAAGAAATCCCGCTCACAGTTAGACAGCGGTGTGTCTTTCATACTGCAGGTTTTGTATCTCTTAAGCAGTATTTCAACTATTTCATTCACTACCGCACTGCCACAAGCATGTGGCCGCCATCAATATTTTGTGAACTCTACCCCGGAAACGAATAACGTGTCATAGTAAAAGGAGCGAAAGATTTCTTTACTTGTCTTATTTATAATTATTGTAAAAAATGTCTGTTATAGGAACCTACTAGTGTTTATGTATTTTGAGCCAGACCGTCGTTCGTCATGTGCAGTACTTTTCAATATAATTTACTGAAAATGCTTCTACTCTGAAATCCTACGAGTTTCTGATGCTTTAAAGTGCTCATTGTAAGCTCGTAATTCGGGACTTTTAACGCTTAAAATATTGACTGTTTATTTATTGTATTTTATATGTGAACGCATGTCACTGCCAACCATTTATGTGAACTGTAAACAGGATGTAAATAGTGCAAAGAAGTGAAGAGTGCTGAGATAAATATCAAAATTAAATTAGTGACATGTTACTTTATGTACATGTAGTAGGTGGTTATGTACAGTATATACCGCCTGTTGAAATCTACAGTAATGAATACAATGTATTGCACATTTACTTACTCAAGTGAAATGCTCGAAAAGTGTGCTAATGTTGTGGGTACAGTATATCTGACACCTCTGTATTTCGCGTCGCTCTGGCTTTTCGCTCACATTTCCTGCTGTATCGGTAAGCTCGTGAAGGCACCATTCATGCCTCGCATCTGCTCGCAGTGCGCATGTACGCTTCAGGACTCTCTCTGGCTCTCATCAGCCGCGCTCCGTTATCCCGGGCCGAGCTGTCATCCACCATCCACCATCTCCAACTGTCAACCGCGTTTTTTTCCAATTGCAACAACAGGCCTCGGAGATACTCTTAGTGGGTCAAACGCAAGAAAAACCCTCTGTGTTTTTTTTTCACTGCGGAGAAGGAGCTTCTATCGAGGATTTTCTCTGCGCAAGGTGTGTTTGTACTTGCGCTCATTCATCCTCCACCGCCGCGAATGCAGCGAGCTAACCGTTGCTATGCAGTCGAGACATTTTCGGTCACCCTGTGTTTTAAAATTAATAGCTGCAGTTTGTATTTTCAATGCCAGGACGTGTTTAATTAGCAGGTCCCTTGTATAAGCCCATTAGTTTACTAGCTAAGCTTATGTTATTGCTCACGTTGGCTGTTTGTGATTGGTTCAGCAGCCAGCTAACGGTTAGCTTAGCGGAGCATATTCATCTGCAGGGTCCAGAGGCAGCCATGTTAGTTCCACAGCCCTGTCCTGGGACCCTCTTCTTTGTATTCTCCAGCTCTTTGGACTGCTGAGCGTTTCAGGCAGACAGATGAAAATGAAATAAGAGCTTGTTGGCACTGCTAAATGTTAACCAGAGGCTGGTCAGGGCTGCTATCTCAGTACACCTGGACCATAACTGTGTCAGTGTTAAAGAGCTCTGGATGCACTCTGCTGCTGGGAGAACATGACAATTATATTTACCATTAAGAAGTTAAGCTCAACGGGAAATGGTACTGGCTATGGCATCCACAAAACATAGATACGATGTGAAATTGTGTTTTAAAGAAACTACAGTCACCTTTTACCTACACTAGGCTGATAATGATGATGGGTTGAGATGTGTAGTTAAAGCCAGTGGCAACTGAAACCTGGTTGAACATCAGTCACAACTAGCTTAATTCATCAAAGGGAGACTTTACCTTTATTTATTGACAACAGGAAAATATTATTAAGATGCCACTGCAGTTCTTTTTAGTTTACTCAGGTTTTTATCTGGTTGCTGAGAGTACTGCTCCACATTTCTGTTGTTGATTTGCTGTCTTTGTATAGTCAGATGCCAGGCTAAGCTGTGATGTCGGTTTCATGAAGGAATAGCCTAAAGCTGACTCACTGAAAGGCCAACCTCCTAATAATTATGTCAGAGCGATATTGATTTTTAGCTCCAGTTTATCTGAAATGGATGAATTAACCTTTTTCCGCCTCCATCCCCTCTACAGAGTTGTAACCCTTGACTCATTCACCATCTCTCGAAGGCTTTATAGACATGAAATTGTACAGTAGAACAGGAAGGCTGCTGGGTATGATGTGCTCAGCTGAGACAGTGTGCACCTCAAACAGTTCATTCTTCTGTTGAGGCTGTCATGATGGGCACACCGCATAAGGCAACGGCCTTTTCTCTGAAGTTAAAGTAAAGGTTAAAGGCTGATCACGTCAGAGTGGTTTAAACATTTGTCAAGAGTTAGTTCTTTTATGGACACAAATAAAGAACAGTCTGTTCGGCTTCGACTCCTGATGTGGATGGTTGAGAATCAGCTCTGACTCATTCTTTTTAATGTCAAGAAGCCAATTCATTGAAGGCCCTCAATGCTTCTGCTGCTGTGAATGTGACCACATAATGTCTTGACTGCATTCTGTTCGGCCAAAAGATGCTGCTCAGTCGAATTACGGAGTGTGTTGTTCCCACTTCTGAGACATGTTGATTTGAACAACTGCATCAAGCTTCTGAGTTTTTTTATTATATACATGTTTTGTATATTCTCATAACAGAATCCATTTTCTTCTTGCATGCTACATAGCTCATATTTCTTACAAATTGTTGCATTCAGACCAAAGATGCAAACAAATTAATACAAATAAATAGAGCAACAACATCTTAAAGCTAACACGGCTCTTAATCTCTCCCTTATGTTCATCATGAATCCTTTTGATCCTCCTGCACGCTGATGTTAGCAAATAGAAGAGCAGCACTATGGGAGTTAAAGTTGATTAGGAATTAAGGGAAGCGTGCCGCTGTGCCGTCTCCAGTCGTGCTTTTCATTTCCTGCTGCTTTGAAGAAGAGTGAGCTGATGTGGCCTGATCAATAGGAGGTCATTGAGGCTGTTGTTTGGTGTAACCGATCTCTGAATTGTACCGTTATCCAGCTGATTATCTTTTTAGGGTTTCAAAAGCATATTAGGACACGCACCAAGATTGTAATCCTGTGCATGTACTGCTATAAATTAGGATTAATAAAGATGTTTGAGAAAAAAAGGCTCTAAAGCGGCTAGTTGTATGCTTTAGATTTTGGAGGCATGATGCTTCTGGCATCAGAGGGAGTCTGTCTCAGTGTGTTTATCTGGTGGGAATGCTTTATAGCAAAGAGGGGGCAGACTTTTTTTTTTATAGAAGGAAATAGTGTGAAAAATGTGAGATAAGGATGTGATTTGATAACGCAGGTCCCATCTCAAGTAGCACTCTGTACTAATGTGACCTTCATCTCTTCTGTTTTTTTTCTGTTACCCTCAATCTCTCGTCCCTTTTATGCACTTGTGTATCTATTTATATCATTGACGCCCCCCCACCACCACCACACACACACACACACACACGTTGCTTTCCATAAATAACATCTATCTCACTCACACCTGCCTCTTGTTCCCATCCCCCTCCCCTCCCTCGTCCTCCCACACCACACCCTCGTCCTCTGCTCTGCTCACACCACGCTCATCCCTGACTCTCTTATCTCACACACCATTCACCCTCCTGCTTTCGCCTCCCCCTCTACAGATGAAGTTGGACAGGGGTTGGGTGTGGCGCGTGCTGCTCCTGTCCCTGGCTGTGGCAGCGGTAGCTGCCCAGGAGAAGCAGTCGGAGGTGGACGTGTCAGATCTGGATGAAGATATGGGCTTAGACGAGGAGGAAATGAAGGTTCTGATGGCAGAAGAGGAGGAGGAGGAGGAGGAGGATGCAACAGTGATGGATGAAGAGCATTCTGATGAGACAGACGGCACGGGCACGGCCAGCGGAAATGCTGGAACTGATGCAAATGTGTCCTTCCAGGTCAGGAATGAGTCATAGGTCAAGTAAAGGTCAAAAGTGGGATTTGAATATAATATGTAGATTTAAATGCATCTCATGTTTTCATTCCCCAGGTAACATACAAGACTCCTGTTCCCACCGGAGATGTCTACTTTTCAGAGACGTTTGATGATGGATCGCTGGACAGGTACGATGATGAGGTGCTTGCTGAGATACATGACTCTCCAACAGTATCGAGTGAGCAGGATAAACTTACAGAATCAGTGGCTGTGATGTGATTGTTTGTGTGCAACTTTTGTCATGTGGAAGCTGAGCGTTCTGTCATGTTGATCTCCACAGATGGCAGCTGTCCAAGACAGTGAAGGGGGACGCAGATGATGAAATCGCCAAATATGATGGTTTGTAGCTTTTACCCCACATCTGCTGATACAGATGTGTGTGAGGAATTTATCTCTTACATGATGCCCATAAGCTCAAAGCAAGATATTTACAACCTGGCTTTTATTTGTGCATTCTTTATTTGGCCACCAGTGTCATTAGTTATGACAACATTTTACTTGGCAGTATGATCGCTGAGATATGCAGTCACAGCGCTTCAGCTTGAGACACGTTGACAGTGTTTGTGATGCCTATTTGATAATACTAAAGCTGTTTCAAGCTAACTATTCAGCTGCTAGGTAAAATATTATCATAACCCATAGGAATGATAGCTCTAACCATGAAAATATGACTTCATGGCTGTTATTTGTGTGTTTAATCGCAGGGAAGTGGGCTGTGGAGCAGCTGAAGGAGAACAAGGTTCCAGGAGACCAGGGCCTGGTGCTCAAGTCCAGGGCCAAACACCACGCCATCGCCGCCCTGCTGGACAAACCTTTTGTCTTCCAGGATGAACCTCTGGTTGTACAGTAAGTTCACACACACACAATCTCTCCTGTAAGTGTTCATACAAATTGATTTTTTTTCCAACAGCTGCTCTGGTTAGTGGATGTATGTTTTCTTTTATCATACAGGCAACAAAACTGTTGAAAATAATATGATCAACAGTTGCATCTTCATGTTTGTGTTGTATTTCCATTCTAGGTATGAGGTAAATTTCCAGGATGGTATCGACTGTGGTGGAGCTTATATCAAACTGCTTTCAGACACTGATGATCTCACTCTGGTGGGTATACATGTTGCCCTCCTACTGTCAATTATCGGGTGCAAAATGGAATTTTACTTGTGCATAGCTTACATCAGAGCAAGTGCATACAGTGCATTATCTGAATTAGTATCGACATAAACAGAACCCACGACTACTCATCCGTCTACACAGAGACTACCTGTGTTTGTCTGGTAGAAATGTAAACAGCTTGTGTGGATTAGAGCTAAACAAACGTCAGATTTACTCTGAGTTGTTCTGCCCTGTAGGAACAATTCCACGACCGTACACCCTACACCATCATGTTTGGACCTGACAAGTGTGGCGAGGACTATAAGCTGCACTTCATCTTCCGCCACCTGAATCCTCTGAACAAAGATACGGAAGAGAAACATGCAAAGAGGGCCGACGTGGACCTCAAGAAGTTCTACACCGACAAAAAGACTCACCTTTATACTTTGGGTACAGAGACAGTTTAGAAAGAGAGAATGTTGTGTGTGTTTGTGTCTAATAGTGATTGTTTTTACTCAAAACATGCCTCATTGAAGTGTGATAAATTTTAATTTCAATCTTCAGTGCTGAACCCAGACAACAGCTACGAGATGTTCATCGACCAGTCCAGCGTGAGCCGTGGCAGCCTTCTGCATGACATGGTGCCACCAGTCAACCCGCCCAAAGAGATAGATGACCCAAATGACTCCAAGCCGGAGGACTGGGATGAGAGGGCCAAGATTCCTGACCCCGAGGCTGTCAAGCCTGACGACTGGTGACTACAAACTTCATACTTTTCTAGATTTTGTTGCAAGTGTGATTTAGATTTGACCTAGACATTAATAAGACACCTGAATGTGTGTGTCTCAGGGATGAAGATGCATCTGCAAAGATTGAGGATCCCGATGCGTTGAAGCCAGATGGCTGGCTGGATGACGAAGCAGAGTTTGTGCCTGACCCAAACGCAGAAAAACCAGAAGACTGGTAAACAAATACACAAGCAGTCTTTGAATTGTTATTTATACCAAGGAATGATCCAGCCTGACAGCTCTCCTCTGTGTGCAGGGACGAGGAGATGGACGGAGAATGGGAGGCCCCACAGATTCCTAACCCAGCCTGTGAGACGGCCCCTGGCTGTGGGGAGTGGAAGCGACCCATGATCAACAACCCTCAGTACAAGGGCAAGTGGAAAGCTCCTCTGGTGGACAACCCCAACTACCAGGTAACAGCTGCTCAAAGGTTTTACTTTACCACAAGGATCCAGGAAAAAAACAAATAGAAAAATATCCTTATTAATAGCAAACCTGCAGTAGTAGTATTGGACTTGAGGGTTTTCTGTTCTTCTCTATTTCACTTTGTGGTTATTTTGAGCTGTGGTGTCTGTTTTGACACACTTTGATATTTGATGTATCTGTAACTCTTAGATTCTTGTTTTTTGGTATAAAAGATCATGTGCACACTACATGACTCAGCCAAAACACTGCTTACTCACCGTGTGACACGCTGTGTGACGTGTCCTGTTGAAGATGTTTTCTGCTTTTCTGCAGCTGAAACTCTCTCGTGATTTCTTCCCTCTAATCACTTTGCCCCCACATTCTTTGTCTTCTCCCAAGGGAGTCTGGAAGCCGCGTAAGATCGATAATCCTGACTATTTTGAGGACCTGCAGCCGTTCAGGATGACCCCGTTCAAGGCCGTGGGCTTGGAATTGTGGTCCATGACCTCAGATATCTACTTCGACAACTTCATTATCACCTCTCACAAGGAGGTGGCCGACCGCTGGGCCTCTGACAGCTGGGGGCTGAAGAAACTGGTGGCCAGCGCCAACGAGGTCAGTGATGTCGTGTGAGGGCAACAAGAACATAAAACAACACCTTCACACACATTTACATGAACACTATGTGCATAATTTACCTCAGTTGTTAGACAATGCTCACTGCGTCTCTTGTCCTTCACTCCACCAGCCGGGGATTTTTGCTCAGCTGATGTTGGCAGCAGAGGAACGACCGTGGCTCTGGGTGATCTACATACTGACAGTAGGCCTGCCCGTAGGACTGGCTGTGCTTTTCTGCTGGCCAAAGGTACCACAAACCTCCTTTTTTATTCTATGTTTCTGACCACGTCCCAGCAACCCCTCTAAACCCCCATCTCCACATTTGTGCCCCAGAAATCCGATGACTACGTTTACAAGAAGGTGGATCTGCCCCGGGCCGATGTAGAAGAGGAGGAAGAGGAGGAGGAGGAGGAGGAAGAAGAAGAGGAGGCAGCAGCAGATAAGGAAGACAAAGCAGCTGAGGCTACAGAAGGCGCACCAGCTGCAGGTTAGAAGGTCAAACGCAGGACAACACACACTTCTGTTGTACTTTTTAGTGTTGCGCTGTTTCTGATACTCTCCCTCTCTAAAAAGCAACAGAGGAAGCTGAGGAGGAGGAGGAGGACGACAATGGTGTTGATGCAGGAGGAGACAATCTAGGGGGAGATGATGACGATGAAGAAGAAGACGAGGAAGAGGAGGAGGAAGAAGAGGAGGAGAGCAAAGCTCCTGAGAGAACATTAGAAGATGAGGTTGGTGGCACTTAATCTGCACAGCAGCATGAGCTGATGGTGTCTGGAGATATGTGAGGCTCCTGCTCACTCTGGGATTTAATACCTGGAACCAGATCCTCAGATTTCACCACCCACTTTCTCCTCGCTTCACTTTACCTTAATCTTTACACAGTTCCACTGTTTAGACACATTGTAGCTTCATTGTTAAATCAAATAACATTAATAGAATCTTTTTATTGAAGGCAGAAACTCTGATTCTTTTTCCATTTTTTGTTCATGCCATAGTTCATAGATACAAACTGGATTATAAAATAAGACAACTGATATGTTTACTGAAACTTAAGTGAAAATAAAAATCTTTATACCTGATTAAGAAAGGAAAAAGTCAGCCACACCTGTTTTAAATTGCATGGTAGGGTTGCAGTTTGTTCTCATGCTGAGGTCTTAGCTTCTAAGCTCTGGGTTTAAATTGAATGTTTTTGTATTTAGTTTCCCAACGTTTATCATGATTTATGTGTTTGCGTCATACTGTCTTGTTAGAAGGAACTTAAAAGTACTGTTTGCCTCATGTAACCTAATGACAGGGTCTCTGCAGGCTCTTAAAATATATTCAGATTATTTAAATGCAAGACTTTAAAGCTGCACACAATGGATCAAATGACAAACCCACAGAAAATGATCACCCGACTATGCAGTTCCTCTCAGCTCTACATATCGTTTTAGCCTCATTAAATGGTTTCGGTTTTCCGGCCCGCACTATCACTGCTCTCATCAACATCATTTCCAGCAAAAAAAATCTCTTGATAAACCCCCTGTACCCGACCTGCCCAGCAACAAACAGCAGACAAAGTTAGCGACTAGCTGGTGAACACAGTGGAGCATTTAGCAGCTAAAAAGCCTGATATTTCCCTCAGGGGTTTGGTGGAGAATTTTTGACGTACATTCATCAGGTGGATATAAACACGACTCCAAATGGATGCTAATGCTGCTTTTCTACTGGTTGTGTAAATAAGCAACTGCCTGCTAACGAGGAAGGTAGGTCAATGTTGTGTTTACAGCTTGTTTCCGCTGCCCCCAAGTGGCCAAAATATCAGTTGATGCAGGTTTAATGAATACATTCTGTTCATTAAGAGCTGTTTACATGCTGCTGTTTGGTGTACTGTTTTAAGCAACTCATGTATTTATAAATAACATACCAACTGTACATTGTACATTCATTTTTATTCAAACATTCAAGTTTAGCCCGTCTCTTGCGGCCTGCAGACTGCCTTCTGTTTAGACTACTTGATGTCTCTGACACTGTGTGTCCTTGTACTAGTGAGAAATGCACCTCTTCTTCTTCTTCTTGTTTTCATTTTCAGTCCTTACACTTTAAATTATGGTGAAAAAGTATTTTAAAAAATAAAATTTGATTTGATGAAATTTCCAGACACCCTCCAACCTGGGGTTGACCTGTTGACACTTTTGTAAACATGTTGGTGATGGTGTTAAACACAAGAGTGATGTTTTATGTTTCCACCGTTAAATTTCACTCTTCTTCTCTTGTGTTCCGCTTTGCAGCCGAAGGAGGGAGGAGACGTCGCCGAAGAGAGCCACAAACAAGCCGTGAGAAAGAGGAGGGTACGGAAAGACTGAAGAGGTGATCCCCCACGCCTACTGTCTCCATTCTCCCCCGACGGGGAGGAGGTGGAAGGGCCGTCTCTGCTGCTCCCCCCTCTCTCTCTCTGAGCAGAACAGCATGTGTTTCCTCCAAACCACCTGGTGGCCTGCAGTCACCCCGGCTGCCCCACCACACGTCTCCCTCCATCCCTCGGCTACACCCATCACAGGTCCGCAGTCTTCCCCCCGACCACTTCCTGTATCATTCCTTTCTCCCTCATCTCGTCTCTGTTCATTCACCCGTCAGATGAATCCCCTGGAGATTTTGTGCATTTAGCTGTTTTCCCTCCTTTATCCTCAGCTTTCAAGCATCCTTCTTTCCCCTCTCTTATCCATTGCTGTCAAAATACCTGTCAGCCTGAAAAGCCCCGCCTCTTCCACCTCTGTTCCTGTTCGCCCCGTCTGTGCTGTCAAGTCTTCTCTCTGAATATACGCCATCGTAGATCTACCAGTCAGTCTGTCTCCCGAGAGCGAAGGCAGCAGAGAGCGTCTGCGCTGCTGTCGACTCCGCTCGTTCATACCACTTCAGCATATCATAGGGGCTCCATCTCAGAAGTTAGACTTTATTCTTGTGTCCTTTGTTTTAAAGAACATGTTCGAGGACACGGTTTGACAAAGTTCCTTCCTTGTTTGAAGTTGTTGGGGTTTCAAGAACAGGCCAGGAGGAGAGGATGCCAGGCTGTGAGGAAAGGCTGTGTGAGATGTTACTGCCGTGTCGGGACATTTCAGCGGGAAAAGTCGCCTCAGCTTAGGTTTAAAAGATTACCTCTTTAAAAAAAATGGATGTTCTGTTTAGATTTTAGGTAGTTTGTAAGGAGTATTAGTTACTTTTCTGTGTGTTTTTTACTAAGTTATAGCAATTTAAGGATTGAGGATTAGCACTGATAACCATATTTATTGGTTTTGTTTCAAATCTGTTTTATGCCAGTATGAATTAAGATTTAATAATGCAGTGTTTTGGGTGACTTGAAGCAGTTTTCTCAAATATGATATGCTTACTCTGAGCCTAGGTCCGTTTTGAAATGTTTTACCTGAGTAAAGTTTATGATCAAAGCACTGACTTTGAACGCCTTGGCCATCATTTGTCAGTTAGACACAATAAACGTGGGTTTCTGCAGCAAAACAGCTGGACATGTCTCAGTCAGTACACAGCAGTGCTTTCCCAAAATATCTAGACTAGCTGGAGTTCTGACCCTAGATTGTTGCCTGGGGAAAATGTTGATGCTAATTTATTTGTTTTTGTTTTTTTTTTAATTATTATTATTGTCTCAAGCTTTTGTAGTTCACGTTCTTGCCAGATGCTGGCAGATATCCCTGTTTACATTTGTTTGCAAATTGTACATTGCTCTTGAAAATAAAACTATTTAATACAAAAACTGTTGTCAGACATCTGATCAAAGGCACATTTTTCTCATTTTGTGAAGAATCTCCATGCAGATATGCTCATGTTTAGGTTGTATAGGTGAAAAATGACCCAGAGAAAAGAGTGATATTAGGTTTTTATTAAAACAAAAACATTTAAAAGCAAAAGGTGCAGGGTGTCTACACACAGGACAAGATGGTACCAGGGTGTGTGTAGGTTGGGCATAGACAGCATGCCAGAAATTAATGAAATACTGTACAACTGTTAAAAATATCAAAATAACGCCATTAAATTACAGCATATACAGTGTTTATAGCCTCCTGTAATATAAGCAATTCCTCCCTTTTTAAACAGCACCAAAGTCACTCAATGTTTATACATGAATTACTACTTTCCAGACATCAACTGGATACTTTAAAGGGAATAAAACCGTTTTCCAAATTTAAATTTTCTTGTTTTCTTTTTCCCTCTCTCTGAGGCAGCAGCGGTCTTAGAGGACACACCCTCCGTTCTGCTGTAGAGCACATTTTACGGTCATACCATCCTCTGGCAGGCGATGTAGCGAAGGCCTGGCAGAGTGGATCAATAGCACTCAAGGCCTCTTAACTGCTTTTGTTCTTGCAGTTAAAGGGGAGAGCGTCTTATTCTTCCCTCGTCTGTCTTCTTTAGCCCGCTCAGCCCCCTCCCCCCCTCATGGTTGTTACAGGATGAGGACACCAAAAGCAATATGCAGTGTTTGTCTGTCGTCCTGCAATTCAACCAGGAAAGACCTGAGCTGCGTTTATGACCCCACCGTTTCCTCTGTCGTTGTGTTCAATTATGCTTTGGGCCACAATACTCATTTGTGACTTCATACATTTAAATGATTACAAATACTTTTAAGTACAGAAAGAAAATCTTGTGTCAGCAATAAAAACATCACTGATGTTAATTAAGATCTAAACTTCTAGTCGACACAACTCGTAGTTTCTCTGTGCTTTTACTTCTATAGTTGCTGAGCTCTCAATGGTACTTGAATGCATCTAGTATCCACCTACTGTTGTTAAAAAGTTCTCAGCAGCTTTATACAGTATTATTGATTTAATAACATTTCATTAGATATGCAAACCTGTCCAACAAAAAGACACCCATACATGCCATTCAAATACATTTTTTTTTCCATTTTCAGTAATACTGTTTGCCAGCTTTAAAGGTGAAGGGATACAGTCATGCTGTTTGACACATGATGACATCCAAGACCAAAAAACTCAGATCCAGCTGACGTACAAAATACTTTACAAAAAATAAATAATAAACCAGTGTTGAAAATGAGGTTCACAGTTAAACAGTATTTGAAATATTACATAATATATATATTATGGTTTGTTTTGGCCCACTTGCATGTCAGGTGGTTGGAGTTTGAGTCGGGAACACTGAGTCAGGAGGTCGGGAGAACCACAGAAAATCTGAACTGTCCTCAAACAGAAAACCAAGCAGGTAAAACAATAGCTAAGAAGTTATTTTACAGATTCTATTTTGACCGAGCGTTAAGAAGAGACTCAAGGTACAAATGACCCCTAACCACTTCATTTACATATTCTGGTTATGTTTTAGTGTGAGTGGTTAAAGGGTGATGTCTACCTCGTCTGTAGTGTGGAGAGGAAGCTGCTGTAAAACAGACCTGGGGCCAGACTAACGTTACATTAATCAGCTATTTCTGAGTGTCAAAGTCAGTTTATGCTTTTGATTAAATTGTTAGTTTTGACTCAGATATGTGAGTGCAAATGGTTACAGAAAACACCCCAAGTCTGCTGAGAAAACAAACCCCTCTCCACGTCTGTGCGCTGCATCTCCCCTCCCAGCTGCTGGCCTGGGACTACAGGTTCTTCCTGAGGGAACCTCACTTCCTTTTGCTCTTGGTGTCGGTGGTCTGGAAGACGCTGGAAGCTGACATGAGGTTCTCGATGTACTGGCCGAGGACCTGGTTCTCCGACTTTAACTTCAGGTTCTCCTCTTTGACTGCATCCACCCGCGCTGACAGATCTGGAGCAAAAAAAAAAAAGAGAAAGGAAAGCTAAAACACAGCTGAATAAACCAATCATATCCACTCGTCATGTCTTAGGTTTAATCCTCCACCTCTGGCTTTTATTTAACAATGTGACTGCTAAATCTTTGAGAAACTGAAGACTAGGTGATAAAAGACTTCAAGTTTCTAAACAACGACATAAGCTCTGCAGAAGGAAAACAGCAGAAAATCAGCAAGTGAGCAGCCACTTGTGAAGCTCAGTCTGTTTTCTTCTCACACTGCTAAATGTGACTGAAAATATTTACCCAATAAACAACTGAATGCTTCACTCAAGTTTATTACATCATTAAGATAGAGTGAGTTTATCATGAGGAGATTTTGACCACTAGTAGCGCTACTGAGCAATGTTGTGATCAGCAGGCTCCTTTTTTGTCTCTTGTGCAATATTCCACTGGCTGACTGAAACCTGCATTGTTTACATCTGTGTTTCAAACTCTTAAAGAAAATGTGTTTAGTAAAGGTTTTTTAAAGTATAAAAGACAATCAACATGATAGATAGGCCTTAAATGTAACTAAATGTAACTCATAGCACCTTTTACACATAGAAATCTGACTTCACTCATCGGTTTTAGTGATTTTTTTTTTCCATCTAAAAAATATGTGGGATTTTCATGCTTTAGATTATTATCACATGTAATGCCCAAAATCTGCCAGCCACAGCCTAAAACAAAGCCTTGGGTTTATGTGCGGATATTGGAGTGTGTGAAGGAGAGACGGAGAGAGAAATGAGCCTTGAGTATTCAATATATACTTTTCATTATTTCATTCACTTTGTGATGGAGTGACGATGGAAAGGTTCGCACTGCTTCACCATCCAGATCACAAAATACACGTGTAGCTGATAGAAATGACACGTGAAAAGAAAATGTCTTATTTAACTTATCTCACCAACAGTAAAGAAGATGAGTTGTGCGTGAGAGTGTTGTATGTGTTACCTTCCAGGGTGTGCTGGAGTTCCAAGACCTGATTTATTAACCTCGTCTTCTCCTCCATCTCCACCTGGTTCTCCATGTCTCCTGAAATTGACAAAAAACAGCGACTCTATTTACACACAACTGCAACACATTGTGTAATCATTATTTCATGATGCAACACAAATTCTTTGACAGTGTCACACATGAGCAGACGTACCGTCTATGTCGCAGTTCATGATGAAGAGCTCGTTCTCCTGTTTAGTATACAGGGCTGCAGATCCACCGTCCACTGAAAAAGAACGAGAGACACTGGTGACATCTGCCAGTATCATGTTATAACATGACAGTGACCCTGATTCCTGGTATTATATATGGTTCTGATCATAAACAGAAGAGCAGATACTAGAGCTCTATGTGTGCAGTGTGCAGCATATAATGAATCCAAACGTGTTCATTAATTTCAACAGAATGACCAAACATTACTGTCTTCCTGGTATTTAATACATAAAGATGTTATAAATAAAATGTTGCAAAACATGCCAGGTGAACAAGGTGGCCTTTAGTTCAGATTTAAATTGTTTTTAGTGATCTTATTTCTCCCTCTTAAGACACTATCCTCATGTCAGTGTAACTAGGTCTGGACGATATGGACAAAATCAAATATCACAATATTTTTTGACCTTACAAGAAATATTTACACAATGATATGTTTGATAAATAATCATCAGTAATGTGGATATAAGTGGATAAAGGCAAATAATAGAGCAGCTAGAACAGTCTGGTAAGTTCAGAAAATGACATCACTTTACTGTAATGCAGCCTTTACAACCAGGAAAAAGCAACACTTATGCTAAATCATGATATTAAGATATCCAAAATCTAAGATGATATCGAGTCTCATTTCACGATATTGATATATTATCGATATATTGCGCAGCCCTAAGTGTATATGTAATGTATAGTGCCAGTCAACGTCAGATCATGTTTTATCAGCTAAGAGGTTCAGGTGTGTTGTCCCTTCGTTATGATGGTGATTAACTTGACTGAGCTGGGTGGGAGCAGACACCGCACCCTGGCTGCTGCTGCTAACCCGCAACAGCTCTTTACATTCTTTAAATAAGAAACTTTATTGGGTCTGTCTACTTTCAAAGAATCTCGTGATTTTTGCCAACACAGCCACAAATACACAACAGCAGCGCACAGTAAAAAAAAAAATCGGACTGATGTGCTAAGTCAGCGCACCAAATCTCACGGTTAGAGCATCGGTTGTATTATCGGACAAGACACCTTGTTTGAGGGTGTTTAAGGTCCAACTATTTTTATTCTGGCCCATCATTGTTCGTCATTTCGTCTTTCGTAGATAGGACATCTTGCATTTCTGTCTTCAACACCAGGAAACCAAACCATTGCAGCTACTTTACTAGCATGGCTAAACAGAGCTGTGTCTCAAATGTCCGTAAACAGAGATCATGTCCACTTCATAACTGAGTCCGAAAACTTGTATGTGTCGCTACTGAACATCCAAATAATTGTTACACCCACTATAATGCAGCAGGTTGCTTAATGTGAAGGCTGTCAGAGAAGTTTACCGGTAAAATCGGCGCAAGCAGACCACTCGGGGACGTGTCCGATAATGGACGCGTTAGCTATGTTAGCCACAAAGCTAATTCGCTAACTACGCCAACGGAGCTGCAACATACATGTTAACGCGAACTGCTTCAACAGCAACTGGGAGGTTAACAGCTGGTCTCTCCACAAAAGCAACTGAAACTCAATAGTCCGGTTAGCTGGTCTCATTTTCAGCATTAATTAATTTTAAAGTGTGTCGCCGGACAGACTGAGTGCTGCTAATATTACAGGCTAACTGCTGCTGCTCGCTAGCTTGAGCTTCCAACTGAATTGTAAAGGCTGCCGAACATCTAGCGACTCTGATTCTTCACGATAACACAACAGCCCACATGTGTCAGTGCTCAAACTCACCCAAAGCAAGAAAATGTGTCCTCCGTTAAGCGGAGAGTCTCACTGTAAACACACACAGAGGCTCTGTGATGATGATGATGATGATGATGAAGGTGGTGGTGGCTGTACTTCACCCATCAACGTCATCACGAGCTCACTGTGTGTACGTGACCACGCCGACCGACAGGGGGAGCACAAGCACACAGACACAGACGCACACACACACACACACACAGTCGTGTTTCCATCACTTCAGAGGACATTACATTGATTTACATTCATTTCCTGGAGACTTATCCTAACCTTAACATAACCCTAAACTAACCTTAACTTTAAACCGAGTTTTCACCTTAAAATGAATGATTCACGTTAATGGGACTTGCTTTTTTGTCCCCATAAGGGAGGCAAGTCCCCACAACATGATGAAGACCCGGTACACACACACACATACACACACACACACACTTGCTGCAGTACTAACAGATGCTCAGGCGTTCAGTCGTTCCCCCTGGTAGCAAATCACACACATAAGCAGACCGTCATAGCACAGTTGGCAATGAAAACCTGACCAGCAATGTCGTTCCCACCAGACCTTTGTGTGTGTTTGTTTTTGTGCATCTAGCTCTCTGTCTGTCCATCTGTGTTTATGCATGCATGGAGAGGTCTCCGGCCGGTGTGAACATTAATATACTGCATATACATGTCTGTGTGTGGTATCCTTGCAGCCCATATGCTGCTGCTTGTTGGCCAAACCAAACCCCGGGGACGCTGCTGCTTCAGCCAATAGCCTTCTATGACCAGTCTACTCTCCCTCCATCTTTTTCTCACTCTCATCTCTCGTTTGTTTTCTTGCTGGGTGTGTGTGTGTGTGTGTTTCCCAAACCCTGTGAGTTATCACTGACTGAAAGTGCCCAGACATTGAACCCCCAATCTGTCGCATCCAGTCATCCATTTCTAAGGATGTACTTTCTGACTTTTATGAATGACAATATATCAATGACAAAGCTATGATTGAACACATGATAAATCCAAGCTGTAATCAATCTCCAAGTCAAGATTTGTGAGGCTGGGAAAAAAGGATTTGAGCACTCAGTCCTGGGTTTGTATAGTGTCCAGACTACGTCTCACCAGCTCAGTTTTCACCATTTAGTTTAGAGAAGCATCATGACAATCGTTGGAACCAGAGCCGCAAGAAGTCAGACTAATCAGAGAGCCGTTGCTTGTAAACAGTTTGACAAAATAATCTTTACGTTAACTTTCAACCGTCCATTAATAAAGTTACCATTGTGACATTGTCAACTTAGAATTGATGAAGACCATGAGAAGCAATTGAAAGCTCTGGAAAATGCTAGCAGTTGGACTTGAGTTAAGATTATTTTACTATGTCCAAAGTCAAGAATCAACTTCCACACTCAGTTGTGAACAGTTATTTAAAGCGTCACTATGTAACTTTTCACAATTAATGGGAATCAACACATTCTGGGTTTATGATAAAGGCTGAAAATACTGTAGAGAGTCAGGAAGCTGAAACATTAAGGTCAGTTACACAACAATATCTATCTAAAGCTTGCCAAACATTAGCTGCCACAAGCTACTGGTCATACCAGAGCAAGTACGGCTGCAGAGGCAAAACTCCTAAATGTGTAAAATTGTTTTATTTTTTATTGCTTATGAAATTCACTGTAATGTATTTTTTCTTCTTTAAAAAGTTACATAGTCTCACTTTAAATTGAACATTACTAATTTTGATGGATAGTTTGAGAGATAACTTGACATTTCCACAACAACAACAACAACCACACTTATTCTTTGAAAATTGGAAGCAAAGTGAAATAATGACCCAGTCAGTGTGTGGATGTCCAGTGTTGGTGTACGAAGGGTTAGCTTTTGATGAACGAAAGACAGAGCTCTCATCATGTCTTGCATAGTTTACATTGAAACGACACGTGTTCTGAGCAAATGCCTGTCGAGCCTTTGCAAGACTAATTTTCTAGTTTTTTGTGTGTTTTCAACTTAAAACTCTTCTCCTGATACTCTCCAGTGTTTCTAACAGCTTCTAGGCTCTCAAGGACGCAAAAGATCACTTATCAACAACAGACTTCCACATGTTCGGGTCATCATCTGACCAGCGTTAACACTTGAATTATCTTAGTTTATGTTGCGCTCACATGGTGTATACATTTGTGTATAATCAAATGAAACGACAAACTAACTGACACGCAGAAAACCTGGCAGTATTCTTCCACCATTTGTTTCTGGATCTTCAGGCATATGATTTAACTGTCATGTGTAATCTGCTGTGTGCTCTGGTCTTAATGGGAACTTGGAGGCGACAGCCTACATACACAAGGCAGCAGGAGGTGGGGGTTCAACAGGGGCCCAAAAGCACATTTTTCTTTCAGGCCTCCCAACAGATTTATGTAGACTGATACATGTGTTGCTGTTAAAGTCTTTTAGACAACGAAAAATGCTGTTGGACCACGCAGCGAAGTAGCTTGATATGTCTTTGACGGCACAGTGGTGGGATTACACTTAAACTCCAGGTCAAATCTGACAGATTTTGCTCTTTTTTCCTATACAAACTGATAAAACTGAAGGTGCACAACTTTGACTATAGAAAGGAAAGGAAGTCTAGATGCACAATTCCTCCTGCAAATGTTGATTACGCTCATGATTCTGGTCTTACTTGGTCTGAAAACTTCTTCAATGCTTACAAATGTTTCTCTGTGCATCCTCAGTTAATAGCTTGCAGATTGATTATCATTACGTCTACTTTATATACTCTGCTGCAATTGTGAGAAAAAGCTGGAGAGTATATGTTTTCTTAGGAAGAGGTATAAATGCAGCTTAATTGCAGATATAGTAAATAAGTCACACATGTCTTTGTGTAGTATAGATCAAAACAAAGCAATGCAGCTTTGTAGGGAGCCACACCTCAGTCATGTCCCAGCCGCTCTGGTTTTACAAGCTGTTACTTTCTGCCTCATTGCCCTTTGTTCAGTCACTTTAACGGTCTGCCACATGCACTGACATTTCCTGCAAAAAATAATGCAGTGATAAATTTGAACTTTGAACAGTGTATACATGTGTTCAGGTTTGATTTAGACTTACATATTGAGAAGAATTTAAGAAAAGGAACTCTTAATTTTAAGCTCCAGATCATATGAAACTCTGCCGCCTTTTGTTGTGTTCACATAAAAAAAGAAATCAAAGGGCTGATGTGTCCCTTGAGGCTTTACCTGTGTCGTCTGTCAGAGAGATGTTAGTGAACGTCCCATCATCCTCGTCCACCTCGGCCTCCATCGCCCGACTTTCCTTTTCTTCCTCCAGCTTGCTTTCTTTTTTTTTTGTTTTTATCTCACAGTGTCAATCATTAGTGTCTGAGCCATCCAGCGTTTGTCTCTTTCTTTCTTCAACTTTGCTCTTATTTCTTCACTCTTTCTCTCTTCTTGTCCTTTGGCCCTGCCTCCACACACACCTGCTGCTTGAATCATTCACATCGTCACGGTTACCTGCTCAACCTGACTGGCGGCTCAGGTTACAGGGTTGTCATGGGAATGGGTCACCATGGCAACAACTGGACCAAAACATGACACAGACAGCCCTCGCAGGAAAACGATCGTGGGTCAAACTTTGAGGTCCAGTAACCTCATGTGAAAGGGAGCCATAAAGACCACATGTGCACACACACACACACAAACATACACACACCTGGTCACACATTAACCTGAAAAGTAAGTGTGTGTTGTTAATGAGGGCACATGAGTACACTCAAATGTTCCTGCATTTTTCTTACATCTTTTCTCATAAATTTGCAAATTTGTAACCCAGAACAACATGGATCTGAGTAATTTGTCATGAGAATTGGTGTATTTTAACCAGTTTAAACCAAAGCCTTGTATACAGTGGTGACCTAAAATGCCTGAAGAGGACATGAATGGGAGACTAGCTTCATTAGATTCAATTCAGTTTGATTCAAAGGGGCTTTATTATTTATGGGAAACATACATTTACATTAGAAAAGCAAGTGTGAAATAAAAACAAAAAATGTATATACTAGAATAAAGAAATGTGTAAACAGAACATGTCACATTATAACATTGTAGTCAAATATACAAATAAGAAAAGGTCAAATTAACTCAAGGTTACAAACAGAAGAATTGTTTATATAAGTAGAGATAACTTGAAATAAAATAGAAAAATGTAGAGCACAGTGCAAATGGTCTGTGGGTGCAGCCTGCACTCTGGTGGTTAATGTTGAACACTGCAGATCAGTGCAGCAACAGAGACTCCATCAAGATCCGGCTTCTAGCAGCCTGCAGTGACACACACACACACACACACACACACACACACACACTCACACACACACACACACACACTGTATGCTGAAATTAAACCACTGACGCTGGCAGCTTGATTATGAAAAAAATGATTTAGTAATTAAGATGTAGTCTTACTTAGACTTAGACCTATTTTAGAGGTACTTCCTTGGTTATCTTCATTATATCACGCAGCAACTGTCTTATAGTTGTACCATAGAAGAAAGAAGAAATAGGTCCCATCACAAAGCACAAAAACAGCTCATAAATTGACCATGAAAGTTCAGTGTCAACTTTGGAAGCAGTAATAGTAAATCCAGCCCTTTCTACTAGAAATTATATTTTTATATATATTATATATTTATATTTTAAATTTGTCCAATACTTTGGTTTATGAATAAATACTTGAAAAACTTTTTCTAGCTATAACCAAAGTGCTTTTGTTTCCTTAAACTAACCACATGTAAGAGTCAGGATGTGAAATCCAGTCTCCAGTGTCCGAGTCCTGCATTGTATACGCCCGGCAACCTACTAATGAAATGCTGCTTTAGCATTATGTGCTAATAATATTGGGAAGGGTTCAAAATAATATGTAATAATATAACATAATAATACAAAGAACAAAACAACACTCTAGCAGCCAAGTCAAGTCAGGTATAAGTCTAGCCAGCTGAAAATAACTACTTACTTACTGTGCAGATAGTATGAATTACAGCAGTGTGTGGTTTTGTTTTGTTGCCTGTAAGACAATGTGTTTTCTGTATATGTGTGTGTGAGTGTGCGTGTGTGTGTGTTTGTGTGTGTGTGTGTGTGTGTGTGTGTGTGTGTGTGTGTGTGTGTGTGTGTGTGTGTGTGTGTGTGTTGAGTGTCTGTATTCATGTGTTTGTGTGTATATCTGTTCATGCTCAAATTTGTTGGTGATTTAGTGAGTCATTTTACCATTAAGACAATCATATTTGAGTGTGTTTTTACTTATATTTCTTTGTGCATGTCTGTGTGTGTTCACATGATGTGTGGGTGACTCACCTTCCCCATGAAGCTGGGAGGAAACTGACATTTATGGGAACAATTTCAGGGGGAAGGGATAGCCATTAACACGCAACAGTTTGCTGATAATCCAAACCTTACCTTCAGACTGCTGCCAGATCAGCTCCCTCTGAGCCTTGCAGCTGATCACAGATCAGCTTTATCACTCAGACAGTATAAAAATGACACGGCCAAAAAAACATGGCTGGTGACACTAGAACTGTGGTTCCACCCAAAACACTCGATTATCACTCAGAGGCGAGTAGAGAGCAAAGGTTTAGGGTCCAAAGTTCACAGGCTTGTAGAGGATGATGTTTCATCATTTAGAGTTTCACTCCACTACATTTCAGAGGGAAATATTGTACTTTCTACTCCACTACATTTATTTTACAGCTTTAGTTACTTTCAGATGAAGATTTGACACAATGGATAATATAACAAGCTTTTAAAATAAACACATTGTTAAAGATGAAACCAGTGGTTTCCAACCTTTTTGGCTTTTGACGTCTTACAAAAAGCAGCGTGTAGTCGGGGTCACATTTCAGATGTCTATGAGTTGTTAACAGCCCATTAATCATCCCACGACCCCTCAGATTTATCTGGTGATCCTTTGGAGGGCCCCGACTCCTATGTTGGGAACCACTGGACTAAACTAGCTAACTGTATATAAAGTAGTTGAAACTAGCTCCACCTCCAGCAGCTACAACAGTAACATGCTGCTCTAACACTGATGCTTCAGTATTAATAATCTAATGATGTCATATATAATAATATATCAGTCAGAGGGATGAAATGAGTACTTAATACTGATACTTAAAGTACATTTTGCTGCTAATACTTACATATGTAAGTAGGATTTTTCATGTGGGATTTTTACTTGTGATAAGAGTATTTTTACATTTCTGTATTGTACTTTTACTTAAGTAAAGGATCTGAATATTTCTTACACAGGTGATGTGTGGCGATGTGTGTGTGTATGTAATGTTTAGTGGCGTGCTCATGGCCATTGTGAGACTCTAACACCTGCGGTACTTCAGGTGTCACAGTTTGACCCCTACACAACCTGGAAGCAGTCCACTGAAATACACACCACACACACACACACACACACACACTCACACACACTCACATACACACACAAACACACCACAGCTTGTTTCTGGCAAAAAATGAAGCCACTGAGAGACGAAGTGTGTGTGACCTTTATTCTGGCCCCAGTGTGTGTGTGTGTGTGTGTGTCTTCTGTCTGCTTTCCTTTCTATTTGTATATTAAATGCACAACTGTTTATTTGGTCAAAATGTACAAACAGTGTGTTCTTTCTCTTCTTTTTTGTTTTTTATTAAATTGTTCCTGCGGTGCAACATAGTAGAAACAGAGTGTGATCTGTGTTGTGTGTCATCTTTAGCCTCCACAGCTTTAGAGAGAGAGAGAGAGAGAGAGAGAGACAGAGAGAGAGAGGAGGGTGTGTGTATTGGTGTGACTGTTCTCTCCGCTCCTCTCTCTCTCTCCCCTGTGATAGTCCACAGACCAGATGCCCACTTTGGCACCAATGCTCTGCCAGTGTTATGCATACCACATACACACAAACACACACACACACACATGCATGCATACACACTCGCACACAGGGAGGAGAAGAGGCTGTAAAAGAGCGCTCGTCCATCTGTCCATCTCCCGGATACTACGGTAGTGAGCACATCAGCATGTTTGTGTCCCCCTATGCGGCGTCCTCAGTGTGTGTGTGCGTGTGTGTGTGTGAGCATGTCTATGAATGAGTCCTACAGTGAATATCTGCAGTGTGGAAGCTAAATTCAGCAGCACTGTTGTCATCCAATATTCTCTAAACACAATCAAGTTGCAATGCAGTTACCCCCATCCTCCCTCCCCCAACCACACACACACACGTTGTGTAAATTGAACCACCAGTTGGAGATGTAGATGTTTTAATGTAAATGTATATAATCTTTCACTCATGCACAATTCCATCTCTACCCAAAAATTGAGATATTGATTTCAAGTTTTGCAGTGTCTGATGAGATGCACATAACGGCAACATGGTTGGAAAGAGAAAATCCACTGGTTGATTTTGAGATTTTAGTTTTTTAAGTTGAGAACAGCTGTAAAGAGATGGGTGGTTGTTGAAAATAATCATATTCTTTAAAATATATTCTAGTTGTTTTTATTCTGGGAATAAGCAAAAAATGTAATGAAAAAAGACAAGTTTGCTGCATTAATCTTTCAAGAGAAAATGTCCAAAATCCTGGCGGGACTGATGAATGAGCAGGAGAACAAATCCTGTGAGTTTAGACAGTTTGATAAGAAGAATCTTAACTTGTGTGACTGAAGTTAAAGTAAATGTCTCAAATGGTCTTCTGACTTGAACATCTCATCATTCACTTACATTCATCTCTACTCCTCACTAGATTTGCTCTTTTGATCTCGATGGCAACATGAACATAACCCCCAATCCCAAACTACATACCAACACTGTACTTTATACTGATATTTATAGTATTCATACAAGATGTGTGTATACTGACATCAATCAAACTGCAGCTTTACAAAGCCAGTTAAACTTAGCAAGGAGCAGTTGTCAGAATGAAGTTAATTTAGTCTGCATGCTGCTTTTGTCCCGTTCCAAGAGTCAACACACTTCATACTCCAAACCAACTTAGAATAACTCTGCAGTGTGAATTGGGACACAGTGTCAGTAAAGAACTAAACAGGCTGTTTCACCCGTGTCGTGACCTCTGATCTCTACAATGAAAAGTATGAACGTCTCTGTAAGGGTCCTAAAAGTATAACTAATACATTTTTTGGTCCTCCATTCATTCATTTGTTGAGTCAGTTGTTCACCTACTTTTCATGCTTATGACATTTTCAAAACAAACTGCTGTGTGCTCATATTTTTACAGTAATTAGGAAAATCTTTTGAGGATAGAACGAGAAAAGTCATCAATTTTCACTTACATGTAACACATAGTTTACACACACACTTATATGGTGTAAATAAACCTCAAGGTGCAGAAGGTGTACAAGTTAGAAGTTTTAATTGTGTGTAATTTTAGCCTGCAGAGTCACAGTTCAACGTAAACATTGAGATCTGACCTTTAACCCCTTTTTGCTTACAAGCAGTATGGCTTGAAAAAGAAAATCCATTGGCTGATTTTGACATTTTACCTGTAAAGTTGATATTTAATACAATTGTGAGATGGATGGAAAGTCCAAGACATTTACACTTTGGATATTATGTCACGTTATGTCTCATTTGTTTAATCCGTAAATGTAAAAGTGTAAAATGACAAATTGCCGTTTTACAGGGGTCATGTGCTAATTTCTTTGCCAGGCACAGTAACTTCCTGAAGTCTCTGCTGGTTGCTCAGAAACTGCTCACAAAAAACGGCAAATTGTTTTTGTTGGGATTGAACAAACGAGATACGACATATTAATCAGTGAGCTTTAGAGGTGCTGGGAGGCAGATTTTGTTATCTTTGGACAGAGCCTGGCTAGCTGTTTCCCCCTGTTTCCAGTCTTTATGCTAAGCTAAGCTTACCGGCTGCTGGCTCCTGCTACATACTTTCTGTACGAGTGGTATCAATCTTCTCATCTAACTCTAGAAATGATAAGAAAATGTATAAGCAGATTTCCCAAAAATGCTGAACTTTTCCTTTCTAACTTTGTTAATAAATAAAGCCATAATCATTCCCCTCTATCTGAAAAAAAAAACAAGTTGGGAAAATCTTTCATCAAAGATAGAAACCTCAACAAAGACAAAGAATCAGTTGTAAGACTTTCGACAACAGAAATTAATTCTGACTTTATTCCCATTAAGAAATAACACCCTGAACTGTGGTCTTATTCCAGACTTGACTGCAACAGGTGGAGATGAAGATGATAGGTGTATGTGAAGCTTACTGTCACACACACACACACAATGTCACTATGTGTCCGTAAACTATGCAACTCTACAAACGGGGTCACCAGCCTCCAACTAATAGAACTAATCAGCTTTCCCATTCAATGTGCCTGTGTGTGTGTGTGTGTGTGTGTGTACAAGTCATTATAAACGGTGTCCATTTGTGATGCTAAATGTGTGTGCTTGTGTGTGTTTGCCTCTGTGTGTGTGTTTGTCCCGCCTTGTAGCTTTATCCATGGACTAATTGAATTGCTCTAAAATATTCAGCAGCTCGCCAGCAAACAAGGCATTTGAATGATTATCAGTGTTTTGTCTCATCCTCTCTCTCTTCTTTAGTGTTTCACTGAAGGAATGAGCAAAAACCTTCCAGGAAATACTTGAGTTTTTTTATGTACTTACATGACACAGATTCAGTGAATTTTTGAGTAAAATCTGTCTGTCCTGCTCCAGTAGAAGTCCACTCCAGGGTTTGCAAGCAGCCATGAAAGGCTACAGTGTTAGTTTACGATCTCCACCATACATGTTTCCCCCACTGCTCCTCCCCTCCTCTCCTCTCCCCCTTCTCCCTCTCTCTTTTCTTCCTGCCTCAATCTCATCCCACTCACACATGCTCTGCGGGGGGAACACACACACACACACACACACACACACACACACACACACACACACACACACACACACACACACACACACTAAGAATACTTGAGCGAGTGGAGTAGTTGTCTGCACTCTGAACTGCCATTTCTTTTGACTTGCTGCCTGCCAGAAACCACAGGACAGAGATTCATCAGCGGCGAAGGATTGCAGCTGCTATCAGCCTCACCTGCTCCAGAGTCTGCCAGACCAGGACGCACTCTTTAGCATGAATGATTATTTTGTTGTTACATGATAAAATACATAGAACATGAAGAAATATATATGTATATATTCCCATCATATCTCTTGTGCTTAACATCAAATTATGATCACAGCGTCAGTACAATGTGTCTGTATTTAGCAGATGTTTGGCATGATTTATGAAACTGTTACTCCTAATAAACAATTTGGCAGTTTTCTGACCACTGCACCTGCAAAATGTCTTATGTTACTTTGAAAAATAATATGTCAAAATTTGACTGCCAGTGTTTGCAAATGTAATTGCATTAATTCAGAGTTATAATAAAGGGGTACTCCAGCAATTTAGTGTTGGGAGACTTGGAACAGACAGAGCAAAATCCAGCCAAAATCCATGCTACAGTGTCCTGGATGTCCTGACTTTACACACAATCATTGTAGTTAATTGCATAAAATGGAAGAAAATAGACTTAGCAAAAAAAAACGCCTCAGGTTGCAGTTACACGTGCAAAAAACACGAGCCAGTGCATGGCTGTATTGATTAAAATAGAAACATATCAACATGTTCCATCAGATGAATGTGACACAGATGAGTGAAAAATGCTTCTGAAACACTTTCGGTGTAGACATCGTGTTCATCTCGACCTCTAATAATCCTGGATCCTACACGTGCCATAATGCAATTTGATAGTGAGATTTTGCTAGACCTTCCCTGCCTGGTAAATGCCGATATCCTTCAAACTCCACCTCCCCAGTTTGTATCAAGGTTTTGTGTTATAAATTTGTAGTCTCCAAGTCTGAAATGAAATTACCCTGATGACATCATCAGGGTAATTTTCTCAGACTTTAGAAAGCTTCCTTCAGAGCCACAGAAGCTATTATACAACAGCTACTACTCCCCATGACAGGTAAACTTATTGTAATGTGTAAAGTGGAGTTCCCCTTCTATTTTATCTATAACATCCAGTACTTTAAATGTAAGTTCAGATGTGAAAGAATTCACAAAACTTCTATATGCACATTTGTTTTTAATGTAAGTACAAGTGAGACACACGCAACACAGTGCAAAATCCTGAATGCTTGATAGCAAACCTTGTACAGAATAACCAACATCTCTCCGTCCACTGTAACATCACTCACTGTATTTCTCATGTTAAACCTTAATCTGACTTTAATTTACATATTTTTACTTTGATAGAAGGATCAAACCAATTTAATAATATCTTGGCTCATTGAACTCCCTCGGAAACCATGGAGTAAACTTAATAAGACATGGTTGTTGAGCTCATAAACAGGGCTGTTCATCTCACAACTTGAAAAACTGGCATTTTGAATGTACAAAGGTTTTTTTTTTAAACACAGCACATAGACAACGGATGCATTTAGGGTCCTCTGTGAGTCAGGGGCCCGAGGCTTTATCCACCCACCCTCATTAGCTGCGTGGTGTAGAATGACTTCAACCAAATAGTAGTTTACCTCCTAGGGTGACTGAACTGATACTCATCTGTCTATAAACTTATCTAAAAGAGCTTTGAGTTTTAGGGGATACACATCCTGTTCTTTAAGAAAATATGTGCTCAGACACACAAACTGACACACATGAATGTTCACTTAGATACAAACAAACAAACAAATGCACACCTACAACATATGTACACAGAGATACATGCACACTCTGGAAGAATCCTTAAGTGACATTTCCTGCATCTCTGACAGAGATCGCTATTACAAGAAACAGCGTATATACACATACAACAAAAAATATCCTATTTTTCAAAGCGAGGCAATGGCAGTACACAGCAGCCAACTAAATTATAATCCAAGATCTTGAGTGAACTGGCCTGCGTTTTTAAACATGAAGGGGCTTTATTTATAGTTTTGCATATTGAAAATCATCAAATCCAGCCATGGAGTTAGAGGTTTTAAGGGACATGCTGAAGCCATTTCAAATATCTTGTTAGTGGTTCACTTCACGATTTAAAGCTCTATGTATAGGACTTCAAAACTCTTGAGTGTCCCCTGGATTTGAACCAGGGACACTCATGCAACCTATGCCATAATTTGAAGAATGCTATAATCACATCAAAATTATACACATAGAGGCTTTATACCTGCAATTACTACTTTCTTTGGCCACTTGGGGGCAGTGGAAACAGGTTGCGAACACAACACAGATATATCACATTTTACATTGATTTGGCGAACTTGTTAGCTAGTTAGCTAGAGTAAGCTAGCCAGCAAAGACCGGGCAACGTTAGCATTCATGTGGAATGAAATATTCAGCTCTTTAGCTGCTAAATGCGCCACTATAATCATTAGCTAGTTGCTAACTTTGTCTGTCGACTGTTGGGTGTTGAGCATGTAGTGTACAGTGGGGTTTTACAGCTTTTTTTCTTTCTTTTTTTTAAAGCTGAAAAAGCTAAAAACTGGAAACTGGAAAACCAAAAAAAATGAGCGGAAAGATGCTTTGAGGGGGCAGAGTAGGGCGACCTTTCACACAAAGTCATTTGATCCATTGTTATTATAAAAATATTGATTATAGCTGCTTTAAGTTTTTTGCAGGTAGCAACTTACTCCCTTTGCTACATTTTGATCCCACTGTCTTTTCTATCAACCCACTTTCCATATTTCACAGTGAAGCACACAAGAACACAAAAATAATCTTTCAAACCTCAGTGGCTCAAAGATCTCTTAATCTTTGTGACGACCTTCCTAAACATTTTACAGTCCCCTGTGTACATCAATTAGTTTTCTACCGTGCTGATGAAGGCAAGCTACAAGACTGTTAAAATTAGTCTTTCAAATCAAGGAATTTAGATTAAAAAATCTTGATAAATGAGTGATCTGATTTTCATCAGAGCTGCAGGTGGGCCACCTTCCTGTTTTTCTGTTTTTGCACAGACAAAACAGTTGAATTTAATGTTTCTCTTTGCCTTGCGTCACCATGACATGGCAAGAAAGTGTCAAATAACAACCATTAAGGGATATTTGGTGAATCAGCGTGTGTGTGTGTGTGTGTGTGTGTGTGTGTGTGTGTGTCTCTGTGTGTGTGTGTGTGTGTGTGGTCATGGTTGTGGTATTGACATCAGTCAGTGGGTGAGCTTTTCAGCTGACCTATGTAGACACGGAATGTCTCGATGGTGTCACGAAGACATAAACGCACCCATGAAGTCATAAACACATATTATATTCTAAATTTAGACGACTGTCACATTGTTATTTGTCAGTGTGTGTGTACAAGAATGTTCGTGTATCCTCAATCCTTGCTGTTTTTAATATTGACATGAATAATTAGATTAAAACACACTTGGTTTGATAAACCTCAACTTTACCTTCTCATTTTTAAGGTCCGTCCCTCATATGTGTGTTTGTTGGTCTTGTACAGTAGATGTACTTCCAGTATGGGCCTCTGTGTAGATTTGTGAGGTATGTGTGCATGTGTGTGTGTTTGTTTGTTTTATGTAAAGTCTGATGTCATAGCCATGTAAAACCCATCATTTCCACAGGTCCGTCAGTATATCAATCTCATATGCAAATAGTGCCTTGTGTTATATCAGTGTCTGTGTGTGTTTGTGTGTGTGTAAGGTTAAAGATGTAGTCAACTGTAGGCACAGGAGTGATGTCAGTCATAATTGTGCATGTGTGTGTACCTCTGTGTGTGTTTCCTTGTATGTCTCAGCAGCGAGTACATGGTACTTAAGAAATTAACATATTTTGAAAGGAAAGAAGATGTCGTTCCTTAATGAGAGAGGGCATATGCATTTCATTATAACGTCATTAGCATAATTACCCAGCATCCTTTGTGATCGTGACACGCACATGTGAGTGTGCGTCTATGTGTGTGTGTGCTTGTGTGTTTGTATTGTTTACAGGGGAGATTATTTTTCTCTGCCTTTTTACTGTCATTAACAGTCCACCCCCACATTCTGTGTGTGTCTTCCTTTCTCACACTCGTTTTTTTCCTTCATTAGTACCTTCTTTCTTGAAAATTAAGTCTGTCTCTTAAAAAAAAAACAAAAAAAAAAACAACAGTTGCAATTTTAAAAATATCTTGGTTTATTTCTTAAATCTTTCAGTCTGGTTTCAAACTGTTTTCATAAATCCTCTCTGCATGTGTTGCTTTTTACTTGAACGGCTGTTCCAGCAGAAAACAATATGATTCTTCTCCCCAGCCTTCACGGCGAGTGTGGTCACCACTTCTTGTTTCCCAGCCAGAGGTTTAGGCCGTCACGGGCACCATGCACTGGGAGTAAACACTGTGGTAATGTGTGTTTATGTGTGAGTAACAATAGCATTCCTGTATGAACAGCAGCAGTTATTGCAGCACATCAGAGTCTAATGTCAGGCTATGGAAGCACTGCAGGGACTGTATTCACACGTACAGAATGCTCCTATCATGTGCATTGGACATATTTTCTGCTAAGATACTTTGGAACTCAGCTTTTTAAAGTTTGACATGAAAAGCTCACAGAGTTGTAGCCCCATTGATTTCTGAGGGATTTCTTTTTCTTTTTCCTCAGAATGTTTCTCCGTTTCCCACGAGACTGTGTGCAACATGAAGTGAGACATCAAACGTAAAATGAGACCTGCTAGCTTGTCATAACGGTACATACAGACAAAGAATAGTCTCGTCTGATTGGGTTGTGCAGATCATCTTCAGTTTCGACAGCTACATGATGGTTGAAAGGAATGAGAGAGAAATAATCCAATTCATTCCACAAAAACTGTAGACTAGCTTCACACCCTAATTGTTAAGATTCAGGATATTCAAATGCTCACTCCAGTGCAAAGAGTGGGTGGTAAATACCATATAGAGTTGCAATAACATTTGTCAAATCATTCACGTCTTTAACTAATTAAGATAAGATTTGAGAGCAAATAAGTTCAATTGCACATTTATCGGCTCTGGTTTTATCATTTAATTTCTGAGTTCCTCTTCTCACAGGGAAAAATAGTTCAACCACTATGACTCTCTAATTTTGATTCAAATTCTTGCAGCAGTACAGATGTCATATAGTTCCCTTTCTGGTCAACAGTCTGGATAAAAGGTTTGTTTGGGTCTGGTAGTCCTAAAGTAGGTGTGGACGTGAGAGTCTGCTTCAGTCGTGTGAATGCTGTCTCTGAGTCTGGGGTCCAAGTCAGTCAGTCGGTTTGAGGCCATGTGTTGTGGTTGGGAGTGGAGCTTCGAGCGAGGATCACTGTCTGCAGTAGCCTGTCATGCCTAAAATTTACATCAATTGACATTTAGTTTTTGGGCTTGGAATTTTAAGGATGGCCTCCACTCTTTTAGGGCTCGGGAATTTGCCCTTCTCTGAGATCTCATGACCAGGGAGAGTCACTGTGGGTGATACAAACTGCAATTTAGATAGGCTAGCCTTGTGACCATGTTCTGCTAAATATTTCAGCAGTGTCACTGTGTCAGTTTTGCATGTTTCCTCTGTAGGTGAACAGATCATTATGTCGTCTACATACTGTATGAAAACACTACCTGCAGGTAAACCCAAATCTTCTGAGTTCTGATGTAACACTTGTGAGTATACAGTTGGAGAGTCGATAAAACCTTGAGGAATGCAAGACCTTGTATAGGTTTTACATTGCCATGTGAATGCAAACCAGTGCTGTGAGTCTGGATGTACTGGAACGCTGAAAAATGCATTAGACAGATCTACTACTGAAAACCACTTGCTATCAGCAGGAACCTGTGACAGTATGGGCTGAGGATTAGGAACAACAGAGGCACGCACATGAACTGCTGCATTCAAGGCTTGTAAATCTTGCACAAACCGCCATTCAATAGACTGACCCTCCGGTTGTATCTTTCTGACAGGAAAAATAAGGGTTCTGACACTCCTGCTGATAGCAAGCTATTGAACACTGGTGATCCCCTCAACGGCCCCCGGTTTTAGTGGGTATTGTGGCTAACACAGTCAGTAAGTGCTTTTAGGTGTCACTTGGAGGGGCAATGCCCACTTCACTAACCCCACATCATATTTACCGTTAGCCCACAGACTGTTTGGTACATCTTTTAACTCAGGTGAATTTATTATCAGCCGAGGAAACAGATTCAAATTTGAGGTTATTTCTCTAAGTTAAATGTACAGATCTCACCCCAGTGAACAAACTCGCAAATGGGTGTCTGTATGTTTTTAGTAAGGGGGAGTATTGCACTCCTCCTCTCTTTTTATAAATTTGAGTCCTGATGAGCACTTTAACATCCATGGGCCTAAATCCTTCCATGTCCTGTGAGGAAATTTGGCCAGTGACACGTGTGGGTGTGACGAGTGGACGTGGAAGAATTTACTGACTGCAGTGGTCATGTTTACTGGCAATGCACACATTTCATCATTCCAATATAACATACTACTGCTTAACAAATCACTTTCCTGCGCCTTTCTGAACTAAGTCTTTTCAAAATCAGTTTCCCCTGTTTCGCTCACCCTGGCCGTGCAACGTAGGTCTGCTGTTTCATAAACATGTGGGAGTCAGACATCAGTGTTTGTGCTGTTGGTAATAGTTCTGAGGCAATAGACCGCGGACAAGTTGATATCAGGTCCCATTAGTAGATGTATAGGGGCTGGCTTTGTGCCATTTGCATAAATTGGCCTATGTTTGGTTGTTGCCTGGTTACCTTTTTGCTCTATTCGGTGCAATACAAAATTAACCCTAGAGCACACATTAAATCCAGCATTTGGAGAATAGAAAAGTGTTTGAGTGTATCTCTGTCACTTGTGGTGGTAGTATATCTCTCACTGCAGTGACTGGTGTTCCTACAGTATAAAAACATCTACCGCTCAATTTAGTAGGAGTTATAAACTCACTTTGTTTTATTACTGACACTGTTGCCCCAGAATCTACCAGAAACGGGATATCTTTGTCCCGTATTTTCAAAGTTTTGTGTGGCATTACCTCAGAACTAGGCAATTTTGAAATGTTTGTTATATGAATGTGTTTGTCTATCCCAAATGATTGTGTGTAGTGTTAGGAGTGCGTTCACCAGAAGTGATGGCCTCCTCTTGCTCCACCGCCCATCATGCCTCATCATTGTAGTACCAGTCCCCCTGCGGGTGGCTCACCGTCACCTGTCTGGGACATTGTCTGCCTCTGTGTCTCTGTCGATTTTGTCGATTCTTGTGGACAGTTTCTGACCCAGTGATCTAGGCTTCCACAATTCCAGCAAGTCTCTTCATTTCTGCCATGAGGCCCTATGGAGAGTGCGTGGACCCTGGAAGATCCCCACCCCATCCCTGCTGTGTTGGGTGGATGGCCTATAACTGAGCTATTTGGAGTCTCTCAGTTAATCTTGCTTTGCTCTGAGAGACTCTTGCTGCTGCTTATGTCTGGATTTTTTTGGCATGGATAGCATGGTCTTGTATTGTGTTTAAGTGACCTCTCTCCCACCCAGTGCAGTGTTTCTGTACTTGATGGCTGATATCTGCATTCATGCCATCTCGGAAACAAGTCTTCAGTTGTTGTTCACAGGGTGTATCCTGCTGTGGGTTATCTGGTTTCTGCATGCCACTGTTGTCTGTGAAAGCCTTAGTCAGAATTACAAGGTAATCAGCGACGGACTCTGTTTGTTGTTGTTTACATGCCTTCATAGCATCCCAGTGCGTGGTCTTTTGGAAAGTGTCTCTCACACAATCCATCAACAGCTGTTCTGTATTCGGCACCAACCCTCATGTCATAACGATAATCCTCATCAGGGAAGTCTCCCTGAACTCTCCCCCATTTTAGTTTCAAGTTCTGCTGTAACATAGATCTGTTTTCATTGTCTGTCTCTATATTCTGCCTCATTTTTCCACAGCAAAAATGCCTTCCAATCCACCCTTGCTCTCTTTTTCTTTTTTTCCCGTTCCCATTCTTCAAGTCATTTCTGTAATTTCTCAATTTGACTCAAACCAAAACTGCCATTTTTAGGGAACCCAGTGTTTAATCCACAGCTACAAGTCTCTGGTCCATGTTTATCACTCCTTATTATCACACATCCTGAGAACTTAGGAATTTCTTAACTTTGACCTTAACCCATTCATCATACATGACCCAAGCTATCTCACCTTTTCATTTCACTCAGTTAGACATTCAATTGACATTATTCATTCATTCCTTTGTCAATGGGTCGTCACTGCTAATGGAATGTTTTTAACTCTCAGATGTCTTTCGTGGTCTTCAACACTGTATCCTTATTTAAGATGCTGTGTCATTCAATCCGTTGTGTATAATCATCACAGGCAGTCTATTCTCAGGGGAGGTTGACTTCCTGGGTCTTAGGCAACTTGCAGTCTCTTCACCAGCTGTGCAGATTTGGCCTGTTTGGAGAATAGTCAAAGGAGTGAAAGGAGACTGGCGTCCCAGACGAGCCCATTTATTGTGCAATTCACCTTTTGCACTTGACTTAAATGAGGAAAGACAAAACTCTTGATATAGTATTGTCACACTTTCTTTAATGCTCAGAGCATGGCTCACTCACACTCAATACAGACATACGAGCTGCTGTAGAGGAGTGAGCCTCCATCAGTGGGGTGCATACTTCTTAATCTGTTTCACACCAACCTCTAGGAGTTGTTGTGACTACTCTACCCAAACTGACATGGCAGAATATGTTTCAAAATAAACAGATGTTCTTTGTTTCTCTTTCACACAGTAACATACTGTTCAGATGCACAAATTTGATTTTTTATGAAGATCACTAAGCATTTTAACCTTTCACAAGTTCACTCAAGCATTTATACATATTCATACAATCATTTCCCTCACACACCTCAGATCCAACATGCTCGGACAACTCGTCTCTAATTAACTGGCAATTAACTTCACAACATAAATGAGCAAATATAGCAAATACAGTAAAAATGGAAATATGTACATGGATAGAAACAGACTATATATACAGGTCAGTATTATAGTCAGCTCAGACTACAAAAGATTAACTAGTAATTTTGACACACTGGTTAGCTAGCTAGCCAGCTAGCTTGCCAAGTGCACTATTTCATTTTGCACAACCAATTTAGCACTATAAATTGGAGGCCCAATTGATACACTTCTAAGTTACATTTCAACAAGTCACAATGCTAACATGTTCAAAGTACTCACCTTATGTATGTTGAAAGAGATATTGGTCACTGTGATCATTCAGTGGTATATTTGTCTGGGCCTGAGTGCATGAGTTTATTGCTGCTGTTGTGTCCCGGCAACAACCTACATACAATGACCAGGATGTATCCCTCCGCCTCAGTTTGCCAAGGAAACGGTGTCCGGGGAAACAAATGTAAATGATGGGGGACAAAATGCAGAGTCCTCGTTCTGTTTAAAAATGAATTCTACAGTTCAGCTGAAGCTAACATGTGGCAGTCTGTGTTAGACAAATCAAGTGGGCATCAGCCCAAGTTACAGTTTTTTTAGTACGATATTCCCCCTTCATTGCTATCCCTCCACCACAGCTCAGCAAGGAAACACAAAGAGAGTATTTCATCTTAAAAAGACGGTACTTTTAGAACATACCAACTTGATTTGGGTCACTCAGACTGCTGAGGCCACATATTACTCACTATTTTTAGTCATGCAAGCCGCATTGCACTTGGGATGAGTGTTGTTGGCTGGAATATTCTGCCAAATATTGCATGGATTGCCTTCAACATTTGCGTTGATGGCCACATTCATGGCCCCCATAGGATCCATTGGATAACCTTGGTGATCTGCTCACACAGGTCAACATTTTAAATTGCTCAAATTGCCCAACTTTGGTTAATCACCAAATACCTGCACAACTAATGACATTCCTCAGCTGTATTTTGTGTTTACATGCTTACATGATGAAGTGCTCATGAACTGGCACGTTTGAGTCTGGACTGTGAGGTTTTAGAAAACAATGTGGAAACACAGTATTGGAATATTTGATCAGGATTAATTAGTGTGGACTAGTTAAGAGGTTCCTGTGAACAGGATGGAAAAATCTAGGTATGGACAGCAAACAAGCAACTCTCTACTTCCTCACTAACTACCGTCAGTGTGCCCTTAAGCAAGGTTGTCTCTCAAATCCTTCTGTCCTCCCTCCTTCTTTTATTCCTCCATTTCTCATCCTTCCTCCATACCTCCATCCAATCTTCTACCCTCACTGTGGCTCATCAATATATCAACCACCCTGATTCTCCCTTTATCTCACTCTTAGAGGCAGTCCTGTGCGCATTAAATATTTAGAGACAGACGGTCTAGTGCAACAGCCCGGCAACCTCTCCGCTGAGAGAGAGAGAGAGAAAGCCAGAGTAAGTAGGATCCTCTCTCTCTTTCTTTTTCTCTCTGTCACTCCAAGCAGGGGAGTCTCCGGAAGAGCCCGAAGGGTAGGAGAGCCCCTTTCTCCCCACGGGTATCACTGAGCGTGTGTCGGGGGTCATCACAGGGTGAACAGCGTGGTCTGAATGTCAAAACGCTGTGGAAGTCGATGTGGTGAGCGCAGAGGAAGACAGAAAGGCCACATGGAAAAATATGAGGAGGAGGAGGAGGAGGAGGGGAGAAAGAGAGAGCAGAGGAGATGTGTGGTGTCAGTGTGGGAGGAAATCTTCAAATTAGATTGAACACATTTCCCTTATTTTCTTTGCGGATGTTTGTGTTTGGTCTGAATCTGTTTGATTGGTTTATGATGTAACAAAGAGAGAAACACGCAGCCAGACAGACACACAGACATCTTTGTTTGCCCTGTTGATTTTCACAGCCTTCCGTACTTCCTTCAAGTTCTCCATTCTCAAACCTGAGTGTGACTCTGTGTGCGCGTGCGTCCGTACCTTTTGTGTAAACTCATTCTTTACCTCCCACACGTGAAGTCGTGAGCAGACAAACCGGCATGACAGTGAGAAAAGAAAAGAAAGAGCTAACAACAAATGATCTTTTGTGCTTTTGTGTAAGTGCACAACGCAGAGGCAGATCCAGTGAAAACAGTTATTAACATCTCTTAATAATCACTTTACCTTCTCAAAAACAACTCTCTCCTTTAATAGGGATGACTGGCTAACTGCAAGTGTTAAAAGCCATCTGCAGCACTATTATACCTTTGCACAGCGTAGTATATATATCTAAATTGTGATGGCAGATACTAAAGTATACAGGATCCTAGCGCATCACAAAGAGCTCTGGCTGTAGCTTTTTTCTGGTGGGAAACCTGCATTTTAACTTAACAATGGCTGTTTCTGAGTCAAAATGAAGTTGGACACTCCCCCGCTCCGAAATCGTGCAAACATCCACAACCACCCACTCCCATAATGTCAGTGCTGACAACCAAAATGGGCGGAAAATGAAACCATCTAATGTTAAAACATAAAACAAAAAAGAAAATCTGTCACTATTATGGCAGCAGGGAAAGAGAGAGAGAAACAGAGAAGACAGAGTAAAAATAGGTAAAAGCAAGTAATTGAGAATGTGGTTCATTTGTGCTGTGTGTGTGTGTGTGTGTGTGTGTGTGTGTGTGTGTGTGTGTGTGTGTGTGTGTGTGTGTGTGTGTGTGTGTGTAAAACAACATTCCATTCATTCCTAAAGCGCTAAGCTGACCAGACTGGGCAGCAGCACCAGAGCAGCAGTTACAGCCACACACTCAAACACACAAAAACACACATACACGACCACCACACATCCATGCACACACAGCTGAGTCTCTTTATCAAACCTGTGCTTGGGGATCTGGTCAGTGTGATGTGAAGAAGTAGTCATGGTTTGTGGCGCACAGGGAAGTAGAAGAGGAAGTTACAATGATTTTGGTCAAAGAATGGAAGTAAGACTAAGGTCAGGTCAAATATTTGCAAACCAGATTTTGATTTTGTCTTAAATCTGAACTGAGCAAAAAGTGAACAAGGACAATTTAATAGTGGAAAATAAGTTATAACATTAACTTTAAACTACGTTTCTGTTGTTGTTCAAACCAGTTGAACATGATTCACATATGTTTGGTTTCATTGCCGACAGTTATTCTCATTATGAAAGTGCAAATCCCATTGATTTGGAAGCTACTTGGGAAAACATGATGTTTGTCGCTGAAAAAGCTAAGCCATGGCAGTTCCCTCTTTTATGTGGGCATTGCCTAAAGCTGATTAGATCACAAAGAAATCTGAATAATGCTGCACAACCACTGCAAATAGAAATTGTAAACCAATTAGTACACCTAACAGCTGCAATGTTCATTTTTGGCCATGCTAGCATCATGGCTCAAGGGATGGCAATCTCAGTTGGTCGGTTGGTCGGTCATTCGGAAAAATCTCAACAACTATAGGGTGGATTACCATAAAATTTGGTAAATATATCCACGGCACCCAGAGGATGAATCCTAACAACTTTGGTGATCCTCTGATTTTTCTCTACTAGCGCCACCAACAGGTCATATTCTCTGAAGACCTTTAGTCTTGTTCTTACATAATCTATAGATTATACCAAATATTATCTGTCTGTGGTTGTATTCAAAATCCTTCACTTATTTACTACTCCCTATATCAATGGTTCTCAAACTTTTTCACATCAAGGACTCCTAAACTGACACAAATTAGACCACGGACCCCCATTGGATAAGATTTTGTCCCAGGGTCTCCAATATGGTAAGATTTTTGCTTTTAGATGTTTTATTACAGAGGGTGTATGAAACCCATCACCACAACAGTCATTCATTCTGTCATTATACTTTCACTTGGCTAACATCTAGTCAATGAAATAATAGTGAAATTAAAATATTACCCATTTTTCTAGGGACCCCCTGGAAGTCCCTCAAGGACCCCCTATATAATAGACACTAAGTAATTTAATCTATAGTGAGCAGTGAATTGAGATTTTCTGATACTTACCATCATCATTTTACATCATCACTGGTGGCTAAATGCTAATATTCACATCTATCCTTGCATTGCATTGACTTGTGGGTTGTGTACATGCCATGGACACCACCTTTCATTCCATTGTGGAAATATTTGAGGGCACTATATGAATGAATGAATGAATGAATATTTTTATATTAAGTGTCATACACCCAAAAGGTGTCCAGCCCACATGGACTTACAAGACATCACTACATACTACAGCTATGTCAAACATGTACTGTAATCATTCATCTGTCATGTCAAACAGATGGATGTCCAGCACACATTTTCAGGAAAAGCTTAAAATCCCACTCCACTCAAAAATACTTGCTCCTACAGATAGATGTTTGAGCTTGACTGTGCAGAATGATGTATGTGCAGAGTTTGACACTAGAAGACTGTTTTCACATTCAGCTGCTGAAAGTGGAAAGTTTCTCTGTTCTCACTGAAAATCAGATTTTTAGGGATGGGCCTACAAGCAGGATCTGATGCCTTCAGTGCACAAACACTGAGAAGTGACTTTTCAATGAAGTAGGAGACATCTTGTGTCCAGCAGTTAAACTTTTCAAATGAAATATATTTACATATTTATAGACTTTGGGATGTTTAATGAGGGAGAAGGAGTAGAAGTCATTTTAAGGATTTTTAAGTGGTAATTATTTTTGTGAAAAAACACATCAGACACACATTATTATTGTTCCAAGCAGAGTATTTACATGTCTGGGGAGGATTTTTACTCTAAGATTGTGATAAAATGGACAGTAGACAATAAAATGCATTTAATTCTCAACCTCATCCAAATCACACAGGTGACACTCTTTGTCTCTGGGTGAATTTTCACATTCGGAATTCAGACAAATAAAATGGCGGAGGGTGAATATAGTGCACTATATATTAAACTAGAACATACAGCGCATTTTAATTAGGATATAACACAATATTAAAAATGTCTTAACAAGCTGCAAGAAGTGAAAGAATTATTTTGCAACTGTCGCTCCTGCTGTAATGACAACTGTCACTGTCAGATTTACACAGCTGGAGTTAATTAACATTAAATGAGTCAAAACCAAACCCTTACTGTTGTCTGGTTGTCTGCATGCGCTGGTGTCGGTACTATTTTGCACTTGGCCAAAGATGGTTTCATTGAGAAGTAAGCACCACTCTGTGTCAATTCTGTACAAATGAATAATGGATTGTGTCTTTTTAATGAAACAGAGCGATGAGAGTAACTAATTGCCTTTTAATTTTCAGACAGCTAACGCTAGCAGCAACCTAGTTAGTAACCAAATGACTCACAGCTGGTGGATAATAACAGATAATTGGAATCTCCCACTTTAACTTTTAATTGCAATATCTTTTGTTTTAAGCTTATCACCTTAAGAGCTCTGAATCTGGTCCTCCAGGATTCAGAGCTGTTCAACCTTGCCAGAGCTTGTCCGTCATTAGCTTCAGCTGCTACAGTGCAGTGCTGTATAACTAGTGGTAGTAAGCCAGATATCAAAACTTTTACTTATGTTGCCAGATGTAACTTACCAGCAGTTTATAAATATTATCATAAGTGGACAACTATGTAGTTTGCGGGCTTACCATACTAATTTATTTGACATTTTATAGATTTATACATAATGAAAGTCAAGAAGAAATGTCCAATTAGTTGCTCTCACTTACTGGTGAAAGAGCCAGTCATCCAGTGTGTTTGTAATAAACCAAAGATGAAAATCATTGGTTTGCTGTGGAAGAATCAACTGTTGAATTTCAATTCCTCAGTCACTTACTGAAATCTAAAAGGTACTTTCTCAGTCAAGGGATCACTCTCTCGTAGGTGTAGTGCACTAAGCACGTCAAAAGAAGCACCAGCAAGAGTCATTTGAGCCAATATTTTGCCCAGGGCCAGTGGAGACATCTCCTTGCTCAACCCAGAACAACAACAAGCGAACCAAAGCCTTTGCTCCGTCTACAAAGCAAAGAGAAAGCCAAGATGTTCCCAGAAAATCCTCATGGCTTCAGGTCTGGCAGATGGGGAATGATGAAACAGTCAGAAACAGTGTAGGAATAACTTGCTTCTGCCACTGTTATTCTTTCCATGCCACTGTCATGTCACGATCAAAAGAGAATGTGAGGTCCCTTATTTTAACATTTTGTTGATATCTTAAGCAGTTGTTGCTGCTGTTGTGATTTAGTTTACTTGGTAATCAGACAAATAGTACAAATTTAGTACAATGAATCATTTTTCCTGGAATGTTCAAATGATGAAGTTTAATTTTCTGTAAGTCATTTATTTTTGTCCATTCAGCTCTTGGTAACCAATCATAGTAGTTTCTTCTATTTATCTCTATTCTATTTCTTCTATTTACTCTAAACAAACCACTGTTGCTGCTGAGCCCTTCCTGCACTCGTCAAGGGACTTTCAGTGCTCAGCCACTGAATGACTAATGTGTTATAGTCACCAAGAGAAATCTGCAGATGAGACATTTATATAAAAATCTAAAAAGCACATTATTGGAAGAGAGGCTCACTTCACTTAACATTTCACCTGTGTACCTCAAAATGTTGTTCATAGCTTGATTGTTTGAGCAGTGGTTATGGAAGTTGGAGAACATACATTATTAGTCTGTGACAGTTTTTCCTAAAAAACATATTTCTGATACACACAATGATGTATATTTTTTGTCCAATCTTTGTTTTATTTCTTGTGAAATATTGTAGTTTTACCCTTTTAGGCCTCTAAAATGATTCAAATTAAACAACCAATGGGGGTAAATCAGTCTGACGAAGGGTTGCAAGCAAAAAAGGTTGGAAACAACTGGTCAATGACATCAAAGTAAGAGATTTCTAACTGGATTATCTTGACATGACATTAATGATTTCTGGCTTTAAAACACATAGACGGGGTGTAAAAATGTCTTTGAATGCAGACGCAGCATTTGTGGATCATCCAGATTGTCAAATGGGAGAAACTTGGTGCAGAAGTTCTGAAGCACTTAAACAAAAAGGAGAAAGTTGTAAGTGAACCATCAAGTGAACACTCATCATTATCACAGACACATATTTGTGTTTGACAAGTAATCTTGATCACTGGTGCAAGAAAAGCATCTTTCTAATATTAAAACTAGAAACATAAGTGAAAAACACCCAATGGAGCGATAGCAGACACACATGCTGTTCATGTTTTAATTGCCATGCAGACTGTGTACATGTGTGTGTGTAACTATGTCTCTGTTGGTCCAAAGTACATGTGGGGCTGAATGACTGCGTGTGCGAGGACATGTGTGTGCATGTGTGTGTTGGAGGGATAGTTCGAAAGAGACAGGGGAGCACATATGGCCTGAACAGTCGGGGGTGGAACTCCCACATGACATGGCAGATAAAAATAAAAATGGGAGGGAGAGAGAGAGACACAGAAACATAGAGAGCTGAAAAGAGAGAGAGAGAGAACTGGCCCAGACTATGATACAACATTGAAATGAATCATATGCGTTTGTGAGAGACCCTCCTCCCAAGAGAAATGACAGCATCAGTCATTTCAGCAAATGCCCTAAAACGACATTTGTTTATGTTCAAGTGACAAAGTCTTCTAGCGGCCGTAGGAATTATGACTCTTCTCTGGGAAAGCAGAGGAGGAAGTCAGGTGACATGAATACAGAGCCAGAAAGACCACAGCGGGAGGAGGTCAGGGTGGATGGACAACATGAAAGATTGCTGTTAGTTTCCCGTATCCTACTGACAGTCAACGTTGGTCTCTTTGAACCATGACTACGACACTTCCCTGAACTTATAGAGGAATTCTACACATCAAAGGCTGTTTACAGGTGTTGGGGAGTACCACTGCATATGTGAAAAGAGTTGTATAAAGCTGTTTGTGACTCCAGAGGGAGCTGCCCAAAGTCTGATCATTATTTCAACCGTGTAACAGATTTGGAAATCACTGATAAATGATGATGTCCTGTCGATAGGGGCATCAGATCAGAAAACGCTTACATATGTTGCTCTGACGGTATCAACAAACAATGTATTTTGTCATTTTAATTTGAAGGAGCTGATGGCTGTGAGGATATGATTCACAGTGTTGTCTATTTGTGTGCATGTGAAAGTGTGTGTGTGTGCATGCCTGTGATCATTCATTGGTGCTGACTTTGTAATTGGGAAGAGGAGTGTCACTTAATATTGTGTAATCACTGTGTAATGTAGCAGTGCCTGTGATTCACGATGTTACAAGCTATCAGCAGCCACGTGTTCGCTGCATTGCAGATCATTATTCCATGGAAAACTATTATCTAAATGTCAGATCCTGGAAGAAGAGGATAAAAAGGTGAATCACATGGTTGTCATAGAAGAACGAGCAGGAACTAACATCACCGTCCCAAACCAAATGCGACCCCTTCTCCATAATCTTCTCTCTCCACTTGCTCTTAAGTGCTTTCATCTGAAATAAACATAAAAATCATATCTCTCATTTTCTTTCCTAGTACATCTCTGTGGCAAGTATATTTCTAACAGCTATTATTAAAGCACAGTTGTTCTGTACTTCTCCTTATTGTTGAGGTCTAATGGTAGCGATCTAGGAATTGAAACTACTTTTTCTACTGTTGCACCTTTTGTCAGTCATGCTTGATAGAAAAAAAAAACACCTAAATGCAATAAACTTCTTCTCACTTGCCCCAGACCTTTTAAAAATAAAGCCTTGAGACTAAATGTACACCCAAGTAACTGTACCTTTGCTATGAGGCAGACAAAAATGTCCATCTTCAGTGATAAAATGCTAAAAAATGCAAAAAAATGTTTATGTAGCATCTCTCCTCATATGCTCATATTGACTTCTATATGAACACTTGGCGATGATTTATTACCATGAAACTATGAAAGCTGACATCACAGGGAGGCTACTTAAAAACTGTAATATGTCATTACTATCAGTTCCTGGTTAAATTGTTTCAGCTATGATTCATCCGCCACAAAAAAATTCAAACCTTGCATTCTCTGATTAATTTCTTGCATCTTTTTTGAGTCATCTTTTTCACAATTCTGGGAAAATTATCTACATTCTGGAGAAATGATCAATGTTCATGTTATGCAACAAATTTTAGTTGTCACGTTAACTTCTCATGAGCTGACTAAATGCTAAAGAAATCCTCTAAGTTTGTGTGTGAAGGGTGCATTAGTGTGTCATGTACAAGTAGTATGCTTGTACGCTTCACTGCTAAACCTATAAATATAATAGCCTTCAATCATAGTAATAACATGGTAATAATATCCTGCAATCAGTTTTTAATTTAATTTTATTGTATTACTATAATATCCTTATAGCTTAACCACTAAAACTTTATTAAAATTAAAATATTAAACAGGGTATTTGTGCTTCAGTGTCATGGCAGACATGCAGATGATGGTGTCATTTCATAGGGTTACTATAGTCAGTTTACTATATAATCAGTTCATGTGATGTGCAGTTGTGTAACAGTTTATCCAGTGATTTAAGATAGCTTCATGAGGTCACCGACACTATCTTCTGTAGCAGTTATTGAAACATGTTCATCCCTGCCTACATCACTGCCCTACTTCCTGTCCTGACCTCTTGCATGTGCTGCCTGTTATTCCATCTGTACTATTATTAGTGATGTATTATTGTGATTGTGTTGTCCATCCGTTGTAAATACATCTCTGTACATCACTATCTTTATGTTAAATGCAGTAGTGGAAAGCAACCAAGTACATGTACTCAAGCACTGCACTTAAGTACAATTATGAGGCACTTGTTATTTAGTAGAATATTTACATTTTCTGCCACTTTATACTTAAACTCAACTACAATTCAGAAGCAAATATACTTTTTACTCCACTACATGTATTTAATAACTTTATTCACTAGTTACTTTGCAGATCAATAATACAAAGAATAATCAATAATCTCTTCACATAAGATAAGACTTTATTGATCCCTGGGAGGAAAATAACAAGCTACCCAGCAGTAAATAAAGTAATTAAAATGAACTACACCTTTAAAATATGCAACATCAAAAGTGTACTTGTAGCAGATTACTTCCGCAGTGTGGTATTGCTACTTTTACTTCAGTAAAATATCGGAGTACTTCTTCCACCACTGGTTAAATGTAATAAGAAACATGTTCACATTAAATAAAAACATTTTAAAAACAACTTTTCCTTCCGTGGTTATTGTAGAAACATGAGCAGCTTGTCGCGGAGCTAGATGGGACAAATAACCCGCGCTGACCCATTTACACCAATAGCAAACAGATTATTTTGTCCTCGTTTGCTGATTTGGTGTAAAATGAGTCTAACCTATTTACGTTACTAAAGCCAGGTCGTAGGTGGGACTAGACTGGTCCTCTCCGGGATACTCCACATTACTCCGCTCCGGGTTTTCCTGCCGTCCATTAGCGGGCTCCTCACAGCCTCTAGCAGGTTTTTACTCACCTCCTGTCCTGATATCACTCCGCTGGCATGGTGGAGAAGAGGACCTGATTGTTGTGATGGTGGCAGGCGGCAGCCAGTGACTACAGACTTCCACCACTGCTTCCCATATCCGCGTTTTACGCCGTCTGGGTGACTCTAGTTGCCTCACAACCGGACTACCAAGGGCGCTTGTGCTCTTCCCCCAACTCAGCAACATCTTCACCGGGATTTCTTTCAAACCAAAACCATATGAGATGCAAGTTCACTGGGAAACTCCGGAGCCCGTTCGGTTCAGGCAGCAAAACTTTTTCTCAAAGGACAACACCGTAAAACGGCGAGTGGACTGTTGCTGCTGCCGCCGCTGCTCCTCCGCGGGACGGTTGGTGTGTATATGACCGTTGAGTGCCTGCTAACGTTCATACCTTCACGGTGTTGTTGTTTTTTCCAGCGGAGTTGTTGTTAGCAGCGTGGCAGCGGCTTTATTGTTGAATTCAGTTTGGGGTTTGCTCGAGTCTCACTCTGGCCGGGTGTTATTTGTGTTTTCGGGAGCGGTTTGTTTTGAAACAGTACCGAGGAGGGAAGAAGCAACGGTCACAAGCGAGCCACTAACTAACCGTATGACTGCTAGGCTCGCTGCCCTTTAAACCTCCCCGGTTGTCGCTCACTTCAGCGGCTTCTGCCCGGTCGTACCTCCCGTCCGCTGCCCGGCAGCTTGGGACCCTTCACCGAGGAGGACAGAGAGGGAGAGGACACTAGGTAGTGGAGGTGGAGGAGGAGGTGGCCGGAGGAGGAGGAGGTGGTGGCGGTGGAGACGAGCTTGACGGGGAGAAAAGTTCCTCCAAAATAGCAGCCACTCGGCCCAGTGATGGGGGACTTCGCCTCCCCCGCTGCCGGACCCAACGGCAGTATCTGCATCAACAACAGCATGAACCCGGCCGCCGGGAGCGTGGTGCCCGCCGGGGCGGTGGGCATACCTAAGCACAGCACCGTGGTGGAGAGGCTGAGGCAGCGGATAGAGGGCTGCCGGAGACACCACGTTAACTGTGAGAGCAGGTACCAGCAAGCCCACGCCGAGCAGCTGGAGATAGAGCGGAGGGACACGGTCAGCCTGTACCAGCGGAGTCTGGAGCAGAGGGCCAAGAAGTCAGCCGGCGGAAGCGGCAGCAGCAAGCAGCCGCAGAGCAAACAACCGGACCCGGACTCTGCCTCCTCCACGGAACAGAGGAATAACACGCTCATAGCGGTAAGGACGAGCTCTCAATCACGGCCAAAACAGTCCCGAGACAACCCTCCCACTCACACACTTAAATACGGCACACACTTCAGTATACTCTCTTTCATCCCCCTTGCATTTCTCTGTCCCCAGTATTCTTGGACACCCAACAAGCTGCAAGCTGTGTCACTACTACTTGTTCACCACTATGAAAACTTGTTGAAAACACGTTCACTGAGCGCTGGAAATTGCTTCAGAAACACACACTTCACTTTTTCAAACCAGGGTGCCAAGTAGTGCTTTTGTTTACAAAGAAATCCAGCCCCTTGTTGTAGAAAACAGGCTGCTAGAGCTTAAATGCTGCAGTGTTTGGAAATGACAGGCCTGACAGCTGATATTTGATCTTTTGCAAGATCGGTGCTGGAAGTTTTGAAGGCGCCTCTAATTGTCAAGTTTTGATTTTCAGCGCAGAAACTTCTTACTAACTTCTGGAGGATGGCGTTTTTTGTTTTTTTTTTTGCATGCAAACAACTTCTCCTTTCTTGTTCTTTGTTTTTGGGTGCACATTGTTCTGCAAGACACCATTAATGTTGCAATATTGCTTCCTTGCTCTCAGCAGCAGCAGTGTATGGTCCAGCCTTAATCTGTAACCTTTGTAACACACTGTCAAAATCAACATCCAGTCCCCACAGTGTTGCAAAAACCTAATCACAGTCACCTCCTCACTGAAAGTAACCCGCCACCAGGCCTGAACTTTACTTCAGATTGCTGCCACAGTAGTTACTGAATGTTTTTATGCTCTGAGAAACTTTTTTTTAATTAACTGTGAAGCTTAACACAAAATAATACATTGATCACATGATAAAGCTTACAATGATGCTTCTTTAATATGACCAAACACTGTATGTCCCTTCAAAATTGATGCAATGATACCGTAGCCAATACAAATGCTATATTTCTAATTGAGTCTCTGTAAACTCTGTAGAATTTATAGGAATGCTACAGTGATTTCCTGTTGGTAGGGGGCAGTGGTATCATATGGAGGATTGTTGGGTTTCTGATGCCTGTCCTATGAGGATCTTGGTTTGTGTTGTTTTTTAAATCGATGAGCAGGTCTACAGATCAGCTCTTACAATGATATGATTTTGTCATTTTCAAAGAAAATATCCTGATGTTTGGCTGTCATTGTTTGCATGAGAGAGAACGAATCAGACAGCGGCAAACTGTGAAGAGTCCCCTGTTCACACCACATCTCCTGTGGGCAAGCTCCGGTTTCCTTTAGAAAAGACCAAAGGATACATGTCGGGAATGTCAACATTGTTATCCCTTTTGTTGCTGCAATGAGCCCAGTTCCTCCCCTTTTGAAATGCAAAATCGGAATGTCTTTAATTTCTGAGGCAGCCTCAGTCGTTATTTAAGAGCCACGAAAGCCCGACCAGCTACAGCTTGAGAGAGCAGCAGTGATTTTAATAGTGCAGGACCTCCCAGCGGCCCTTGTGGACATTAAACTGAACCGCCCATTAGATGGCCGGCAACAAATGCTCCGAGAATGGAGGGATTACTGCTTAAAGACACAGTGGCATCCCTCTGCTCCTCTCCCAGTCACTGATGGTGACACCTCCTATGCAAACACACAGCATTCAGTGGCTGAAATACATAGAGCTGGGTGTTAATACCTTTTTTATGCTACATTTCAAGTGCTTGGTATTGTTGAAACATGAATTGTAAAGGAGATGAAAGGAAATGAGAGTCTAGCATCCCTCTCCTGTTCCTTCCCCTCTGAAGAACAGAGCTGCAGCTAGATGGCTGTATGTAGTCACTGCAGAAGCAGGGTTTCTAGGAAAGCCAAGTATGCTGTTGATGTAACTACACACACCATATGCACACACGCATACACAAATATCCAGAGGGCCTTAATCTGTAGGGGTTATGTTACAGACTGTACTTAGTAGTATGCTGTGTGAAGACGGTGTGTTTGAATGCAGTTTCACAGATGAGTGCAGTGGCAAACATGCTCATGTCATTAGGGTTGCCCCCTGAAACCCGGTCCTGAATCGGAACCGATTCTAAAATGTTAAGAACCCAGGGTATTTTTAATGTCAGTGCTTTTATTCGTACTTTTATACGTTTTGCTGTAACTTATGGTAGCGCTGCAGGCAGCTTCTCCTCTCTGTCCTCTCCTCTGCTCTCTGTGTTAGTGTTTGACCGAGGGCGGGGCTGTGCTCCTACACACACACACACACACATACACAGAGCGGACAGCAGAGCAGAGAGGCCGTGGTGGACACAGTGAACCAGGTGAAGTGAAAGATAACGTTTCTCTTGAGCTGACAACAGCTACGTTCATTACTGTGAAAGCTTTGCGAGTACAAATCTATTATGTATTTTATCAAACCACCTGTTCAACAGGCGTGAACATGTAGGAAAGTGATATTTTCATCTGTTTTGCCCGCAGTGTCCACCGCTGGTATGTTTTTCACAACTACAGCATGCTGGTTAAGATAATAGCGAAGTGTTACGAACAAGCTAAAACCAAAGCTGTCTGTATGTAGCAGAACTGTTTATCTTAGTTCGTAACATATATTCAAATTTGGCAAATTCTTGTACACTCAATGACTGGCTGAGATGGCAGCCCCCGCTCCAAACCAGCCCCTCCTCTGTACCAGCGGTAAACTCCACTCACAAGAGCCGGACCTATAAGGAGTATCAATAAGAGTAGTAGTATCGATGAGATCCTAACGATACCATCCCTACATGTCATGATTTAGTTGTAGATGAAGAGGTTAAGGGTTATAAGGCTGAAATGAAACACGTTGCATGATGTGACTTTGAAATTTGCGCACTGTAGTACTTGGTGTCAATATGGTAGCTGTTGATTTGAGAGTCTCAAGAACACCTTCAACTAACAAAAAATAAATATATGGAAAATGTGAAAATCTTTCTGTTTTTAGGAGGTAGAACCAGTAATACAGTGTTCAACCAAATGACAAGAAAATAGTACTCCAATTATGACATATTATACCTGTAATTTGCAAATAATATATTACCAATTTCATGGACCAAAATATAATATTCTTGAACATTTTGTATTGTCATCATATGCATCCCAGCACACTGTGCCATGGTCTAATGTTTCTCAGACACACCCACATCGGGACGGGGGCAAGCCTATAATTATGGAAAGTGTGTGTTTGTGTTTATAGCCTAACTATTATTGAGAAAGGAAAAGATACTGGGAGCCCATTCTGTCTTTCCCACCATTTTTTTGGACAGTGATGTTCTCATCAAGTAGGAGTATGTTAGGGAACTTCAAAACACTGAAAGCTTTACATACAGGCCAGAAAGTAAGTTTGGAGGCAGGCATTGGTGTTATGTCTTGTCGATTGATATTCACTCACACAAGATGAACGCTTGCAAACTCTGTCTGATAATGAGTGGGCTGCTCAGGAAACACCAGGCCACCTTCTTGCTTTCTACCAATAGCCGTGTATCCTGTTGCACTGACACCACCAGGATAGTAAAGGATTCATGTCCATATTAAAAACTCCTGGAACAGACTAGCATGTTGCATAACTTCCAACATTTGTCCCCCAAATGTTGCAAGAAAGGTGATATAATAGTTTTGAAGCAAACAGACGGTGTCCAACTTACAGGCACATTGTAAAAGCCAATAATTATAGTTCCTTGAGGGAAATTGAAGGTGTGTTGTTAACTCCCTGTCCATTACCCATTACTGCACGGTGTTTAAAACTAGACTGATATTTGTGTATTGATAAGTCTGTTGGACTCTATTTGAACAGGGGACATCAGCATGAAATGGATGTGGTGTTGGATCAAGGTTTAGACAGTTCTGCCTAAAGGTTTTAATAGTTCTCTTTTTGAAAAGCAGTGCAACAGCTCAGCCTGAGTTTGAATCTCAACTCTAATGGCTAACAAGTGAATTGGACCACTCAGCCATTGGAGCACCAATCATAAAGAAATAGAAAAATCATTCTTCAATAATCTTATACTGCTAGCTTCATTACAAAGGTTATTTGATGATGCTGCTCTCTAATTGACTTTTTTGGTGCGCTCATCTTCCCAGAATGACATTTGACAACCCACAGGGAGCAGGTGTGAACTTGTTCATTACATGTGTTGGTGGAGAGAGAATGAGTGATTGCAGTAACAGTGTTTCACCACAAAACAAAACACATATCCTCAGGCTGTGTTGCATTCTGACCTGTTGAGGTTACGGCTGGTGGAGAAATAAGTACATATTCTTGTTTTTTCCTCATTTAATTGTTGAATGATACTGAGAGAGTGACACAAGAGTTCTGCTCAGACTTTAATGAGGCTGTGCTCAGTATCCTAACATGATGCGATGTTGTCTACTTTTCGCTACGTATCTAGGGGCATAGACAAACAACCAAACATGTTCACCAGTAGTTGTGTTGTTTTAACAGCATTTTATAAGCAGGCAGATTTGTATGTTAGGATACAGATGGAAGCACATGGGCTGTAGCGAAGCTCAAACCTGTGACCTTTTAGTTTCTGGCACGTGTCTCTGAACCAACAAGCCACGATGTTGCTTAAAAGCAGAATCGTGACCCGTACTTTTCGACAAAACATCCAGTCAGATCTGATTACCTAATCGCTAACAAGTTTACAGCTGCGAGGCCAACGTGCACAGTGAGGGGCTCGTTAGTTCCACTAAAACACAGTAGCTCAGGACAGTCTGTCTTCGGCTCTGCTCGCTCCTTGGCATCCACCTCGCCAAGGAATGTCTCTCTCACACACACACACACGCACACACACACACACACACACACACACACTCACTCACTGTTGTCCTGCTCAACTCTTGGCAGCAGAGGCCGGAGTGTGGGCGGCTGAGTTTTCATGAATCCGAGGCCTTCCCTCTTCCCTCCCTTCTCTCCCCTCCCCACCACCACCACCACCACCACCACCACTTCTCTGGTTTCAGCTTTAGTAAAGCGCTAATGTAGCGTAGATGGTCTTGGTGGCTATAGCATTGTTAATGTCAGCTGGGACGGCTGCCCAAGTACTATATTTAAACTACTGAGCTGGCATGGAGCTGACACTCACCAGTACGCACACGCACACACGCAGAGTGTGACGTCGACATACACCAGTGACATCACAGACATGCTGTTTTCAACTCATTACACATTTGTTTAACTGTCTCCGTCTGTTTTTTATTGACTGTGTCTTGCGAACTGTTCCCTTTATCTTCACTCTCTTGTTGTGTCCTTTTTTATGTGCCATTTTCTATCACTCTTATGTCTTCATTTCTTCTCACCCTTGTTCCTCAGTCCCTGCACACACGCACACACTGGATGTTTTTGATTTGGGGCGGCTGTGACCACATTCCCTTCCACCCACGCTTGTTCACATGTTCTACAGGAACACACACACGTTCAGCGCAGACCCTTGAATAAGCGAGGGAGCCGTTTTCCCTCCGTTTAGCCTGTTGGAGCAACAACCAACTTCTGTGCAATTTATACATTTTTACTTACTTCTAAATAAAGCTCAAAGCTAATCACACTAGTATTAAATAATAGTTAGCAATACCTCTCTCATGCACACATGTATACTTACACCCTACATGTTAAGACAGTTGTACTTACATAATCAGCCATGGGTTAACAGGGTATGGCAGAAAGCCTTGTTCATGTGTCAGTGCTCAAATATTTGCTCAACTAGTTTTTTAGTCTTCTCATCTCTTGGCAACTTCTTGCATTGTATTTGCCTGCTAACACTTGATTGTCAAAGCTCCTGAGTGGGAGTGTGTATCCATTAATGATTGGCTGTAGCAATCAAGGACTGTTTTGTTACAGCTTGTGTTTCTCTGTGTTTCATGATTATACATACGTTACACATGTTCACACTCTGCAGCTGCCTGGTAAAGCCACTGTCTTACTCCTTTAATCGACTTGCCTGTAGTTCATTTTGTTGTAAGTTCTTAGGCCATTTTTGCTCCAGTTTTACATGTTTTATAGCTGCCAGTTCTTTTGCTCATTCTCAGAGGGCAGTGTTGTTTTTCCAGGTACCATCCATGTAAATTGTCAGGTAATCCTCTCAGTGTTATTTTATATATATTTGAATCAGTTTTGGTTGTTGTGGTGCATGAAGTAGCACAATCATACCGTGGCCAAGTGGTAATATTATATGAATGAGCCACAATGACCGTAGTTCATCACAATTATGATATAAAATATATCCTCAGTAATTACAAGAAAATGCCATTTGCTAATCCTTGACAGAATTTAGTGCCTGGAAAAAAAATGTTCTCAAGTAAACAGACAACCACTGGAAGGACTGTTGTGTCTTATTTTGTCTTATCTTTGATGCCAGTGTGCTAGTGCTGCCCTTTTTGTTTGGATTTTTTTTTTATAAGGCCGCTAGCGTGCTCTTTTGAGTACAATAGGTAGCTCACCATTAGAGACTCATCTGAATGGCAGTTTACACTTTACATTATTGATACTGGCATGGTGGGAAGCCATCTTTGTTCCTTATTTCCTTTCACCCCTCATGTACTCACACACGCACACAAACACCAAAATGGTAAAATATGGATGAGGTTGTTATCAGAGATGCCAAGGTTCACTGTGATCCAGCACAAGAGTTTGTGTGTGTGTGTGTGTGTGTGTGTGTGTGTGTGTGTGTGTGTGTGTGTTGATAATATTGTTGTTGGGGGGGGGGTTGTCTTATTGGCTACTCCTGTAAAGGTACTATAATTTTTATATACTTTCTTTTACACTTTTTATATGTATGTATGTTGGATATTAATTACTATTTCTATTTTTTGCACATTTGAGCCCATTCACAGCCCATCCTCACCTACTCACCTGCTCTTTCCTTACTTTTCCTCCCTATAGCCTCTGCTTAAGCTACTTCATTAAGCAGATCATCTGGTGATAAAAATATTTTAAATACTAGTAGACCTGCACGATAGGAGGAAAATCTTTGATGTGCAATAACATTGTTCAGTGCGATGACTTTCGATAAATAAATAGCTAAATATTGAAGTGTGCATATTAGCTGTATAGTTCCTATGTCCTTCTGCTTTAACAGGTACACTGCTAACATAGATCCCAAAAACTGAATAGAATGAGATATAAAGAAATGAAATAAATTATTTCAAACATGCTTTTATTAAACAAATTACACATGAATACCCAACCAATTAAACAGAATATTAAATTTAATAAGGCATTATAACTACAAGAGATTAAAGTTTAATTTCCCCTGCTCCCTTTAAAATATTTTCTTCTAAACTAAAAAAAACATCTCTTACCATACAGTGTTGAAATAAAAAAATATCTGAGGGAAAACAACTTAAACAATTAAATAAAGGAAATTAAATAACCGTTATGTCTCCCATTACAATCGTTAAACTCAGGTCAAACTGGGCAGTGCTGATCAAATATGACTCAAGTTTCTGTTACTGCATTGCCTATTTCCTGCCTCAGATGTTTTCAGACATATTTTAGTGTTCTGTTAAGCTTTTAATATGAGAAAGTTTCTGACCCAGACGTCATGTTGAAAACAGACGAGCCAAAACCAAGCACTGCCCGACTTGCAGTACGTCACCACATTTAGTGGCCTGGTGCGTCCTTGCCGGAGGTGGAGTGTCTGTACCTTAAACCGATGATCAAATATTCACATGCTGAGTGTGAATACATGGCACATTTAAATAAAATGATTTTTCTTATTCATCCTGTTTCTAGCAGTCTTTCGCCATGTGTTTGTCACACATGTTCACATCACAATGGCGATGAAAATATGATTTAGTCCTAAATACTAGTCATAGTGAAGTAACTGCAGAATACCAGTGAATTAAAAGAACAAAAAACAATTAGTTGATTAATCCATTAGCCAATTTTCAGAAAATTAATCGGCAACTATTTTGATCGTAATAGTAATCGCTTTTGTCTTTTTTTTAAGCAAAAAGGCAAAAAATGTGCTAATGAATTTGCAGATTGACAAATGTGAGGATTTTAAGCTTGTCTTTGTCATACATGGTAGTAAATTGAATATTTTTATATTTTAACTGTTGATCAGACAAAACAAGACATTTGATGACGTCACCATGAGCTCTAAGAAATCATAAAGGCATATTTCACTATTTTCTGACATTTTATAGACGAAATGATTAATCAAGAAATTAATCTATGATGAAAATAATCGGTAGTTGCAGCCCTAGTGACCAACAATGAGGAAACAATATTACAACTAAGAAGGGTTTCTCAAAAACAAATTTCCCGCCCTGCACCACCATTGTCTGTATTTGTATAATAAGTGTATATAGTACAACAATTGAAGAGGACAAAAAATGAATCATGCCTTTATGGATGTGTGCACACACATAGACACACTATGAAATACAAGAAGGAGGATGCAAAGAGATCCCCTGAGTTGGATACATGGAGACTACACACTGTTTGTTTTGTTTAATGTCTGGCTTGACATGAACATGTGTGTCTGCAGCAAATGTGAACACTGTATGTGGGTATTAAGCATGTTTGTTCAAAGTTGCAGTCAAGTGGTAGCACCATACTTTGAAGTAGTAGTTAGCAGACATTAGTTCACAGCATCGTCCACTGTGAGATGTCAGAAATTGCCACCAGCCAGCTGCTAAGCTGTGGCAGTGACTGCTAGATTCAGCTGTTTAGCTCTATCTGACTAATTTTGCTGTTAAAGGAATTAAAGAGTCCAGTGTATTGGTGAATTTAATGAGAAATGTTACCAAATGACATAAAATCTTTAGTATCCTTGCTTGTCAAGAACATTATTATTGCAACTTTATTTATCCCCTTAAAAGGCCTCGCTCCACACAACTGATGACCCTCTAAGCAAGGCCTTGGTTTAATAATTTTGGTTGAGACAAAAAAAATGAATGAAATTAATAATATAAAACTAATACTAAAGTTACAATAACATGTTTTATTTATCCTCATGATTCCCTTATTCCCTACTTTGTTTTTTCAGCTCTAATGCATGTATAGTACATCAGTAGTGGTGGAGAAATAACACCTCTTTACTGCGTGTTTTTCAGTTTCCTGTTGGTGTCAGGCAACAACCTCATGACCTTCCTGTTACCAGTTTGTCTGTTTAAACTCAGATTCAGTAAAAAAAAAAAATCATTTTCTAGCACTAAATCTATCAGTTTTCCTTCACCCTTCACACATCAGCCTTTTCTAATTTCCAGCCAGGACCCTTCTCTTGTTTTCCTCTCCAGTTCATCTTCTCTCCCCACCTCACCCTTCCATTCCTACCTCCATTTGACCTTTAATTTTCCCTCTTTATAATCTGCCCTCCCTTCTTTCCTCTAGATCACTCAGACCCACCCTTGCTTTTCTTCTGCTCTCCCTCTCCATCCCTCCCTCCATCTCTTGCTCCTTGTCTCCGGTGATCCCTGGTTCAGTCTCAGCTAGCAGGCTTAGTGCTCTAAAGCTCTCTCAGCGCAGGTCGGTGGCAGGGAGAAATCCTGTGCTAAGAGGGAATTACCTACCTCACAGACTCCAGCAACACACACAGACTGTTACTGTATACCCACAGATCTGCACACGTACCTACGGATCTGTTCTGTCGCAGGTATCAGGTCAATATTAAGATTACCTAATGATTCTCCATGTTGGCATACAGATCTGTGTGTATTTCCGTGTGTATGTGTCATACTGCATGCTATGTCGAGACCTGTATCATCTGCCTCGTTCCTCCTTTGTTAAATGACATTTGTTGTTCTTTCTAGGGCTGGCCAGACCCCCCACACCTTCCTACTGAGCCAGTGTCATGAATTTTTTATGAATGTTTGCGTGAGCAAGTGTGTGTGTGTGTGTGTGTGTGTGTGGCCCTCAGCTGCATCAATAGCCATTAGTGCAGCAGCCAGGGTAATTGTGCCACAGTGGCTGCAGTGCAGGGGGGGGAAAAACACATTATCTGATAATACTGCAGTGGGCAACATGGAGGAAAAAGATGGAGCGAGGACACAGTGGGGCCGAGCAGGCCAGTGTGAGAGAGGATATTAACTGTGTTCAGACAGTTAGCGACATGGTTGCTATGCTACTGTCTGATAACTGATTTACATCAGGTGATTGCATGCTGGAAGTTCTATGGTACTTCAGCAGCCATTGTCAGCTGATTTTTTTTTTTTTTTTGCCTAATACTAAGCCTAAATGAATCGTCTAGTGGCGATCATTGCACCACTGCTTTTGAAACACTGCCCCCTTTTTGTCCCTGTAAGAAGGTTGCGCATGGTTCAGTCGTGGCCTTGGAAACAGTAGTTTGACCAAAAAGATCCTAACTCAGAGACCACTTAATAGCTTTTTTCCAAATCTTTCAACTATAGTCTTGAGATGAGCAACCAACTGAGCAAACTCCATCCATTGAAACCGTGAGATTCAGTTAAAGTAGACCTTGAGTTAAAATGTTTTTTGTTTTTTTTTTGTTTTTTTTGTCAAACTTTAATAATGTTGGATGGTTCACTTTGGGTCATGATGTGGACACAAGACCCTGCCCTCAAAACACATCCTTAATTCTGTTTTAGCCTTCCTGGGCAGAGATGTGTTTTGTTAGCATGTGGGTATCTCGAATCTATCATAGAAGGTATAAGGTGTTGTGATCCTGTGGGTGGTTTCCATCAAGACCTTTTTATTGTTGAACTTTGTGCATCCCCCAGTTTCCTCCAGGATTGAGAATGGGCTGTCAAACAACATGGAGTGATCGAACAGGAAGGCTCAAAAGTTCAGAAATGACTTTCAGAAGGACTTCATAAAAACTGGCTGCTGGACTTTGACACATATCAAAAGTAGCAGCAGGGAAACTGACAGTTACAGTTGTTACTGTTACTTTCACAGGATCAAATACAATGTGTCTTCAATGTTGGTACCTCTTGTGATAAGCAGCTACAGTGCTGCCTTGCTCAAATAACTGCACCAAAGTAAACTCAAGAAAGTTGTGTAATAGAAAAAGCAAATAGAGATGTATATCCATAAAGACTCCTTCACTCCTTTTTCTTCCAGCCTATGGGCACCTTCGCTCTAGTATAACATTCAGCTCTACTTGTTTTGTTTCGTGATGAGTTGAGCTGTGTTTGCTTGTGCTGAATACTCTGTCAGCAGCCCGCCTGTACATCACTTCCTGAATGTTCCTAAAATAGCAGCAACAACGATCACAACCAAGGAAACACACCAGCTGGTCTTTTCAAAGCCACACTCACTTTCTGCCCTCTCTTCCTATGGTTGGGTATTATCAGGGTTTTACCAATAGCTATACTACTATTGAGTAATTAAATTAGAACATTTAGGTAACAGGTATAAGTGGACTGAGAAAGTCTGTGAATATTTTATTGGAAGTAAAAATACTGTACAATATACTGTATTTGCCTTACAGGTGATGCCACATTTTAAACATAAATCACATTTGTCTGTTCTGTTTTTTATACATTTTTCACCTGCTTGAATAGACTTTACCCAGACCTTTTAATGCTTTGAACTGCCTTGTCATGATTGTGATGCAGAGAATGTAAACAGACAACGTTGACTGCTGCGTCACTGCATTCCTTCTAGAAATAGTGACCATGCTGAACCATAGTGGAGATTCCCAAGATGTTTTTGTGAGGTTCAATAATCATGAATATGACGAATATGAACTGCTAGTAATATAGTTTATCATGATTTTTTTTAATTTAAGTTCAGACTTAGTAAGAATTGCTCTTGAAACCCAAACCTACTGAACACCCTCCACCTCAATGTTTTTTTTTCTCTCTCTTTGTGTCCTTCATTGTTATCTCCTATATTCTCCGTTGCCCTCACTTTACACTACCTCTTGTTTTTCTCCAGTGCCTCATCTTTTCCTGTTTTTTTCATTCACCTTTTACTCTTACTTTTTCACCTTCCTCTTCAGCTTGTCAGTCTTTACACTGTCTTCTCACCCCCTACTCTCTGTTCCCCTCTTTCTCTTGTTCTGACTCTCTCCACCTTCCGGTCTCCTCTGGCAGAGACTGTGGACTCTACTGAGGAGACAAAATGGGCAGATGTTTACCCCGATCTTTGCTGTCACAAGCTGTTCACGTCAGTTGTTCCACGCAAAGCACTGGAACTCACAAGATGAGTGTGGTGTAGCAAAAATAGCCAAGGAAAACTACATCTCCCTGAAGAATTTGAGCAGATTTGGGTCAGACGTGGTATGAATTTTGTCATGCGAGCTTTGTGGAGTTAGCAGCTTAAAGCTCAGCTGAAACTCTTCAGTGATAATGCCCTTTAGTCTTTAAAAAGTTGTAACAGTTTCAAAATGCAGCACTTCCACTGAACACAGGCAAGAGCAATGATTATGCCGTTTTCAAGCTTTGTAATTGTCACTTTTCCCTTTTCAAGAAAACAGCAGGATTTTAGTTTTATTTTTGGCTTGTTGACAGTTAAGGAGCCAATGAGTTTTTTAATGGATACTTAATGACTGCTGCACAAAACATAACAAAGAAAGCCCCTGAGGACCCTAACTGTCAGCCAGCGGAGGTCCCTCTTTGTTGTGCACATACACTAAATATTTTGGAACATTAACAGTATATTTTCCACACCATTGCCTTTCCGGTTCATTACACCTGTGTGCTAAGCAAACGGGTTTGGAAAAACCCAATGTGGTCCCTGCAAATGTAAGCTGCTTTCAGTATGCAGACAGACACAGGCAAAAAGAGATGCTCTTATTTTAAATGTCTAAAGCTTTGCTGGAAGCAGACTCTGGGAATGGACCCTTTTCCTGAGATGACAGGACTGTTCAACACCTACCCAGTGAGGGCAGCTCAGACCAAACGCTAAATACTTGCTGTGGTTTGAGACACAGTAAAGACAAGGTGTCAGTGTTCAGATGTATACTCTGTATACTTTGGATCACAGCTGATGAAGGGGAAGATTTGCTTCTTGTCCTCAGTGTTTAAAAGTGGATAATGTTATGTTACCAAAATATTTCTGCTGACATGCTGGCTACCAAGTGATTAGCTCTGATATAGGACATGGTGGGAATAATCATCACCGCTGATCATATTGGTAGTTATTCTGTTCATAGTGGATGTTTTCTTCCAAAGCTTATGTAATCTCCCAATCAGTTTACATCACAATAACACAAAAATTAAGATCAAGCTTTTGAGTTAGCTGACTAGCCAACTTTAAGACAGACAACTTGTATTACCTTTTGATGAGTTGTGGTTTGGTACCAACAGTGTTGGCCTGCTGACAACAGAACCACCTATTTACTTAAGTGACTATCTGCCGGACAGACTGATGTTCAGTCTGCAGATTCATTTGCCTCACTGTCATCCAGAAACACCGGCACCATATTTCTGTTTGAATTACCAAGAGTGGATGTTGGTGTAGATGTGCGTTGTTCAGTGGGATTGGTCGGGAGATTCTTAGTCAAATTGTCTTCATGAACCTTTGCCACTGTTATGGGTCAGAACATACCCAGGTGGCTATACTTGCCCAAAATGTATTTGTAGTCAACAGGATGGACTATTAAAAGTATAGTGGTGCTAGTAATGGCACACTGGCATTTTATAGTTATGGATGTGACATTTTTCTTCTTTTAGATATTAGAATTGTATTATAAGTTGTTAAGAGTGGTGCGAGTTGATAATCTCTGCTGAGGTTAGGGTTGGGCGATATGACAATATACCATGTGGTGATGTTAATTTGTCAACTGTTACAAATGTATTTGCCATACATGTTATACTGTAACATGTTATAGTCTTTATGAGTAGTAATATAGTGTCATGATTACAGACAGTACCAAAGGAAAGTAAGGCTCCTGCCGTCCGCTAGCCTTCAGATCACCCTTGGGCAAGGTGTAGTACTTGTCAGCCCTCCAATCAGTATTATGTGAATCCATGGAATGCAGGCAGTGAATGACTTTACAGGCAACTTGAGGAAGTTTCAATTCATGGCTGTGTGGTTATAGACACTAGGCAGTAGATTCTTCAAAAAGAAGAACAATGGCTGGGGTCAGCTGTCTTAAATTAGACGCTGTATGCAGAGGTAGTTCTTGCGGCCTTCCTCTGTTATCAAGCAGCTTGGTATAAAACATGGTGAAAGTTCAACAAAGTTTTTCAGATCTTGGCAAACGGGGTAGGGTGGACACCATCCATACTAATCCAGCCTGGTGGAACAGTTGTGAGTAAACAGGCGGCTCTGCACCGCCATCAGGTGATTGTTTGAAACCTGGAACATGAAATGTACAAGGATTAGCAATGTCTACAGGCAAATTGCCAAACATATTGCAAGAAATGGACAAAATGGAAGTTGACATCCTTGGAGTCGCAGAGACACAGTTGAAAGGAGACAGAGTCTACTTGACAGACATACCAACAGTTGAAGGCAGTGAAGTAGCAGTTATCATGAATAACAAAGCAAGAAATACAGTAATGGAATGGGACAACATCAGTGATAGAAATATGTGCATAAAAAATAAAATCAACACCAGTAAACCATAATATGTTCAAAACATATGCTCCAACAGCTGATAAAGAATCAGCTGTAAAAGAAGCTATGAACAACTAACAGAAGACATTAAAAGCAAAAAGACCTTCAGTGAAAATGTCATAGTAATGGGAAGGCTGAGAGGGAAAGATCGTGGGACCTTTTGGTCTGGATGACAGAAACGAAAGTCTGAAATTTAATATCCTTTTGTAAAGAGCAAAAATTGATCATTACCAACATCATGGAAGAGCAAAAAATCAAACAGACTTTGTACTAGTCAGTGAAAGATACAGATATTCATTAAGCAATGCAAAAGCAAGGCCTGGAGCAGACCATAACCCAGTCATAGTAACTCTTAAGTTAAAAAAAAGTCACAAAAAAAATGGAACTTGGATGAATTAAAACAGGAAGAAAGTGGAAACTAATTTACAGAAATGACAAATGACAAACTAAAACTGATAACCAACCTGAATGGAAAGACAGTGAAATGCACAAAAGAAATGGCAGATGAGATATGTGGTAATAAAAAGACAGAATGCAAACAAAAATGAATGAAAGTTATTATCTTGAAAAAAGAAACAAAGACGAGAATGCAAAAAATAAATGTAGAAAAGAAAGTATCAAAACCTAAAGGAGATACAACATATGTGCAGAAAAGCAAAAAAAGAACATTTCAACAACCTGTGTAAAGAAATGGAAGAATTTCATAGACAGCTCATTGAGAAAAACGTGTGTAAAAGATGGGCTGAGTATATAAGGGAACTATATGTAGATCAAAGGACAGAAACACTGACAAATCGAGAAACAGATTACACAACCGGCATAGAAATAAATGAAATCACAGAGGAAGAAATTCAGGAAGTGATAAAGAAGCTACCCAAAAGAAAAGCATGGGGAGCAGATGGTATCCCAGTGGAACTACTTCAAAGTCTAGGACCAGAAGGAATAAGAAACATCAAAAATGTCATAAACAAGATCTACAAATCAGGAAAAATACCAGAAGAATTTCTGAAGAGCAATCTCATTCCTCTGCAGAAAGTGAAAAATACTTATGTGTGTGAAGAGCACAGGCTGATAGGTATTATAAGTCATGGGTCAACGATACTGTTGCATATAATCAAGAGCAGAATCACCAATGTCATTGAAAGCAGGATTTCAGAATGCCAGCTGGGCTATAGAAAAGGAAAAGGAACAAGAGATCTTCATATTAAAAACAATTGGAGAGAGGATGATATAAAAGAACAAAAAACTTAACATGGTGTTCATAGACTATCAAAAGGCTTTTGATCGGGTAAACCATGAGCGACTAATTGAGATACTGAAAGAAGAAGGGATTCCAGCACATGAAATAAGAATAATAGAAAATCTATATTGGAACCAGAAAGCAGCCGTCTTTACAGGAAATGGAGAGACAGAAGAAGTAGACATCTTAAGAGGTGTAAAACAAGGAAGTATCTTATCTCCAATTCTCATTAATTTGTACATGGAAAGGATGATCGAAGAAGCACTACAAGAGAAGAGAATTATGCAGAAAAAATGGGGAGAGCTTGGGGCGGCTGTGGCTCAGGAGGTAGAGCGGGTCGTCCACTAATCAGAGGGTCAGTGGTTCAATCCCTGGCTCCTCCAGGCCGCATGTCAAAGTGTCCTTGGGCAAGATACTGAACCCCAAATTGTTCACTCGATGTGTGAGTATATGTGTGAATGGGTGAGTGAGTATTAAAAACATTGTAAAGTGCCTTGGATAAAAAGTGCTATATGGTGCCTAATGAGCAGGCACCTTGCATGGCAGCCTCTGCCATCAGTGTATGAATGTGTGTGTGAATGGGTGAATGTTGGCATGTGTTGTAAAGTGCTTTGAGTGATTGGTAGAAAAGCTATATAAATGTAGTCCATGCAGTCTATTTGACAAATATCAGGTATGCTGACGATACAGTTCTTCTGGAAGAAGATGAGCAGGAACTCTAAGAAATGTTAGAAGCTGTAAATCAGGTTTTTATCAAGAGATACAGAATGGTAATGAACAGCAAAAAGACCAAATCAATGATTATGGGAAAAGGTGAAATTGAGAAGATCAAAATTAAATTGGAGGATTCAGAATTAGAGCAAATGCTCTAGAGCAAATGCAGATACCTGGGAAGTTGGATCTACCAAGATGTCTGAAGGAAATTAAATGCAGAATTTGACAAGTAAAAATGGCTTTTTTGGAAAATAAAGAACTTCTGTGAAGCACAACATCAGTATTATAGTAAAGAAAAAGATCATTGAAACCGATATCCTTTCTGTTCTTACATATGGATCAGAGATCTGGACATTGACAGAGGAAGCAAAAAGAAGGATAAATGCATTTGAGATACTGCTACAGGAGAATGCTTGATCAGCTAGGGAATACTTATGTGAAGTAATAAGATTCTGCACCTGGTGGGAGAAGAAAAGTGTTTTATGAAGAAGATTGCAGAGAGAAAGTTTGAGTTTGCGGGGCACATTCTGAGAGGGTCCAGTAGGAGGCTGATGACGAGGGTTTTGGAAGGGATGATTGAAGGGAAATGAGGAGTGGGAAGAGAATGCATAACGTGGCTTGATGACATAAAGAGATGGAGTGGAGAAAGAAGATATGAACGACTCAAGAGAAAGGCTGAGAAGAGAAACAGTTGGAGGACAATGAAAGCCAACCTTCGGATCAAAGACAGCACAAATGATTGATTGGTTATACTGTGAACTATACAGGACTGCTTTATAGCATTATTGGATTATTGGATTTTTATATGATTTTGCACCTATGTGTTGAAGTATGATGATTTTTCTTTGCTACCGTTTTTCCTCAAATAGTGACCTCAACTGCAGAGGGTACCAGGCCTTTATTGGAAGCAGGCTTATATTAGAGAGAGGCCTTTATTTCTCATTCCCTCTGTTTGATAAGTATATTCGCTCATATTTTAGTACAAAGCCTCCTTGTATTCCAATCTGCTTCCGTTTGCTCTGTTAAATTTTTGTGACTGCATTACTGGTAATCCACTTACTATGACGTGCGGAACAATAATTCTGGCGCTTGAGTTCCACCTGGAACGTTTTAGCAGTGCACCATTTAGCTGTAGCATATAGGTAGCATGCTCATGGATGCGTGCCGGCTGGCTTAGCCCAGTTACCCTGGTTACCCATACTCATGTAGTGTTGCTGCTGTCATTATTAAAATATGTGCCGTTATCCTCATATTTAAAAGATATTGCATCTCCTCCATCCCCCTCCCATCTCCATGATGGTCAGCCAGAGGGCTACGCATAGACTCATAGAACTGGAGTTACAGCCAGGTAACTACTATTAATGCTTAATTGGCATGCACATTATGTAACAGGCACCAGGAGTTTATCCACCCTTGTGTTTTTCCCTGGCCTGTTTTTGGGGCTGGCCTTTATTTGTTTGTGTCGCCCACAGCCACAGACTCGACTTTTAGTTGACTACCGTCTTTTGTTTGATGAAATACGGTATTTAATTTGCCACATTAGCCCAAATCAAATGTTCCTGGTTGGTGATTTTATCTACAGTTTCTCAGTTGATTTTTCCAAATAATCTAGTAGATCAATATTGTAGCTCATTTTTAGTTCTGCATAAGCTTTACAGTTGTCTGTCACAGCATCACTGCAAAACTAGCTTACCTGTGTTGTACATTCATCTGGTAAGTGAATTATCACATTTACATTCACTCTGTGATGTGGAGCAAAAATGCTGGCAGTGGGATTGCAATGGAAGTGGAGAAGATGATGCTGGAAGAAAAAAGTAACTGAACGTGCAGAGATGAATTTCTGAAGAAGTGCATGTACAGTAAACTACAGTATAGCCCTTTATGTGGCCACACTACCCCACAGTGTAGGTGCTGTATTGTGACTCTTTGGCTTTATCTCCTGCAGTGATATCATACATTTGAAAATGTCTCCATGGGCTTTGACTGCTTTGGACCTGAGTAGTCAAGACGGCCACAATAATCTCTGGTCTGGAGTCTTTTCATTCTGCAGCCTAATCTGCACTGATTATCAGATGTGAATGCCCCAAGCATCAAAATGATCCAGAAGTGTTGGAAGAAAGGAAGAAAAGTCATGAGTATGATTTTTTTTTTTTCCTCTGACCATGTTTATCTGTGACTCGCACTTAGACAAAGTCACAAAGGAAGGGAAAAAGAAATGTGACTCTGCTGTTTGTGAGATTTTTTTCTTTCCTGAAGAGGGCAGGTAAAGGAAACAGACTTAGGAATCTAGCAAAGAAATGGCATGGAGCCCGAGCTGGTACAGCTGCACGTACACATGAGCTTTCCATTAGCCCCTCCCCACCCCTCCCACCCCCCACTCTCTGTCTTTGTCTGTCTGTCTGTCTCTCTCTCTGTCTCCCCCCTCCCGAGTGGCTGTTTTTGTGGATTGTTCTCCTGCCGTTGTCATAGCGACTGTGATGCAGACAGCCCGAACAGGCTGCCTGTCTGCTTGGATATGTCAAGTGTGTGTGTGAGTGTGTGTGTGTGTGTGTGTGTCTGATAAAACGCCAGAGTGCTCTCGGCTTAGAGAGGAAGTGTTTGGAGAATTATGTAATGTCCTCTTTTTTTAAAGGGGGAAAAAAGTCAAGAAGAAGAAGAACAAATCCTATCTGTCCATCTCTGTCTGTATGTTTCTCAGTTTACCAGGGGAGAGTGGAAGAAAGTGTTTATGAATGCCATGCAATTTGGAGGAATAATTATTTTAGTATGTGCAAAATTAAGTGGAGAATATTTTATCTTAACTGAATCTTTACTGTCCCCTTTTGTAAGTAGGATGCAGTTTTTAAACACACACTCTCTGGCAGGCTGTGGGGGATTGACGCAAGGCTCTTTCCTGTGTGTAAAGTTTCCACTGAAGCTGTGGGCTCAGTGCCAGCAGCCACCCTGTATAGATGGAGGGGGAGAGGAGGGAGGGGAACAGGGGCAGAAAGGAGGAGGAGGAGGAGAACAGAGGGATGGGATGGGAGGGGAAAGCAAAAGAGTAGAGGGAGAGGGTGGGATGAACCTGACGGGGGAGAGGGAGGGAGGTTGGGCCCGATGCCAAGTGGGAGGTGTGTGAATCCTTGTGACGCTGCCATTCTCCTGCAGAGAGCCCTCTTATTGGACAACATAAGGGGGGCTATAAATAGACCCCTAATCTGCAAAAGAGAGAGCTAAAAATAGAGATAGAGAGATGCAAGAGGGGGATCAAGAGAGGTAGTGATGAGCAGTTTCATGATATAGAGTTGCAAAGAAAGTGAAAAAGTTTTGAAAAGTCTGGCAAAAATGTGCAAAAAATGTCTAGAAGAACTGCATCAAGACTCTGGAAAGTTAGATCAGAAAACAATAAAAGTTGTTTGGTCTTGATAAACTTCAGACCCATTGTCACCATGAGAGACCGGTTAAACCATGTGTTTTAAAGTGAATACTGAATACTGTACTACCTGCCATTTTTTAAAACATCCCATAAGTCTTCAAAATAATTGGCGTACCATGCTATGGCAGTAACAAAATCATTATGTGAGTATTTAGTGTCCTTTATTTTTTGGTTAAAGTTACATGATTGTCATGTGAGTATGCAGTTGCAAACAGACTGTTTGAAAACTCTTGCTTGGTGGTGCATTCAAGGAAGCTCCGCTTTCTTATTGAGAGTCAGATGCATTCTCAGTAGGGGACTAAAAATGAATTCTTTTGATTTAGATTGGAAGAAAGATGACACATCTCATTGTTCCCACAAACACAATTTGATTCAATGATTGTATTTGCTTCTTCCTACAGACTGTAAGAAGCAACTAATCAGTTGAACATTAAATAATAATTAAGCACATGTGAAGTTTACACTAAGGCACCAGTTAGTGTTAATAATTTAATAATTAGTAATAATAATCAGAAGCAGCAAAAATCTCCTGGTACAATATCATGCAAGATGTTTATCGAAATGAGATATGTGTCTTCAAAGTTTTGTTAATCCATGTAAACAGTAGGGCTGTAGTCTCCAAGTCGACTGGTCGATTAGTTGGTCGATATGCTCTCGTCCGACCAAATTCTCATTTGTCGAATAATCTCCGTGTTACTTTCATAAGGAGAGAAGTGCTACATCAATAGCTTTCCAGGATTAATCCATTATTTCCTGCAGCGGGAGGGACAGACTAACGAATTACCTGTGAAAACGTGTATTCAAAACACCCTCATTGTTTTCACAACTTTGAACTCGTCCAACCTAATGGAGACTGCTGGGTCTAAGTGCACTCAACGTTTACTGAGCGTTTACTGAATCAGTGTTTCTCCTATAATTATAACAAGAGGCCAAAAATATTTTTTAATGCCAAAAATAATGCTAAATATTCATTCATTCGGAAATCAATAGCGTTTGGGAGCCTCAGTGCGTTTGCGGAGAACCCCCCCCCCCCCCCCGCAATTAGTTGTAGATTACATTACGATTTCAGTCGACCAGAGTCTGTTGACAAGTAAAGCAACTTTCTTCCTCCTTAGAATTTAACTCCATATGGCACCAGTTGAGATTTGTTTGCGTATCGTTATATTACCTCCATATGTTTCTTTGCACAGCTGTAGTCAACAAGCTTTAGTTCATGTTTTGATTCATGTGTCTAATCCAAAATTGCACCACAACTTGAATTTAAACTCAGCAGGTGTTGCCTGAAGTTGAATCCGCTGATGTTTGTGTATCATTGTGCTCCATGTTGCTGTGTGTGTGTGTGTGTGCGCGCGCTCACAAATAAAGGAAGTGAATGTGTTGCTTGAGCTCTGCACTTTAAGCTTTGTTTCACCTGTTTTTAACACAGTCAAAACAGCAATTACAGGCCTCAAAAATGAACAGTGTTGCAGTCATGATGATAAGTGAATCATTTTTCCCATCTTTGATAAACAAGCATGGGTGTTGTGAAACAGATAGTGTCAGTTTAGTGATTACTTTCATTAGAAGGTTGCTAATCGGTTGCTGTCACACAAGGAAGAGTTACCAAGAGTCATTTGAAACTGTTACCATGCAATGATAACATATCTTTGACAACAATAAAGGCAATTGAATGTTTATTGTGATAATTAGTTGTGTCAAGCAAGTTTCATGTCTCTACAAGCCGTGTCGCACTGATATAATGGGAAAGCTGGTTGGAAGGGGGAGAATGGTTGGCAGTAATGTGAAGTTAAAAATCATATCTAACATCCTCCAGTAAAGAAACAGCAGTCTAGAAGTGAAAAGTGTGCAGGAACTTCCATCCTGATCTTCAACAAGATAAACTTTTTCATGTCTTCTAATCTCCTCTCCACCAACCCGCTCTTCTCCCCACTCATTCATAGCTTCCTCAAGTCTCTAATTATGTTCGCTTGCTGAGTGAGTTGGGAGGGTGGGAGTGTGCATGTATGTGTGTGTGTGTGTACTCTACATTTGCCCGCATGTTTAAGCCTGTAATTAGTGCTCTTTAAGATGACAAAAATTCTGAGAAAATGTTAAAAAGAGCAGGCCTAGGCGTGTGTGTGATCGTGCACACTGGCCGGCGGAGAGAAAACTAGGGGAGGGGAGAGGAGGGGAGGGAGGGGGGCTCTGCATGACACTTCTCTTTATTAAAATAATCTGTTTCTTTGCTCTCAGAGCTCTGGGAGAAAGGTCATGGAAATGTTGTAAAAAAAAAAAAAAAAAAAAAAAGTTGTTTAAAAAAAGGTAATAATTTGTCATGAATTAGCACATGTATATGTGCTGGTTAGGACTTAAAAGGGACTGGTTGACTAGTTACAGAGAGAGTGGTGGACTTGCTGTGAATTTGAGTATAATGAGTCTATATTTACAGTTGTGTGTGCGTGCTTGTGCCTGTGTGTTTTAGAAAGTGACTCATCATTTGTATTGGTGCGCGTAGAGTAACCCAACACCCAACCCAGCCCAGCAAAGGACCAGAGCAACACTCACTATTCCATCTACCTCTCACTGGGCCTGCCTGTCTTTTTCTCTCTTACTTATGAGTCTTCATTTCTTGTTTTTTGCCTTTTTTGGAAGGGAAGTCTCACCTCCTTGCTGTCTTTATTTGTCTTTCTTTTAATCCCTTTCTGTAAGCGTTTTCTGCTCATTTAGCCCCTCTTTGCAGCCTTGCTTGCAGTATGCATGTGCCGTGCATATGCTCTTAATACCAAGTGGATTGTGTCTCAGTTTCGTTACAGGCGGAGTGAAACCAGCTCGTCACTTCCCTCTAAGCTCCAGGTCGTGTGAGGTCACCTCAGCCTCCATTGTTGCTCAAACACTGTGTATATAGTTGCACTGAATGTGAGGTCGTAGTCCACACTCAGCCTGCACCTAGCTGCACTCTTTAGTTAAATGATTGTGTGTCTGTGTGTGTGTGTGAAGAGAATAAGGTGAAGAGAATGATTTTTGATTTCCACACATTTGAAGTGTAGGTTGTTCAAATGATAACTATTTGTAGTTTCCATATCTGCAGAGAGAAGTGTAGTGAGTGGATATTAAACTTTACCAAGAGGGCTGCAGCAGTGACTTCTGTGCCTTTACCAGATGACTGTATAAGTCACACTGTAGTTCTGATAAATAAAGTAAAGTGAGACTGCTCTGTCATCTTCCATCCTCAAATTACTCAGTTATTATTGTGTAAGAAGAGGAGGCGGAGAAGGATAACTCAAGAGTTGTTTATTAGTTAAGTTTAGTTTATTTGCACAATAATGAGGATACGGAATACATTCAATAGAAAAGACAGTAATTACAATGAAGGAAAGGCTTACTCAGAGTCCTCACCTTATTTAAACACATAAAAAATGACATTGTCACTCATCAAAAATGAAACAAAACAACACATAGCACAAACAATATCTATATACACAAAACACACAAGCACGCATAAAGAGTAGTAAAAGAAAATGAAAAAACAAACAAAAACCTAGAATAAGTAGATATGTAAAACCAACAGAAGTATCTAATTATAAGGTTCAAGATGAAATAAGACATTTTTTAACTGTATCCTAAAAGTTGGCCAAGATAATGACTTCAGTATCATATTCAATGAATTTCATGACTGTGGACCTAAATTTTATAATTTTTTTCACCTATTTGAATGTGAGTGAATGCCTGATGATAAAATATAAAAATTGTGAAAAGTATCTGGAAGGTCTTGCTTGCAATTGTAATGTATTTAAAGAGAAACAAACATGTTTGAAAAACATTTACCTTATCTGTTGACAGCAGTGAATATTTTCTAAAAAGAGGTGCAGATGGCTCTCGTCTGTTAGAACATGAAATCATTCTCAAAAACCTCGTATGAATTACAAGTAGTTTGGTAGGATATGATGGATATGAAGCAGCCCAAACAAAAAAGAGTTAAATGAGAAGAAGGATGGACCAAAGAACAAACTTTTCTCAATATACCAAATATCTTCATGGACTTCTTGCATACATGTTCAATATGGTTTTTCCAATTCAGTCTTTCACCCACAATAATTCCTAAGAATTTTGTATGGCACAACAGAGAATTTCCGTTCCATTTCTAAATATTTTAGATTCATTTTTGGAGCAGGACTTGTTTTTGTTACAAAAGATCATGAAGTTACATTTTTTAATATTGAGAGTGAGCTTATTCAGATGAAACCACTTAAAACAGCAAGTTTTCATCATTTGCACACTCTAATAGTGTTTTCAAGTCATCGTGTGAGGCTATGAGATTAGTGTCATCTACAAATAATATAGGGAGAAGATTTTTACAGCTCATAGCCAAGTCATTAATGTATATCAAAAATAATAAAGGGCCGAGGATAGAACCCTGGAGTACCCCAAAAAGTATTTTTAACTTCTTAGATATGCCAATCATTAATGGATACAAATTGTTCTCTATCATTTAAATAGTTAATAAGCCACTTGAGAGCAACATCCTGCACACCATATTTATTAAGTCTGGAAATAAGAGTTTTATGATTTACAGTATCAAATGCTTTGGTCAAATCTAAAAAAAACACCAAACACAATTCTTTATAAAGCAGAAAAACTATTGTTGACAAGCTGCAACAGTGCGTGAGTATTTCTTCCAAAAACCATATTGATGGTTGTAAAGGATGTCGCTTTCAACTAAGTGCTTTGAGATTCTTGTATAAACAAGTTTCTCCAGAATTTTAAAAAACAGGGTTCTATAGATATTGGATGATGATTGCCAAAATAATCGGGATCACCTGATTTATAAAGTGGTATAACTTTGGCAATTTTAAATTCATGTGGGATAACACCAGATTAAGATTAAGTGAGAAATATGAGTCAGAGGATCAAAAATATAATCAATAATTTCCTTAATGAAACTGCTTCTAACTCCATCATGTCCTTTAGTAGAATTTTTTAAATTCATAATTATACCATGCACTTCTTTAGCACTGGGTGGCTCAAAACTGCAGAATGAAGGAATTATAACCATCAGCTATCTCTCTCGGGTTAACGATTGATTAACGATTGATGACGATTGTTGGGGCACCAGTACCTTTATTTTTTGCCAGACGCTGTCGGAAAAGTCTTCATCGATTAAGAAGTTAGTACCCTTCAGATACTTTGCTCACTTCAGAGTTTCTTCCTTTGAATCAGAGTAGCTTCAGCACTATTGATCTTGGATCTCCCATGGGATCATATTTTCCTACGTGGTGTGCTCTCTCAATTTTAGTGAGTTGAGGTGGTCAGTAAACAGTTATTTTGCCTTGATCTCTGTGTCAGACCATGATTCAGTTTTAGCATCAGGTATACCATCAATAAACACACTGCTTCTCCTTAACCATGTTACAAAGTTATCCACATCAGCAATGGTAGAATCAACAAAAACTTGTAGATATGACTTAACGTTGTGATTATTCATTCAGTTATTTTCTGTTGATGCTCCAATACAAGTGATGGACCACAAAAAGAATAGCAACAGAAAACAAATATGAAAATCAAACAGCAAATGGAGTATTTTTGTCAGTGGTATTAAGCAACAACCTTGCCAGTCTCCCGTCACTTTTGTGCATTTAAACAGCTTGCAGGTTGAATACATCAGTAAGGGTCCATTTTCCCAGACCTTTTAAGCATTATTTGATCATTTGTAATGTGTGTCATGATATTTGAATAAAGATTTGGCCACTTATAGGTAGAGCTTGGTATCAGATCTCAATACAATTATGGTCCCAACTTAATTGTGTAATTTTATCAAAAGCTGTCGAGTACCGAAAGATGGTCAAATTTGCTACTATCTTGAGATTTAAATCAAAATGTTTCCATTTTAGACTGTATTTTATTTAGACAAAAAATTGGCTTTTTTATTAAATAAAACAAAAAGGAAAGAACATCTTTATATTTTTAAAATTAAGGAGTTGAAGAAGTGTTGTTTGGTATTGCATTGGTGTTGAAAATGATACCGAGCACTATCAGAGAAGAATAGATTGGTGATTGGTGATTAGAAAGATGGTAGAAGGTAAGATCCTAATAGTACAAAGATGGCCGGCCCTGCTTTTATTCATTTAGCTGAGAGAGAGCATCTGGAAATCTTTATGTCTTGGTCAGCCTCGTCCTTCACCTTCTTCCCATCCTTCTGTTTCCCCCTCTGCTCTATCTTTATCTCCATCTCTTTCCCTGTCTCACTCCCCCTGCTTCCTCTCTCTTACTGTCATTCCACATTCATGACCGGCCTGTGATGTGTACCCAAGACCGATGGGTCATGGCAAGATGGCCGCTGTTGCCCTGGCAACAGAATGGAGTGCGGGAGGAGAGAGTGAGAGGTTTTTTTTTTGTTTTTTTTTTTCTTTCATTTTGGTTGGATGTTCAGGTTATCGGGTAATACAGAGAATATGAGAAGAGGGCCGCAGGGACACACAAAGACAGAGTGTCAGAGCTTCAGTGTCTCTGCAGCTTCACTGTGGACATCAGTACTAAAAGCTAACAGCAGTGTTGATAATGTCTTTTTGTACAGTGGATATCTACTTCTGGTATTTAGAGTGCAAATAGTCTGTTTGTTCATCAGTGGTTTGACACAGACTTTGACATGAAGCACACAGTGACATTGTGTGTCTTTGGGATTCTAGGAGCAAGTGTGTGTGTGTGCATGCGTGTGTGTGTGTGTGTGTGTGTGTGTAAGAAAGCACGGGTTGTGGTCTTTTGCTGTCTGTCTTGATGCGGTGCTGGATTAGAGGGGTTACATAATGCGCTCTGACCTTCAAGCAGCATACGCCAAGAGGATTACTACAAGTCTACTAAAGATACTGGTCCACAGACACATATGCACACGCACACACACACACACAGTGCTACAGTGTGTAACTCTCCACTAAAATATAGTGTCCACCTGCATGTACAGTACGTGTGCAAGCACACACACACACGCATGCGTGGAAGTCTTGTACACAACCTGAGTCATTTGTTTGGGTGCACATGGACACACTATTAACAGATACAAATAGAGACACATACACATACAGAATACCTCTGACTGGTGTTATGTAATACTGGGCCTCTCATCTCGCTCATCTGTTCTTCAGAGGGCAACAAATATCCACCAGCCGCAACGACCAATGGTTTTCAAAAAACATGAAAAACCATAACTTTGTCATCTGCTTTTGTCTGAGATAGTTTACAGTGAGCGAGGGCCGATAAAATAATGGTTGGTTACACAAAAAAAGAGGCACAGCCTTTTAAGAGATAAACTAACCAGCCACACTGAAACTGACTAGCATGTGGCTACTACTACATGCTAAAGGTTCCCTGTGTGGTTTTCACTCTAAACACACGTGGTGCTGTTTACTTTCAGTGTTCCTCTCTAAAATGCACTGAATGTAACCTTCCCATTTAAGAACATGTTAAATGCATTTCCTTATTCACAGAACATCAGAAAAGCCCTGAAAAAATAGTTTAATTTCCATTGTTGACATCTACATGCAGTCTTCATCTCCTCTGTTATTGGCATATTATGTTACTGTTATTGCCCTCTGCAGTCGGCAGAGATGTCATCCTGCACCACCTCATCCTGCTGGAGAGCAGAACACCAGATACAAACAATATGGACCTGCTCATCAAAACATTGCTCTACAGCGCCACTAGGGGTCAAAAACTTGACAAAGAATCTTAACATTTCCACTGCTAGTTTCTCTGCCTCTGTGCTGATTTTTCTTATGGCTTGTCTGTATTGTCCCTCTCTCTTCCTCTAAATGCCCTCGCCTCCACAAACACACACAACCCAGCATTGTTTCACGTGTCTGAGCCGCTTGCGTATACTAATATGATCAGATATTTTGCTCCTTTGCACACACTGACATTTGCACACATACATGTATGCACAGCCACATGCATGTAGACCGGTGTAAGTACTGAAGGTCTCACTGTCGCTGCAGTTGTTGCCAGACCTCTGAACTTGTTTAATTGGAGAGATGCATGTGTAGCACCTTTGACATCAAGATTAGTGTGTGATCTTGTTGTGAGTGCACATGAGTGTGTGTGTGTGTCTGTTGGTTGGCGTCCATTTGCCTTGCACAGAGCCATTATTGTCAGTTCAATCACTCAATGTGATCTCTCCTCAGGTTTTTATAAAAATATTAAGTCAATTAGATTGTAATGAAGGCCGTGTATGTCATGTTCTATTGCTGCTGTGAAATGTTTTCCACTTGTATATTGTTTCCCCACCGCACCAGTCCAATTGTTTATGCCTTTCTTGCTGAGGAACTGAAAGTAAGCATGTCTCCCATGCCGTGTGTGTCTTGGGGCGGGGGTGGAGGGGGTTGGGGGGGGTTAGGGGTGGGGGGGTGGGCTGCTTGTAGCTTTTGACTATTGGTGTACTGTAAATTCACTTGCAGTTTTTGGATGTGAATTTGTCCAGCTTCTGTGGGTGCAGAAGCACATAGCGGACTGGGTCAGAGGTTAGTAGGAGTACATGAACCAGACTAATAAAAGCTCATTCATAAATGCGTGTGTGTGTGTGTGTGTGTGTGTGTGTGTGTGTGTGTGTGTGTGGTTGGAGGGATTGGAAAAGGTAGCTCGGGGGTGGGACAGAGAATCACTAAAAGAGGGGAAGTAGCAGGGAGGGGGGCCTTGGAGCAGCTCAGGCATTTTATAGATGCGTAAAAAAGGACCCTCAAGGAAGGAAGTAATGACAGACCCAACCCTCCCCCACCTCTACGTACATACACACTCGCTCTCCATTTTCTGCAGTAATTGACCCATCCCTCTCCTCTGTCCTTTATCCCCTCAATTAGACCATCTTTACCCCCTTCTCTCACACGCACACACACACACACACACACACACACATATATACAATCGATGAGCATCCTTTGACCTGTCACCAGATACGAACAAGAGAGGGAGGGGGGTGAGTGGAAGAGGAGAGAAAAAAGAGAGATGATGATGTAAGGCTGAGGTGAATCTGCAGACTCGAGCAGGTGGGAACCTTCACATTATTGGAAAAGTGACACACACCAAGATTCATCAAAACTGTCCGACTTGAAGCAGTCCTGGTGATATATGTTGCAAGTTTTCTAATACGGACAATTTTTTAAAAAAGTTGAACATTGAAAAAAACGCTTAAATAGCTGGAAAACTACAAAATGGTGCATTGCTGCCACCACCTGTTAAGGAACTTTGCTCAATGATAAACTCTGCTTCTTCTGCTATTATCACAAATTTGGTGTTTTAACATAAGACAGTATCAGCTACAGGTGTTGTCATTAAGATGTTTGTCAAATCCCTATTTTATACATGTGTTTGCCTGTATAAGTGTTAACTAGGGATGTGACTGGCAGTCCTTAATGCTATATGCTAAAAGGCTAACAGAGTCCTGGCCTATTAGAATTGCAGTGTGATCACATGAATATGTTGGTGACAGTTCCTGTTGTCCATGTTTATGAAAGGTTTATCACATACAAGTGATACATGACTTATGTGAATGTGCCATCTTTCCCATCTGAACTGTAGGAGTGTAACTCTGTAAACTTGTAGCTCTGACAGCAGCAGCTCTGTTTGGCAGGCCCACTGATCAAAGCTTCATGTCACCTCACATCACTTCTCCCCTTCAAAGCAGTTTTCCTGAGCACTGAGGGATTAATACCAACATTTCAGGTGCGCTCACTTTAATTTCTACCTCTAAACAAAGTGGTTTATATAATCTGGCTAAACTGTTAGCTTGTTTACAACCTGTCTAATCGACAGACTGCTCATGTGGCTTGCTTTTTCTAACTTTTTTGGAGAGATTTGCTGTGTTTCCAGATCTCAGCAAGTACTTTGGTGAGCACAGTTATATCATAACTGACAGAAATGATGGCCAAAACTACAGAAATAAGACCCAAGTTGTAATAAACTGAAATTTTCCTTTAATGGGTTCGAACAGCCATTTAGACAGCTCTTTCACACAGACTGTGTCTGATGATTCAACATGCTGACTCAGCTAAACAGCCGCTGATAAAAGCTTACTAGAGCCAACAGTGCTGGACACACTGTGAAAATAACTGTGTGGTCAATGGCCACGGACGCTCTGTGACAACCAGTGGCACCCTTGGTCTGCTTAGGCCTGCTTTGACAGATGGTTTCGTACAAAGGAAACATCGCTGATACAGTTTGGAAAGTCTTTGGTAAAGAATTTGAATATTTCTGGTTTGAGAGGTATGAGAATAGCACATTGCAAAGATTGGTTTACATACAAATATAACTCTGCATTTATGATGTGAAATACCCTGTTGTCACTCCACATGTTGCAAAGACTTTGTAAAGCAGACCGTAGTCCTCAGCAGGGGAGTGATAAACTCTGGAACAAACATTTACCACAATCTTCACATCCAACCAACACACATCTAGAAATAGCATAGGTTTAAAGGCTTACACACATGTTTAGAGCCACTAGGGAACACCCTTGATAGCATCTTCATAGCATACTTTGGCCTTTTGTGTTAAATATTTTCTGTGGCACCTCCTACAGCTGGGAAGCACCACATCTGTGATGCAGTAGAGATTAGCAAATAATAGCTCTCAACAGAAGAACCAGTAAAAAAAAAATGTTATACTTGACTTTTAATTGTCTAATGTCTGGATGTTACAAAATATGCAGCTAAAACTTTGTAACTTATTTGATTGTGTTGTTGGTCTCAACTTGTCTGTAACAGAAAAGGTTTTCCATAGTTTTATACACGAGACTAAAAAAGAAGAAAATGGGCTTCAACTTCTTCTCCTAATTGGCCGTGTTGACAGAATTCATAAATCTTTCCTCTCTGGGTTTCCATTCCTTCTCATGGTGTCTTTTTTTTTTTTCAGTCTCTACTCTGAGCTCTGCGTAGTCTGTACAACACAGAAGTATGTTTTTCTCTCTCGCGCACACTCACAGTTATGAATCCAGTTGCTCGTATCATGAATTTATTTCAGTGACTTTGAATGTGACAAAACTTTTACCTCTCCTCATGCGAGGTTTTGTGTTTTCTTTTTATTTCTTGGCTGCCTGACTGGAGGACTCAGGTTTCCTTCAGTGACTACACAAAAACATAAAAGAGGAGGAGGGTGGGAAGGAGGGGTTGAACTTAAGTAGCAGGTAACGTTTGGTACTTAGTGAACTTTTGCTGAGGCTTTTCTTTCTACAAAACATTTTCTCTCTCGCTTTCTTTCTTTCTTTCTTTCTGTCGCTAGTCGATCCCCTGCTATCCTTGTCTTTTTATTTCCTCTGCTCTTCTCGCACTGCTTCTCTCTCTATTTCTCAATCTCTCTTGGTCTCACCCTCGGTATCTCTCTCACTCTCTCTCTCTCTCTGTCTCTCTCTCTCACTATCTCTCTGTGTCTCTCTCTCACTCTGCGCCCAGCCAGCCACAGGAATGTATCTCGAGGAACGCCTGGCGAGACGAACTGGATCAAACGAGTTCAGAGCAGCGCTGGAGCCCGGCTGTCTCTTGCTCTCTCCTCGCTTCCATCTCTTCGCCCGCTCTCTCCTCGTCTTCCTCTGCGCTCCCCCTCCCGTTCCTCTGTCTCCTGTTCCATGTTTTCTCTCTGCCCCCCCCCCCCCCCCTTCAGGTCTCCCTCTTTCCTCCTCACTTTCCTGCAAACCCTTTCCCTTTTGCTCTTTTTGTTCTCTTTGCTCTCTCTTTTTTCCCCCTCTCCAGTCCTCCTCACTTTGCTTCTCCCTCTCTCTCGTCTTTCTCCTCTATTTCTCTGGCACGATAGAGAGACAAAGAAATCTTTTGAATGCCTTCGCGTGTAGGAGGTGGACCTCAAGGGAGGGGATTGTGTGGATGTCTGCCCTGTGTGTGTGTGTTTGTGTGCACGTTAGAGCCCTTTAGCCCAAAGCTTTAGCTATAAGAGAGGGGAATGCAATTTGATACAAAGACACACACATACACCTTCTCCACATCAGACAGCGAGCCGTGTTGCGCTCTCCACCCCGTCTGTCAGTCACTCAGGCGGCACTCCTAATTGGCTTATAATGCCCTTGTTACCATAGAGGGACCCTTTTGCCCCACCCCCCACTTCTGTCTGCTAGCCTGTTTGTTACTCTTCAAAATAGGCCGTCAAGCATGGGGGTGGGTTAATATCTGCGTGTGTTTGTGTGCGTGTGCATTCATGTGGGAGTTGAGGGGTGGGTGCAGAATCAGGTCTCCCCCCTGGGCACCGGGGCACAGGGATGCACTCCCTTCTCTGTCTGGGGGACAATAGAGAGCTGTGTGTGTACGTGTGTGGGCGTACGTGCGTATTCATACATATACAATCATGTGTGCATGGTTTTTGATCTCTGTTTGCATGCTTCAGCTCGTGTCTGCGTGCGTTTACAAATCATATGTGTGTACACAGATAATTAGTGTCTCATTTGTGTATTAAACTGGTGACTCCTAACAGATTCCAAGGTCAAAGATCTTCCTGTTTTGACTTGAGTCTGCTGACTGCTTATTAGAGAGTAGCTTATTTGCTAGCCAGATGCTAGCAGACCTTATGTGATTCTATAGACTACACAGGATTGTTGTCTTAGTGTCATTAAAAGTGGTCACTGCGAACTTGTTTTCACACTGGAGATACAAAATGACATGACATGATCCCACATACACCATCCTGCTGCCTTAAATACTCACCAGCACACAAAATGTGTATTAATCCACAACAGAAAATAGTCCCCTACAAATGCACTAATAACCCTCGTAGCCTTTTTAATACTAATGAAACAACATATTTGTGACCTGTTTTTAAGGTGTCAGTCTTCAGTAGGAATGAATGGGGCTGCTGAAAATGAAGTTTATGAGAGGGCCGAGACTGAACCAAAACAGTACATTTGTGCTGTACTGTTTTGGGTCGCTAATGTACCAAAACAATAAATTGAAAGACACTACAATGCTTTAAGCTGAGTGGGGAACTGCATGGTTCATCACCATGAATGACCCTTGTCACATTACATGTAGTAATTTCATCCATTGTTAATATGAAGATATGAATGAGTGCAGTTTCAACACGATAAATGTGACTATTCATCATGAAAGAGATTTTTATATAATGTCATACAACTTTACTGGCAATTTGTGTAAACAAACTGATGCAACAGTCACCTTATGAAAAGTTCATGCGGCAAATGACACTCTTTAGATAATAGGGACTAATAATAGGTGATAGTATACTGTTGGTGTCCTGTAGTAACCTGTGTTTACTTTTTGTAGATTCATACCTTAGTTAAAGGGGGCAGGGCTGCAGAGCCAGGTTGAATTAACCCATGTTGACCCATTCATTCCAACAGCAAACTGGATTTTCCCGGGTTGCTGCTTTGTAGTGAAAGCTCTGTCTATAAACTGGGAACTCCTCTTTTTTTTTTTTCTCTCTGTCTCCGTCTGTCTATTTTACTCTCTGTGTGTAATTGTCCAATGCCTCTTTAAACCACATAAGGTTTGAAATAAGGAAGTGGCCTGCTGTCTTCTCATTGGCTGCTTTAGTTGGCTGTGGGCGGGTTATAGTCATTGCGACTGAGCACGGGATAAAAAGCCGAGGCGGCTTCTGAGCTGAGGCAGCCTGTGAGTTTCCAGATGATCTCCCAGTGGCGCACACACACACACACACACACACACACACACACACACACATAAGAAAAACAGTGTGACAGTTCAACAGAGATGAGTGAGCTGTGTCTGTGTGGGTGAACGACAGGAAAGACGGCAGAGATGAAGAAAATGTGGAATAGAAATGGAGGGGAAGGGGTGGGATAGCTGGCTCGAAAGAAGAGCTCGAGGTAGGACGGGGATCATAGCAGAAAGGAGGAGGCAAAAAATGATGAGGCACAGAACAAGACAGGAGCGAGGGAAATTGGAGATGTAAAGGAGCGCGGCAGAGATGGGGAAATTAGAGTGAAAAGGTTGAGACGGAGGACATGTGGTGCTGGAGGAAAAGCAAAAAAAAAAAAGAAAAAAAAGAAGAAGAAAACGAGGGAGGTAGGAGGAGAGATGTGCATGTCACAGCCGGAATGAACGAGAGGGAGGAAGGAGAGAGGACGGAGGGAGGGAGGGAGGGAGGGAGGAGGAGAGGAAAGGTACATGTGACAGGGAGAGAGGGATAGACGAGGTGGGAGGGGAGGAGGAGAAGAGCAGCGTATGTCAGCTAGAGAACAATAAGAGGCGTTCATGACACGTCTCCAGGGGTATCGACTCGACGTGTTCCTCCTAATAGGAGCTAAAATAATTAATAACTTCCTCTGTCGCTTTCTTTCTCTGCCTTCTTTTTCAGTTTCTCTGTCACTCACTCATACAGGGACCCATTCAGACACTGCACATATGTATACACACACACACACACACACATATCGGTGAATAAACGACAAGTAAAGGGCAAACTGATTGTCTGGCCGATTCCTCTGTTGATGTAAACCACCTAAGCTCACACCACACACACATAGGGAATAACCTATAGCTGTAATCATGCACTGCTTACACCCCTCTTCTTAAAAACACACACACACACACACACACACACAGCTGTAGTGAGATGGAGAGACAGATACAAAGAGGGAGAGTCCTGTTCTAATGTTCACTCACATGAATAAGTGATGGTGTTAAGAAGCGACAGTCTGGGTGGGAGGGCGGTCGGGCAGTGGGGGGTTAAGGGTGTGTGTGTGTATGTGTGTCTGTGCGCGCACGCACTTATTTTTTGCATGAACGGTTCCTCAGGACCCCAGAACCAGCGCTCTGGAACAAAGCTTACCGCTGGTGTTCCTCAGTGTTGGTGGTGTGTGTGTGTGTGTGTGTGTGTGTGTGTGTGTGTGTGTGTGTTCATTGTATTTCATGGCATGTGTGTGACATGCGGATGTTTATGGCCTGGGGGCATGAGGGGAGAGAGAGAGAGAGTAGGAGGACTACAGATAGGGAGGGAGGGAGGGAGGACCAGTGAGGAGAACAGGGTGAAAAAGAGAGAGAGAGAGGGAGATGTTGAAAGCGAGCCGCAGGCAGTCTGTGTGCTCTCTCTCTCTTTACCACTCACCCCCCACCCCCCCCACCACCACCACCACCACTCTCTTTTCTCTCCCTCTCCACTTTGTGAACCTGGAGAGCAGATAAAAGCCGTCCTAGTCTTGAGGACAATAACGGCCATCATGGCTGTGCTGCAGTCAGCGTCACCTACCTGCCTCCCACTGCCTACCTCTCCTCATCTTTGTAGCATGAGAAAGTATCTCATGCTATGACGGTCTGTATAGGTGCTGTGGTGCTTCCATCTGAGCAGTTTGCCCTCCCACCCCTTCGTACTAATCACATAAGCTCCTTTCACACGTGCAGCTACAACACTGAGTTCGGTATGTGGGTATGGTAGCACTTTTCTTTGTTCACACGTACTGTAGATCTCCTAGATGGAAAGAAATTCTTGCCCGTTACAGTACTGCTCTGGACAGATGAGGTGTTTTTTTGTCTGTTCACCATGGGGGGCAGCACAGCTGGAGAACAGCAGCAAGTCAAAAAAATAACAACACCACAGAAGGAGAGGGGTAATGAATTCTCACATATGTATAATACAGACAAAAGAGAGCATTGCTGTATTGTATCTATATATGAGGATATGAATTAAGTTAATATTTCTGTTCCCTAAAGATTCCTTTAGAAAATAGAAAGCTTCCCTGTAATAGAGTCAGAACTTGAAAAATGATAGAGAATCATGTGAGCTGTCTATTTGAATAAATAAATTATACAAAAATAAACAACAAAAACTTCCATATTGTCAGTGTTTATCCTTTCATGAGTTAAAATACCTCATTTTTGAGGTATGTCATGACATGTTTTTTGCCTGGGAATGTTACTGCTTTTGTTCTCTCTAAAGCAGTACAAGACTTACATAAATGTTAAACTACATGCTGAATGTAAGCAAACTCACAGAGAATATAGATAGAATTCTCCCAGGAGTGAGCCATCATGTCGTTCATACAGCGGTTTGCAATATGTAGGCTAATGGTTGTAGTAATAACTGCAGCGGAGGAAGAAAAAAGCTACAGCTAGATAGCTAAATAGAAAACAACACAGCAAAAATAACCATGACAAACACTAGCTCTGCAGCTTGAAGAAGGTATTAAGGTAAGAAGGTGTTTCACTTGTAGTAGCCATTAGTAAAAATGAACTGTATGTTATTCTGAGGAGCTCAGAGGTGTGAATGTGTTTACAATAAATGTATGACGCAGGGCAGCACAGTTAAAGAGCATGTACTTTCACTCAGCCTCCTCAGCATAAATAAAGGTTTCTACGCATCATTAGGCATTAGAACAAGCAACACTAATTATTTGAAGTGGTTATGCGGTGTAACTTGATTTGGCTTTAGCCTCACCTCTGAATCAACTAACAGTGTTGTTTGTGTATGCTATAGGCTGTTTGTAAGTGCCCATAGCTCAAGGTTGCCCATCCTGCGAGCATTAAACTCCATCAGTGTGTGTCTATTTTTAAATTGTAAGGTGTGTGATGTGTGAGGTTAGGTTTTTGTGTTGAGCGTACACAATATGTGAAAGTCTGCTTCACTAAAATTATGTGTAACCCATATCATATTTGTTTTGTGTGTGTGTGTGTGTGTGTATGTGTGTAGCTACATTAGCAGATGTGTTTGGCAGGAAGTCATTTATATGGTAATGATGTCATTTACCTCTGAAATGCATCTTCTTCAACACTGCCAAATAGGGCTTATCCATACTGGCAAAGCTATGTGTGTGTGTGTGTGTGTGTGTGTGTGTCTGTGTGTGTGTCTGTGTGTGTGTGTGTGTGTGTGTGTGTGAGAGAATATGGATTTGCCTTTGGAAGGATAGTGTGGGGGTGCGACACCTGTATCCTCTATATATCAAGATGAATTGTATCTGCATGTGTGTGTTTATGAATGTATGAAGGCACATGTGTGTGTGTGTGTGTGTGTGTGTGTGTGTGTGTGTGTGTGTGTGTGTGTGGGCGCAGTGGTTAAGGTACCTTGTGTTGAAAAGAATGTGAAATTGCAATTTTTTGGAGAAAGTCATCTGTCCAGAGCCAGTCAAAGCCTGCAGCTACACAGCCTCACTTCCCTTTCCCTGATGGGCAGCAGAGTGTGCCCAGACACACACACATGCACATCCATACCACACATCATTTAGTGATCTTTATATCAATGCAAAAAAATAGAAGGGATAAAAGAGAAAAAGATCTAAACAGGCAGGATCAAGCGATCTCAGACTCTCCTGCAGGTGTTTTAATATCTTTATAGTCACAGTGCTTATGGGCACAGATGACGTCACCATTCTCATATATGGCAGCCATCAAGTATACACATACACAGGCACACACACTTACCTACGGCGGTCTCGAGGAGATAATAAAAATGTGTGTAAGCTATGAACCCTCATTTTTATGACGGACAGACAGCAGACTTGACCCAGCGAACCCCAGAGCAGCACTCACCCTCATTAGAAGACCAGCACGTCTTCATCCACCCTTGTAATGTGTGTGTGTGTATATATGTGTGTGTTTATTTATCAGTGTATGTGTGTGTTCAGGCTGCCAGGCTCTTCACTGCTATCCACAGGCCTGGAATAACCACACAGAGCTTGTTGCTTTGGCGATAACTATCATTAACACGCTGATTACAGGTCTGAGCATCTTAAAATAACACATACACACTGGGGCAGTGGATCAATACTTGCATGCTGAGGTAATGATGGGTCTGCCTGCTCTGCACAGATGAAAGACATGATGCTTTAATGCAGGAACAGGATAGACGGAAAAGGATGTAGCGAGAGAAAGAGAGAGGAGGGGATAGATACTGAAAAAGGAGAGGGGTGGGGGTGAAGAGAGATGATCGGAGGAAGATGAGTATAGATGTAGAGGGCGGGTAAAAGACTGCTGGATTTGCTATGAAGAGTACAGCTGACATGAGGGGATTGAGAGTGACCACACACATATTAACACAGTGAACACAGAAATAAAAACCACAGCACATGGTTGCATTAAATAGAGATCACTCTGCCATGAGATGGGATCAATGGGACGGATGAGTGAGAGAGAAGAAGAGGGAGGGATAGACAGAGGTGTATAGTTGAGTTCTTGATAGATTAGTCTTTCCGTCTTCTGGCTTCTGTCATGATTTCCGCCCAGAGGCAGAGTGGGAAACAAACACACACTTACGCACACGCCAGCCACGAGCACAGAGATCCATTTACAGTGTATACCGGCAATACAATTAGTGAGACCCTTTTACTAGGTGAAAGCAATTCCATAAGGGAAAAACAATAGCTGAAAAGAAAAAGTTGCTGCATTCAGAATAATTCTTCATTGAAAGTATAGAATGTATATAGAGAGTGTAAAGTGTAAGGTTATTAACAGTAAAACATACTTCGTTATTGAAAGTAGAGGTGCTTATTCCTCCAGGGTGTTGAAGCTCCCGCACACCCACACAGGTGTCTTCATTGACTCTGGCTGATTAGACTGGTGCTCAGGTTGAGGGTTGGAGGAGCTATGCTGGGAAACTACATGATGTCACCAAACTGCATAAGAATGAGTGTCGGTCAGAGCAGGAAGTAGCACATCAAAATTCTGCTAGAAGCTTGATGACAAAGTCTGTGTCTGAAATCACTCTCCGTTTACTCTACTTTGCAATACATTCACCCTCCATAACTTTATTTGAGTTAGGGCTGCAACTAATGATTGTTTGTATCATCGATTAATCTGTTGATTATTTTCTTGATTAATAGATTAGTTGTTTGGTCTATAAAATAGTGGTGAAAACTGTTGATCAGTTTTTCACAAAGCCCAAGATGACGTCCTCAAATGTCTTGTTTTGTCACAACCAAAACGACCTAAAGACAATTAGTTTACCATCATAGAAGGTTAAATAAACCAGAAAATATAGTATAATGAGCTGGAATCAGAACAGGACTTTTTTATTGTTGAAAATGACTCGAAACTATTAATCCATTATCAGCTCTAATTTTAGTGTCAAATTTATGCCCTATATAGTGGCCTCAGAAATTCCCACAATGCAACAAAGCGGTGTTGATGTAGACTACTCTGCTATTTGCATTTATAGATGCGAAAACAGAATACAGTCGTAAAACATTACATCTATCAGTAAAGATACAAAACTTTAATGATTCCTAAGTGTCTGAAATCTCATTTTACTGTTTACTATTGAATAAATCAAGCAGTGTCTATTATATAAGGAGTAGTGAATGAGTGAATGAATGAGTGATATCGGGCACAGCTATAGTGACTACTTGTAGAGGTAGCTGCTGTAAGGTAGCTGGTGAGCTAACATGCTAGCCACACTGACCTGCCAAGCTAAGAAACTACAAACAAACAGCTCGCTTTCTCAGTCAGTAACAGGTCACAAGTTAACAAGTATAACCGCTTATAAATGAACAAAGTTTATCCAAGATAAGTATTTATACCATTGAGTCATGTTTCACTACTGCCGAGCATGCTGCTTCTCTGTTATGGAGCAGTTTATACTTAGCTAACATGACAGCTTCCCATTTTGTACTCTGTGGTTTGCCATTCCCTCAAAGGTCAGCACAGACATGACAGTTCTGTTATATTTACATGTCAAACTTCACAATAAGTTGAACCAAAGCTTTGTTGTGAAGCTCCATGTGGATTTACCACCGGCGGGAAAGAGTCCACTGCAACTCCATGAAAATGGATCCATTTAAATCCAAAATCCATTCCATAAATGCAGGTCTAATCAAGACCTGATAAAAGTGGAAGTTGTCCCATTCCAACAGGTGTAACAGAGGAGTCATACACGCACGTCTAGATCTGTGTGTGGGTGCATCAAGGATGTGTATTGACTTTAAAATATCAATGCATTAAACTGTAAGAAACATTTAACATTTAACAACATTTAACAGTTGTATATGGACTACTCTGTACAGTTAAACTACTCTAAATTCTCCATATCTAAGTGTTTCACAAGCAAAGTACAATGTAAAAAGTCTGAAATTTAATGCAAATTCCCAAACAAAGTGTCAGTACTTCATGTTTGTACTCTAATACAGTACCAGAATGTGAGCAAAGTCTCAAACACACTCAAAAGTACAGCACAGACACACCAGCTTACAGGTATACTACCTCCCCCACATGGCAGCCCCTTATAAAGGATCTGTGTGTGTGTGTGTGTGTGTGTGTGTGTGTGTGTGTGTGTGTGTGTGTGTGCGCATACTTGGATCTTGCATTTGTTTCCTGAATGCACGCATACCGGGTTGGACTTTGTTCTTTCCAGGTCTGGTTGAAATGTGTGTTCAGGCTGTGTAAACACATGCACACACACACATTCAAAGAAACGCACAGCGGCAAGGCAACAACAGTCTACTACTGCATGACCTAGTTATGCACACAGAAAAATTAAAAGATAGAGAGAGAGAGGAGAGGAGAGAGTGAAGACAGCTGGGAAGAGAGCACTGGAACAACATCATTTTATTCAGACAACATGCTGCCGTTGTGTCATCAGCAGGGCTGAAATGAAAAGGCTAGATGATCAGCTGATCGGTCAATCCGCAGGAAAACATCTTAAACAGAGGAGGTGGAAGAGTCCTGCAGCCTGGATATACATGAGACGAAGAGGAGAATAAGAGAAGGATGTCGTGACTCAAGTTGGTGGGATGTGCTCTCGTGTGGCCATCGATCTGCACGACTAAGGACATCTGGAGCACACACACTCACACACACACACACACACATACACATAAGCTCAATGGGTTCATTCCCTCCCAGAAAAAGCTCAAACACACGCGCACACTTCCCCATTCAGTATGTCTTCTGGTCAGCACACACTTAACACACACTCATTCACATTGACGTGTGTGTGCAGCCAGTGAGACTCTGGTGTTGCTGCCAAGTAGCCATCAGGGCCCCCCCACTCGCTGCCACAGTGATCCGTTACCATAGTAGCCTCTCTCTCCCTCACTGTAGCTCTCTTGCTCTCTTCCCCCTCAGCTCAGAGGCAACAGTGTAGAGAGGGAAAACTGGTGAAAAAGAGGGAGAAAAAAAAACTGTCACTCCTGCTACTAGAGCATCCATAAATCTCTGTGTGTGTGTGTGTGTGTGTGTGTGTGTGTGTGTGTGTGTGTGTGTGTGTGTGTGTGTGTGTGTGTGTGTGTGTGTGTGTGTGTGTGTGTGTGTGTGTGTGTGTGTGTGTGTGTATGTGTGTGTGCGCGCGCGCACCGGTCTGCCCTCACGACAGGCTCTGGCAGAGGCAGAAGCCGACTGGGTTTCGACGCAGCCAATCGTATGCTCGCCTTCTGTGGCACATTGCGTGACCTGGCCAATCAGAGACGCCCCTATGAAACACACACAGATGTACAAATACACTCAAACACACATACACAAGTACAGACTAATGTTAACATTACACACACACACACACACACATTCTTTGTTTTTGGCTGCAGATGTCATCCTCAGCATGTGTGATAATAGGAATGAAGTAACAGGGGTGAAAATCCTCCCACTTGTTTTCTACCTGTGTCTCATCTTTTTCATTCTTTCTCTCACTCTCTGTTGTCGTTTTTCTTTTTCACTCTCTCTTTACCTCCCTCTCTCTCCTTCTTTCTGTGTCTCGCTCTGTGTGTTTGATGTTGCCCATGTTGAGTTTAGCGGGCCTTTCTTGTTCTCTCTTTTGTTGCTGTGTCCTGGGAGGACAGGTGTTGGACACAATCTGTCCCTATCTCTCTCTCTCTCTCTCTCTCTCTCTCCTGCACACACTCTCACATAGAAACCCACACACACACACACACACACACACAGCTGTCAGGCCCCTCCTGGTGACCATCTGGCCATGAAGCCAGGAGTCTCTCCTTCACTCTTTCTTTTCTTCTCTTTCCTCTCTTGTTGTACTATTACCTTTTCACATCTACCTTCAGCAGCTAATAAATTAAGTATTTAATTTGTTTCTCGTGATATTTACAGTATAATAAACCTTTTAAGCAAAGACTGGACACCTTACAAAGTGACGGACTGGTCAGGGAAAATCACCAGCAGAAAAAGGCAAAATTATCAAGATTACGGGCACCATCCCATTCTGACTCATTTAATGTTGACTGTGTGCTGATATAGAGTCTCCATCTGATATTTAATTTTTTCTACCCAAACACAACACAGCTGCACACTTGGCCTGGAGTAGGCCCACATTAATATTAGTAAAGCCAGTTAAGTTTTTGGTTTTTGTGGTAAAAAGGTTTGGACAGCCTGCCTTCATTCCCAGCATGAACAAAATACCAGACAGCAGACACAACAAAGCTGCGTTTAGCATTTAGCTAGAGCTGCACTAATTACTTGATTAATCGATTATTTAATCGGCAGACAATTAATCTTCATCCACATTTGACAGTTCTAGCTTCTCAAATGGCTGAATCGACTGCTTTTACTTATTTCATAGTAAACTCAGTATCTTCAGGTTTTGGACTGTTGCTCAGACAAAACATTTGATGACATCGTGGCTCTAGAAATTGTTCACTAGCATTTTTTATGGTTTTCTGATGTTTTACCAAACGATGTATCCAGAAAATAATGGGCAGATTAATCAACAATGAAAATAATTGTTAGTTGCAGCTCTACTTCCCACTCGTTTGTGTTCTGCAAAGCACCTTTGGCTGAGACCTGGACAAAGAACCTCAGATCTTGTGGTCTGTGTAGACTTTCTTTTTTTCATAACTTTGCCATGTTTTTTTTTTTTTTCAACACAATTTTATGTATGTGATTCATTCCCCAGTTGATTGAGTTGAGTATAAATTGACTTGGCTTCTTGGTCTTAGCTGACAAACATGAGAGTTGCCATTCTTTTACATCTACTGTCATCTGATCGAATTATCACTTAACATGAATCAGGAGGATTTATTTGACTGGAGTGCAGCTGTTAGCCTATTTAGTATACCAAAGACACCTGCAGTGATACATTTTATTTGGCTTCAAAAAAGTAGTGCAATCAAAAGTATGCTAAGCTAATCTGTTCCCCTGCACGCTCTCCGAAGCCCCTCCAAGCTCTATCAAACTCATGTCAGGCTCAACATCATATTTTTAGCAGGAATATACTTAAAGGACATCATGAAAATACAAATAGTTTCTCCTTCAGGGTTTGTAGGGTAAGTTATCCATCACAAAATCATTACATTAACATCCTTTTTGAATATACTGCATCAAATTCAAATATTATTTTATAAACATTAACAAATTCTGCTGTTTTTGTATAACAAACTCTGATCATGGCATGTAGTATAGGGTGGTTAGAGGCTATAGAGGATTACTGATCTCACTTACTGTATGAAGGAGTCATTCCGTGTTTTCTTTTTCCAAACTCAGCTTCCCAGTTTGTCTTGCTCTTAAACTACCATCCCGAGAACATTAGAGGGGTTTCATTCACACAGATATCCAGAGCTTTCCATAAATGCCGGTTGCTGGCCGAACAGCCAACTACTCATTTAAGCCCAGCTGGCTACTTTATTATATTAATGTTTGTTTAATAAAATAATTTTGATTAACAAGTCGTGATTCACTATGTGTGTAAAATATTAACTTTTTACAGACTGTGTGGGCTAAAACGTGCAAGAAGCCTTTAGATTAATTCACTACATGTTTACAGTCGGGTAGGCAAACTCATTAAAATATGCAATAATTAAGATCAGTGTACATGATGGCATAGTGGCATTAGAATGTGCCAGATGCCACCAAATTTGGACTTTTACAGTCAAAACTTTTCTCCAGGGGGTTATGGCCCCGGACCCCCCCTAGCTGGCTACATTGTCCCACTGGCTGGCTGCTCTATATCCCTGTGGAAGCCCTGAGATAGCGCATGATTTGAAAAAGATATCAGGTCAATCTTTGCTGCCGTTAGCTTAGCGGTTTAATCTCTCTTCTTTTTTTTAAATCACCAGTGTCCCCACTGTGCAACACAACTCTGTAATTTCACCATCAGATACAAAAATATCCCACTAATCATCCTTTAGCACTGTTTATTTTTTTCTGTTTCTTTCCCCTGGTTCTCCTTCTTTGGTGTGTAGTTTTTTTTTTTTTTTCGTAGCTGCTGGCTGAGCCCATGTTGGTGAGTAAGAGAGGGAGGGGGAGGAAGAAGGGATGGGTTGGGAGGGGGAGAAACAGAGAGAGAGAGAGAGAGAGAGAGAGAGAGAGAGAGAGAGAAAGAGAGGGGGTGGATCTGTTGATTTACTAAAGACTCAAATACGACCAGTCTCCCCTCCCACACACCCACTCACACTTCCTCCCTCTCCTCATCTCTCCCTTTCTCTCTCTCTCTCTCTCTCCCTCTCTCACCCCCCACCCCCTCCTGGCGTGATGGTACAGCTCCAGAAACAGGAAGGAGCCGCAGCTCTATAAATAGAGAGGAGCTGCTCAGCCAGGAACCACACACACACACACACACTCACTCACACACACACACACAGTTTCCCCTCTCTTGTCCCCTCATTTTCTCTCTCTCTGTGTTGCTTCTCCGCTCTCTCTGCTCGCCCTCGTTCTTACTTGCACTTTACCTTGAAAATGTAAACACACACACATACTAAGATGCACACAAACACACTGATCAGCACAGAGCTGCACACACAATACACACGGATCTTGACTCGGATGATAATTAGTTGTGCGCCGTTTAACGTTAATGGTGTGTAAATGTGTCTGTTAACACACACTACTACTTAGCCCACTCTTTTTTCCTTTTTTCATACTCTTTTTCTTGCTCACACACACACACACACACACACACACACACACACACACACACACACACACACACACACACAAAGGTCTCTGTTATTGAGTGGGGGGGTGGGGGGGTTGGGAATGGAGGGGAATAGATGAGGAAGGAAAAAAAGTGATGATTTTCTGTGGCCACTAGGTTTTTATGTCAGGTCAGCAGGTTTAAACTGCTGATGACACACGTACATGTGCATGCTCACACTCTTTATTTCCTACACGTGCACACACACACACACACACACACACACACACACACACACATACGTATAAGAAAGAGCTGCAATAAAGAAGAGCTGCAATAAACCACACCACAATAGTGTTTATACTGCGTGTGCACGTCACAAATCTGTGTGTGGATGTGTGTGTTAGTCTTCTACCTGCCACTTTAGGTTCTCATATACAGTTACAGACTGATAGCAGTTGGCCAACGGCAACGACAGCTTTTTAAATACTTTGCTAATTTTTGTGTTTCCATCCAAATTTTCTTCAAATAAATATATCTTTTACAGACAGTAATATATCCCAGAGTTTTCCCTATTGTTAAAATTTTTTTGGACATTTGTGAAGGAAACGCTCAAAATTCCAGCTCTGCCCCAACTCCAAGCCTCGGCATGAATAAGAATACAAGTATGTCCTCTCATGTAGTTTTTATTTTGGCAGAAGGATAAAGAAGTAGTACTGTCCAACAAATATAAGACTCAGTGGTGGAAAAACCGCAGTTCATTTGCAGAGCTGCGAAAGGTAAAATTTAAGGCATTGTTTAGAAGATTAGAAGTGTGTGCATATTCAAATCAGGGGTGTATAGGCCCCCTGTGTACAGGAGGCAGACTGGCAGGCGCTTTCTTACACACACACACACACACACACACCCTTCTCTGGGATTGCGGCCAAATGGTTCTTTTGTTTGTACCTTCCTCTTGTCACTTGGAGTTTTCTGTCCTTCACTCCCACAGACTCTTTGTTTTTGTGTTCTGTCCATCTATTGCCCAACGTTCAGGGATCTGGTCAGGGACTAAACACTGTGTGTCTGAGGAGGTTCAGAAACAAATCTTACGGTAATCACAACAGTGTGATGGTGTCAGAGCACTGTAGGGGGCAGTAATGTTGGTCCTAGTCAGAAGCCCAAAGCCAATGTTTTATACTTGAAGCAGATTCACCTCTTTGCCTCACCAGTTTTTAAATTCAAGATCAAAACCAGACCCGAACCTTCAGTATGCTCAGAACCTCGCTTCAGATCTCTTGCTAGGTCCTTTGGAGCTGTGGCCAAGTTTCAGACCCTTGATGCCAAATTCATTCACAGATAGGCTCTTTCAGTGACCTGCTCAAGGACACTTCAGCAGAATGCATGCCTGCTGACGTGTGCTTGGACCACCATCCTTGAGTTGAAGGACAGACTGTCTGACGATCCCGCTTGTTTTCCTTCTTGATTTACCCTCATAATCCTCCCAGTTCTTTACACTGAAATGACCTGAGTAGTAGTGACATTAGAAAACACTGTACCACGGGCGCGCCCCAGTAGTTCCTGGTTAAGACACATGCCACATAACTGCAATGTCCCTGGTTTGATTCCGGCAGTGGACCTTTTGTTGCATGTCACCCCCATCTTTCTCCTCTTTATTTCCTGTCGACTCTCTCCGCTGTTGCTATAATACAGGCACAAAAATAAAACCGTATCATTAAAAGCAGCTGACGGAGAGCGTTTTTAATAGTGATGTATTTTCTGCCCTAAAATATGATCCATACCTACCTTATTCACCTCTGGTCACATGTCTTCACATGTCATTGCATGCACACCTGGCTTCAAGAAGTGTACTTCCCCCGTTCCCAGAAAATAATCCCTCAAAAAAAAAAAAATCCAAATAAATGATCCAAGTAAGTTTTTACCAAATGTTTTCTCATGATGCTTGAGCTACATTTTGAAAACTCAGACCTGCAGGTGTTTTCTGAACACAGCCTTGAAAACGTGTCAGTCGTTAAAGACAATTTTCTGTCACATGTTAGACGCAGGCAGGTTATGGTTGAAAATATGAGGATACATGCCAGAGCTTTTTGCCATTGCCAGTCAGTCAGCACACACACTTACATATTAAAGACCTGTTTGATTTAATTGACTCATTTCACAGTCTAGTGGGCCAGACCAGGAACAATCATACACGCACACACTCACAAGCAAGGTACATACTGGCCTGCAGAAGGAAATCCAATTGAAATTTGGACAATTATGACACATCTTTGTGTGTCCGGGTGTGGGTGTGTGTGCTTTTGTGACTATATTCACTCCACATAATTCTAAAGCTGCAATGATTAGTCAAAGAAAAATAATCTGCAACTATTTTGATAATCCAATAATTGTTTGTCATTTTTCAAGCAAAAATGCCAAAAACATGTTAAGTCCAGATTCTCAAATGTGAAGATTTTGTTTTTTTCTGTTTCATATAATTGTAAATTGAATACCTTTGGATGTTTTATTAACAAAACAAGACATTTGAATAAGTTACCTTTGACTCGGGGAAACTGCGGTTGATGTTTTTTTACTGCTTTTTGACATATCATAGACTAAACAATTAATTAACATTTATTATTAACAAAAATACTTATTAGTTGCATCACCTACATTACTCTCTTTGTTACTTCAGTTTACATAACTTCAACCCAAGTGCCAAACAAACACTTGAATATTCTCAGATTTGTTTTAGAAATGCAGACACTGATTTATTCTCTTCTCTTTTGCATAGCGGTCGGGTCCTAGAGTTCCAGCACTGTGCTTATATTGTGTAGCACGTGAGCTCAGTTTGCTCCTTAACAATGCTGGGATCAGGATCTGTACACATCTGCTGCTCTGTGCTGAGTTCTCTGCAAGAATCTTATGGATCAGATAAACTGATACTTAAACAATTAAATGTGATTTCTAATGAGAGCGGCTTTGAGTTGAAGTACTCTTTTGTTTTTTCTTCAAAACCAATCAGAAGAATGCTAAAAATAGTACATCTGTATGCCTGATATGTGCGTCTGTATAACTCTCTTTGGTTAACTAGTTCCTCTTGTACAGTGGTCATCATTGTGTGTTTGTGTGTGCCGTATGCTGCCTGTCAGCAGGACTGTGCCCTGCAGTCAGAGCAGAGAAAAGACTGAGGTGATGATGCAGAGGTGAGGAGAGCAGGAGTGAAAGAAAAAAGGATAGAAAGGGGTAAAACAGATGGAGGGTGAGAGGAGTGACTACACCTTCAGTGATGAATATTAGGAGGAATATGCTTTTCTTGCTGGAGACAAGAGGTTTCCACCGTTGACCTCATATTGAATGTAATCTTTAGTTTTGAGAGGCATGTCTGCTAGATACCTCCGCATTTTGTTTGTTTGTTTGACACTAAAAGAATGACCGTATTGTATTGTAGTCCCTTTAATTTTGAGACTTTGGTTGGAATTTGATGCTCAACCTTCAAAGAGAGGGAGGCAAAGGAAAGAGAGGAGGCAGAGAGGTAGATGAGGAAGGAAGAGAGAGGGAGAGCAGGCAGGGTGGCGGAGAGTGAGTAAGTGAGCGAGAGGAGGAGGAGGAGGAGGAGGAGGAGGAAGAAGGAGGATGTAGTGCACAAAGCACCAGAGCAGCAGGTTGCTATAACAACAGCACCTTAGTGGTTCCATCTCTGTCTCTCTTCTCTCCCTCCCTCTCCCTCTCTGATCACCCTCTCATCGTTTGCTCCCCGCTGTCATTTGGCGTGCTATGCCTTTCCATCAAGCCACCTATCTCCTCCTCCTCCTCACCAACCCCCCCCTCTTTCCCCCCCACCTCTTCTCTCCTTCACCATCTCTCCTCCCTCATGTTCATATTCTGGTAGCTCCTCCACTCAAAGGAAAAAGACCATCTGCCTGACAAATAAATCCGTTCTTCCTCCTTCTGTGTGTGTGTGTGTGTGTGTGTGTGTGTGTCTTACCTTTGTCTCTCTGTATCTTTGTCAATCTCTCTCTCTGTGTGTTGTGGGAGCAGACAGAGGAGCAGTCAGCAGGTGTTTATGTCAAAGAATACAGAGAGACGCGGGAGGGGAAACAAGCAGCGCTCTCCTCCTTTCTCTCTCTCCTGCCTTTGCTCTTTTACATCCTCTCGTCCTTTTATTCCGATGCTCTTTTCCTCTACGCTCGCTAAGCACTCCAGCTTGATTAAACTACTTCAAAATTCTTTGTCTCCGATTTTCGATATCTTTGTCTCTCCTCCCCTGCCTCTGATTCCTTCTCTTACACGTGCAAACACTTATCACACGACTCAGTTTGGTATTTTATTTCACTGATTGTCAAATGAATAAAAATATTGTCAGCTCCGTTTACAGTGCATGGCAGGTATATTGCTGTAATTCAGAAGTGTAATTAGGTCGCTAATTGTGTTAAAAGAAACAAATGATTAATTAACAACAGTTAATATAAAGCATTTTGTACCGGCTCACAGTTTTGTCATTCATCCTGTCACGTTCCCTCAGGCTATATGGCATGCTGACTCATACAGTACTGAACAGACAAAACCACAGTCCATCTTTCTCTTTCTGCCTGCCTGTATTTTTCTATTTCTTTGTTTCTGTCTCTATGTTCAGCATTTTATCCAGGACGTTAAACTGGTAATGTTTTTTTAAAAGTGGGTGTGTATGCAAAACCCCTGTGTGTGTGTGTGTGTGTGTGTGTGTGTGTGTGTGTGTGTGTGTGTGTGTGTGTGTGTGTGTGTGTGTACATGCATGTGTGGGTGGGTGCTACAGTTCACACCACCTGGATAATTATGGGAGTTTTTATAGGTGGGCTTTGAAAGGCGAGTCTGTTATTATCAACATGAGTCACTGGCATTTAGGGAAAGCCTGTAACACACACATGCACGCATGTACACACACACAAACACCACTATACGCACACAAAACCAAACCAGTATGCAGGAGACCTGAATTATTTAAACCCATTGATTGCAGGACCACACACACATGCACACACAGAGTTGATGAAGCTGTGTCGTGACAGTGGAGACGTGTGTTTTCCTGTGTTTTTCTCAGTTGTTCCTCTAATGGCTACACCGGCATAAGAGTTCAAGCCACACATGCAAACACACACGCACACACTGTACAGTAGTTTTGGCTGTCAATACTAATAGTGTTTATTATGCCATAAAGATAATTAGGCTGACTGTCAGTCACAGCAGAGAAGAGAGGGAAAGCCAACCTGACAGCCCCACCCCACACATATTCTTACACACATTCACACACCAGCAAACCCAGAAAGTCAAGAAAGGATAATTTTTGTATTCTGTCTCTCGTGGTGTGTGTGTGTGTGTGTGCGTGTGTGTGTCTGCCAGCTTGAGTGGGTCCACCTCAGGGTCAGAATACAATCTGAATATATTTTGTCTGTTGTTCCATCTGAATAACAAAGAGCTAGACGTGCATTTGCACACATATATGTATCGGTGGTGTGTGTGTGTGTGTGTTTGACTCTTTCACATGTGACAGCTGAGAGCATAAATTTCACAAAATATTTGACTGCATCTCAGCTCTTGTACAGAAGACTGTTTGAAGTGTAGATGTGCAGGATAGACCTACTGTATGTAACTTGTAAATTGATTTTTTTTTTGTCAGTACCTTATCCTTTTTATTTTTCTCTACTTGTTTTTACATTGTACGTTTTTCTTAAATGCTCTTTATGAGAGAATTTGACCTAATCTTTTTGCAATTTTTGAACTGTTTTATTTAACTTTGCTTCATTTAGAAAGTTTGAAAATATTGAAAGATGGTGTTCTTTGACAAATGATATTATAGAATAAGTTAATCAATTTAGCTGTTACTGAGCTATGACATATTCTTCTTTGAGGGCCTCTAAGGAATTTAAGAAGAAAAGTTATAAAAAAGAAAGACTTCATCCATCATTTATGCATATAAAAGAAAAAGTTCAAATAATACCTTTATACTTTTACCACAGATTTTATAGCAAAGATCATTTTTGTATAGATCTTGAACTTTGGGTCTCTCTGGGTCGGAGCACAACATTTGTGCCGTGGTAGCCTTTCATAAATGAGGTCGCTGCTTCCCATCCCTCATTTTAATAGCATCTGCTGTTTCTCTGCCAACTTCATTAGGGTTTAAAATTAACAAGTTAGGAGTAAAACTGAGATTGAGTTTATTAAATTGCACAGAAACTTCAAATTGTATGTGTTTTCCCCCCATTTCGTCCCAATTTGGTTGTTGCCAATACCCGGTGTTTATTTGAGTCTGTTGCTGCCAACTCCCTTGCTATCATAAACAGATCAGTAGGGACTACCATGTGCCCCCTCTACATGAAGTCACCAGCTATGTCTATTCACCTGAATAGAGAAGAGTGTAATGCATGTTCATTACATAGGTATGTTACAGAATGGAAAAGAGATTTTAGGCCATGTCCTAGCTGGTAGTATTTGCACTGGCAAAGTGATATTTCGGAAGAATTCATGCCACCTTTCCTCAGTGTAATTTACACCAATTGACAACAGAACAACTGGTGCTGTGGAAGATAAGTTGACTGCTCTTTTTAGTAACATGGCAATCCCTGACCCAATGTCACCTTCATTTAAGTTTGGGAAAAAGTGAATACTTGTATCAGATCTGTACTCATTATCAGCAGATATCCTGACTTCAGGTATCGGAATCAGTATCTGGAGGGAGTTGGATCCCCATCCTGTGGGCATGGATGATCTTATTCTGCTCCTTGCTCAGTTTCTGCCTGCTGTCCCTCCATACCTCCTCTCCCTTCCTCTCCCACCCAGGTCTATGATAGTGATTACCTTAACTGCCAGCCAGTGTTTGTTAGCACCCTGTCGTTATCTCGTCTGTGCCATAGCAGAGGCAGTGAGACTATTAACATAAGCGGACTGTGCGGTGGCTGCCTTCAGTAAGGCTAAGAATGAGGTGGGGATTTGGATGGAGCAGCTTATCTGGCCATTGGTTAATGCTAATGATGGAGAGAATACTACAGATGGAACGAGCTGTTCTTTTGCTTCCCTGCTCAGAAAAAAAACCCAGAGTTCAGCCTGCTGGGAACGTTCTTGGAGAGCGCTGCTAGTCTTCCCATTGCTTTGGCCCATCTTTTACCTTACGTGTAGGAGAATGTGTGCTTCTGTGCACACACATGTGCGCACAGTGTACAGGATATACTCCATGTGAGAAATCAGTAGTGTGATCATTATTTCAGCTAGATTGAATCCGTACTAAAAGAAGAATTGATTTGTTTCTGTGATATTGTGAATTTCAGCACACGTCTTGCCTTTTCATGACAGTTCTTGATGTGTATTAAAAGGAAGCAGCCTGCTGCCTTATTGATTTTGGTATCCCATTGTTGCGCCCTGAAGACTACAGAAAAGTTTTTCAATTGCTAACGTGTCCCATCTCTGGTGCCCCTCCAGGCCTAATCCATTTTCTTTTTCCTTACTGTTACAGCTCCAGGAGACTGTGAAGAGGAAACTGGACAGCGCACGGTCGCCCCTCAATGGTGACCAGAACGGTATCTGTGATAAAGGCAGCTACTCACCGACCACCAAACGGGTACGGAAGGAGGGCTCTGGTGGTTTGGACTCACTAACAGGTCTCCCTAACAACAACAATAACAACAATGTTCCGCCCATCTCTCCACTGCATCACCAAATGGACATTAAGCCCTTACTTGGTGGGCCCAACACTTCCACCGGAAACAACACTACAAACAGCAATGGCAACCATGTAGGCCGGGCATCAGATGAGCTGGGGAAAAACGGTGGCAGCCATCTTCCAGACATAAAGTTGAACGGCTCACTGGACTTGGAGGACAGCTTCGGCCTCCTCAAAGACCTAAAACAGGAGCCACTAGATGATGGAGGTGGGATGGAGTCGTCTGATCCCCAGTCTCTGTCCAATCAGAACAAGCTGTTCTCCGACATCAACCTCAATGACCAAGAGTGGCAGGAGCTGATTGATGAGTTGGCCAACACTGTGCCAGAGGATGATATGCACGACCTCTTCAATGAGGACTTTGAGGACAAAAAAGAGGCAGAGTTTGGCAGGCCGGCAAACAATCAGACACCAGGCCCACAGGAAGCAGCTGGGAATACGACAACACCTGGAGGGGGGGCGGCGCCAGCAGCAGCAGCCCTGCCTCCTCCTCCTCAGCCTCCACAGAGTGGCCCACAGGTTCCCATGGGTTCACCACAGGTCAGTAGCCCAAGGGTTGACATGAAGTCCTATGGCAGGGGTTTAACCTGTGTCATTCAGTCACTTGTTGATATATTTGTCTCTCTGTTTTCTCCAATGTATAATTACACTACATTTGATTGAATGTACATTTAAGAGTACTGTGTTTGTTATCAGACAGACACACAATAGATTGACATGTAGCAGCAACCATTGATGAACAATGTATAAACTGCATGCACAGCACAATTCATGATCCCTTCCTCATTAAAGGTTTTCATGTTATGAGTAGAAGATGGCCATTGAATAGATTTTATCAATTCATTTTTATTATTGATTCTGCTTTTTGATTCCTTTTTTTCAAGAATCAGACAGTTTGAATATAAGAATACGAACTGATTCTTGATTCCCATTCCTAGTAATAAAATCACACAGGTGTGTCCTTCAGTTTACAGTTTATAAGGTACTGAAACATGAGTGCAACTACAAATTATATCTGCAGAAATAAGAAACATAATGCTTACAGGTTGTGTTTGGGTTATAACAGAGTCTTGTAAGCTAGCTGTGAGGTATTTCAATCTGAGACAGATGACATCCAGCTAAACTAAAAAACAGTCCCTCAACTCATGAACAGAGCTTCATTAACATGATAAGTGTTTTGAATAATGCAGGTTATTTTTTAGCAATATGTTGTAATGGACTTTTTAGTCTGTGTGAAATGTGAAGTCACATTGGTAGCCATTTGTAGGCAAATAAGCCCATTTCCCAAAATGCTGAACTATCTCTGAAAGAGGTAATATTACATGAGTCTTACAGGATTTTCTGTGTTTGGACCCCTCTCCTCAGGTCCGACCATCATCGTCAGGCCCTCAGTTTGCCACCACTGCCAATGGAACGCCTCCTCAGCAACCTTTGCAGCAGTCTCCAGCCGTTGCCATGGCATCAGGTTCCCCATTACACAATTGTGTGGCTCGCTCTCCTCAGACCCCAACCCAGGCTCAGACACAAGCAGTCTCCAGACCTGGGAATGGATACATGATGAACCCAGGCCCAGGTGTTAGTCAAGCGGGTACAGGACCTGCAGCGGCTGGGGTTGCTCCTGGAGGTCAGCCGGTGGGGCCAGTAACGCCTGAACTTTCTCCAGCAGAGCAACTAAAAGCAATGGCTGCTCAGCAACGTGCTAAACTGCTGCAGCAGAAGCAGCAGCAGCAGCAACAAGCAGCTAACTGGTCCCCAGCAGGCCCTCCAACCAGTCCCTATAACTCTGGTCCCTTTAACCAGGAGAAACCCAACAGCCCCATGATGTACCCACCGCAAGCCTTTAACACACCACAGGGCCCTCTTGTGGCTGGGATGGCCCCCAACAATGGGCCCAAAGCCCCCATGAACAACTACCTCCCTCACAACCACATGGGCATGATGGGCCAGCAGCAGCCGAACAGCATCAGCCAGAATGCCCTGTCCAAACAACAGCAGCAGCAGCAGCAGCAAACGGCAGCCATGTTGTCCTATAACAACACCAAACCGCTGAGTCACTTCAGCGGCAGCGGGGTTGATCACATAGGCCAGAGGATGACGCCACCCATGGTAGGGAACAGTCAGGTCAAGAACCCCATGATGCCTCCCTACATTGGTGGTGGGGGAGGTGGGGGCCAGGGGGCAGGGCCAGGGCAGACCCAGGGGCCGATCCCGGGGCAGACAGCCCACCTGAGTGAGGAGCAGAAGAGGATGTTGCTGATGAAGCAAAAAGTATTGAACCAGAACATGCCCTACAGCGCCATGCAGCCTCACGGACAGGTAAGAGAACTGTTTAATGCTCTCCATTACAAATTTTAATCAGGTTGGCTTGGCAGAGTTGTTAGCAATGAATTGGTGCTGAAGTGTAATCAGCACTCATGCCAGACCTTCAGTGCTGGTCCAGGAGGAAGGTTTCCCTCTCCGTTGTTAGTCCTTTAGCTTAGATTCCAGAGTCATTCCTACACTGAGCAGCTTCTGTGGAGATGAGTGCCATGTTTAAGGGTGCTGTTGTTATAGAGCACTCAACTCATGACCTTGGGAGGAGAACAAAACCCCCACACTTTTTGCTTTTCAATCCTTGAGGAGCTATATTCATGTGCTGGCTGTGCACTGGAAGACTTTTATAAAATTTACAGATAAAATTGCCCAATGGCAATGGTTCAGAAATAAAGATATCAGCTAAGGTTATTTAAACAGTTGACCGGGAGAGATAACAGAGCATGAATTGCTGTTTTATAAAATCTTCCAGAGGTGCAGTCAGGGAAGGTAAAATGGCGGTAGTTGCCCCAGCAACAAGCCAGGGCTGGGAATAGGCATAGGAAAATGGCCTGTCGAGAGTGTATTGATGCCTCTGCAACACTAGCAGCACTGATAGCCCCCTCCCCTCCTCCCCCAGACACACAAGCGCATGCACTCCCACACCACGCCAAACACCAAAGCTAAACGGCTCCTTAGCTCATATCCCCAATCTGTCACAGCTGACTGATGGCTGAGATTGGACCACTAAACCAAGCTAGCTGCTGTCATTACCGCAAGCCCACCCCAGGCAGTTTGTTTCCTGAGCCCAGCTACCAGCGCGGCCCACTCTGAACGCTCCAGTGGTTCAGCCAGGTGTCAGGTGTCCTTAATAATCCACCGGATGGGAGGATGTTAAGGAAGTGTGGGTGACCTATACCTTAACAAAAACCTACACAAGTGACGGCTCACACCCAGATGGTTCTTCTCATGGTGTTGCTCATTATCTCAGCAGCATTGTACTATCACCAGTAGAAAGTGTGTGTGTTGGTGTGTGCATGCGTCTTTATGATGCACTTGTCAATGTTGCCTTTTTCTGTCTTTATCTCTCTGTCTCTCTCTCTGCCTCCCTTGTGTTGATGATATGGCCTCAGTCAGTCAGTCACCTCCTCCTCCTCCCCTCTGGTGATCTCTGCATCTCCTGTCCTGCTCCTCCCCCTTCCTCCCTCTCTCTCCCTCTCTCTGTCTTTCTCTCCCTGCCAGAGACACTCAGCACCAATAAAGGAGCAGATTTATTAATATGGGGCCTTTGTGGCTGCTGCCTGGAGGGCTGTGTGTTTGTGTGCGCGAGTGAGCACGGGTATGTGCACATATATGTTTGTGTGTGTTTCATAGATTTACAGGGGTGTGGAGGGGTGGTGGGGCTGGAGAGATTTATTTGAATGAGTAGAGGAGAATTGGAGACCGGGAAAGAGAGAGGAGAGCGATGTGCAGAGAAGAAAAAGAACAACTTACAGGAGAAAGGCAAATGCAGAAAGAAAGATTTATTGTAGAGTGAAGATGGAGCATATTAAAAAGAGAGTCAAGGGCTTGGAAAGAGAGAAATAAGTGAGCAGTGCAGAATGGAATGTCTGAAATGCAAAATACTCACTATTCTACTTGCATCTAGCACATTAATGACTCTCTAATTATTTAGTAAGTAAATTTATTTGTAGTGAATAGTCACACAGGTCCCAAATAACATTAGCAGATAAACAATAAAGCATATTAAAAATACAACAATGATAATGATACACTGCTCTTTGTTAGAATAATTTGTCATCACTACTGGCTTTGTTTTTATAGTGATCATAAATTAGGGTGTAAGTGGGTGCATATGAGCTTTACATGAACAATTACAGGATGTGGACTACTAAGTAGTAACACTTAGGGATAAGTCCACCAATTTTACACATCAGGATCAGTTTACAGGTCATGTGCAGTCACTACTCAGTCAGTTGTATAATGACAGCGGTGGCTATGGAGGAGCTTTGTCAAGCCTGACACCGTGTCCTAACAGCAAGCGAGTGTCAAACTCTTGCATCGCATCGTGTAACATCTGATGCTCTCTGTCCACACTGAATCCGTTAAATATGCACCTCTGTTACATCATGTAAGCAAACGTCGGCATTATGGGAAGTGTAGGATCCAGTGTTTTTGGAGATTGACCATACAAGAGACAAGAAGTCAGGACATTTAAGCTTCAGTTGCATTAATATAGGCAACTTATTTTAAATTTAAGTCTCCTAAATCCCCAAACTTAATTGAGGTGCAATACAAAATTATTGAATTACTCTTTAAATGAAAACAGATTCAACGCTGAAGTAATTTAATTACATTCACTGTCACAGAGGTGGGTCATATTAGATTGAATGCCAATTGACAATATTTTTCAGCCGTAAAAGAGGTCTGGCAATCAGCTCTTTAATATTTTTCTGACCATCTGTGCCCAAATTGTAGACGCATTGGACAAAAAGCTTCAATATTCTTCAGTATGTTAAGGTGAGAAATATTAAAAATAATGACAACATGCCAAATGTAACAAACAAGGAGGTGCTGCAGTCACAAGCTGAAATGAACCAACATGCATCTCAGGAAAAGAGTGATGAGGAAGAGGGTCCCCCCCCCCCCCCCCCCCCCCCACATTGCATCTGTTATCACTTGATTCAAATGGGTATCAAACAGACATGCTCCTTAAAGATAGATTGTAAGCAGTGTTTATTATAACTAGTGCTTTTAGATGCATTCAACAGTGTTCGTGCTGCACAGCTAGCATCAGCTTAACAAAGGTAGTATTGGTAACACCTTCAACACTGCCCATTGTTTGTGTGTCACCTAACACAACAGGCAACAAACAGATTTCTAATGGTTCGACATTTCATTCCTGCCGTGGTTGGACTGCAAAGTAGCTAGAGGACTTGTCAGTGGTGCAAACAGGATGCTAAAACCAATATCAGCTAAATCTGACCCCCAAAGCTCAGCTTATATACGTGTAGGTTTATGTACGTGTGTGTGTGTGTGTGTGTCTAGTTGTGATGGAGTCATTTTTGCTTGCCTGAGACATCATTGGTAATGGTGTTTGTTTGTGTTTGGTTGAAGTAACACTAGCTGTGCTTAGATTCCATTTTTTGTCTGCATTAGCGTATGTGTACATTAGCCTTTGGCTTTGTGTTTGTGTGTGTCGTCTCACAGGTGGTGCTTAAACATCACTTTCTCTCTGCTCCGTCCTCTCTCCCTCTTTCTGTTTCTGTGTGTTTGTGTGTGTGTGTGTGTGTGTGTGTGTGTAGGCTAATCCAGTTAGTAGCTGCTCGGGGAAACTTCAGCCTCGCTCCTCAAAAGCTCGTTAGTCAAGCTTTAATTGTTGCTCCCTTGCTTTGCATATCGCCATGACGCTAATTTATGCCCGTTGTCGCGGTTACTGTCGCCACAGTGGTGGATGTCTCAGTGGAAGCAGCAAGTGGGGGAGCAAAGGAGCATGCATGAGTCTGTGGAAGATGTTTGTGTGATTGTCTGTGTGTGACGGATGATGCGGTGGCCTCAGTATGTGTGTGTGTGTGTGTGTTTTTTGAGACAGAATGATTGTGAGACGGATGTGGCTTGTTGCACAATGTACGTGCAGCTGTATGAAGCTAGCAGCGCGGGGGTGGGTCTCTGTGGTTATCTGAGTGATGATTGGAGTAGAATGGATTGACAGGTGTTGGCCTCAGAGGAGAGCTTCTGGTGTCATCCTGATAAATTGGACCGGGAGGTTTGAACGTTTGTACGTGTGAATGAGGTGAATGAGTGTGTGTGTGTGTGTGTGTGTGAGAGCACATGTGTGTGCTTGTGCATGTAGGAGATCACAGTGTCACACACTGACTGCAGTGCACGAAGGAGCCGGCGCCGGTGCTAATAGTCCTGTGAGTCACAATCCGCCCCCTCACACATGTACACACACTCTCACACACACACACACACACAAACACACACAATCACTCAACAAATAAACAGGATCTGAAAAACACCCACAGGCTTGCACACTCTGCTGAAGCCCTTCCTGCTCTCTACCTTCTCCAGCCCTCTTTCCAGAGGTAAAGCCTCTGATCATTCTCTTTGTCCTCTTTTTCATCTCTCTCTCCATCCTCTTCTGCTGAGAACCCTGACCTGCACAAGGTCTCAGGGCTGTCAGACACACACGCACACGCCTTTCTCACATGTGCTGAACTAGGACCCGACCAATGCAACAGCTGGGCCAATATTATTGGTGGATTTTAGTTTATAATAGGTATATTAGTATTGTATATAATGGATTCCAGTCAGATTTTTCCTGAAGCTTGTGTCACAGAAACTGATTCCTTTTAAAGATTCAAACCAGTGTTCAAACATGGGAAACAATGCAATGTTCAATATGATTCAATATGATCTGTCTGCATTTACAATGTAAAAGCACAACAGGCCATGCCTTGTACTCTAGCAGTGATGCTAGTAAAATTACCTTTTTATTACATTGCGTTCCCTGTTGCCTGAACAGTAAACCAAGCAATTGCTTTTCACCTTATTAATGTAATGTAGAGGCAACTAGCAACCTGTGTTGATCATGGCACCAAATCAACCTCCACTAAAGCAAAATAATGTGTGGAAGTGTTTTGGATTCAGCACACCAACTTGTTGATAAAGGTGAGGCTGTTTGCTGCGTGCCTAAGGCTGGAGATATACTTGCTTTTTAACCACACATTCGTGTAGTCAACCCGCTGCCTCATAACCATAGTTGATCACATACTTGTCTATGCACTTTGCATGTTACTGGACAACTTCTGAATTTGCATGACATCCGCCAAAAAATGTGAGAAGAGAAGAAGAAGCACGATATAAAAAATAAACATGGCAACACTCTAGGAGGTTACTATTGTGTGCAGCAGCGACGCATCGTACAGATGCGGGTAAATGCGGACTTGGTCTATTAACTTGTCTTCAAAACTGTCCCCCGTCATTGTTGTCACTGCTTTCGTGCCCACTGACCCTTGACCCTGTCACATCCCCATACTGCCCCAACAATTCATGCGCGTATTGCATCTTGTGGACGCGTTGTGTTAATTTCTGAGGACGTGCACAACCGACACTCCAAACGGACGCAGGATACACGAGACAGCCATCATGCACATGCGAAGGTGTAGTTAAAAGCAAGTATATCTCCGGCCTTACAGTTACATTACTAGACAACAAGTCTTGTTGGTTTGTCTGTTCTCATTTGAACATTGACAGGATGTAGATTTCGTTTGAACTTGAATTTTTAATAACTGCCCTATTGAATGAAGGATAAA